>NC_137842.1:5357500-5957500 GCF_948465745.1 Chenopodium album | reverse complement strand
CAAAGGTTTTTACTTTTCAGTCAAAAATCCAAAACCAATTCAAGCTAATATTATCTCCCATCGATGCATTATAAAAATTGATGAAAATTGGCTAAAGCCAACCCTTGTTTATGCCAATTTATTCAAAACCAAGTGCTTGTTTATTATGCATAGAAAATAGTACTACCTCCGTCCCTTAATACAATGCCTCTTTCTCTATATTATGTGAGGAATAAATGCTCAAAAGAGGCATTGTATTAAGGAACGGAGGTAGTATTTCCTACAAATTTAATTTTCAAATGTACTAGGAACTATTATTTTTTGTTTGGTTGCTGATGGAATGTTCACTTACGTAAAGGAATCTAGGTAAATAATTTCCTCCATTTTGTGGGAAGTAGAGCTTCCTAAAGATTACAAATTCCAATATTTCTGTAAACCAAACAAATTCATGTTCTTCCTTCCAATTCACAAGAATACATTGGTCAGCAAAACAAGCACCAAGTCTTTCCACTTCCCTTTACCAGCAACAACTTAATCTTCTTTTACAAAATAAGTAACACCAGTAGAAATAATTTTAATGTCATGCATCTATTCCCCAAAATGCTAACCTACTCTTTTTTAAACCAGCACGCGTGCGCGCGCGCACACAAACAATTTATTTACCTCCTCTAATCCCGGTACACATTAAATAAATGGACGACGATGACTTATAATGACTATGAGAGAGAAACAGCCATATTCAAGCTTACAAAATATGAAACGGATAAATATTATCATTTAAAAAAATAAAAACACCAAAATAACCTATAAACACATTTATCGTCAATGTCTCACTGATAGTAAAAGGTCTAGACAGCCACACTGAACCAATAATTGCTTACATAAAAAAGTACTACTACATAAGCACTCACAAATTCACAAAGTTACTTCAGAAATTTAAATTAAATACACTAATTTCAAGACTTACCTCTTTTTTCCGATCTTTTTTCCTTTTCACTTCATGGAAGGTATCTAAAGAACACAAAAACAGCGTAAGAATGCAAAGAGTAATGCAGAAAATTCAATAAAGAGTATAAGTTTGCAACTGCCACAAATTCAATACATATATGAACGACAATTAAAGGAATGATTATTCTCAATAGCTTATTAAAAGGGTCATAAATTTATATATATATATATATATATATATATATATATATATATATATATATATATATATATATATATATGTCAAGTTACTAAAACCTAAACCAAGCTTCAAACTAAACGCCATCAAATCATCTTAGTATTCAAACAGGAAACAAACTAGATCTCCCTGTAGAAAGTGTGGATACCATGAGCATTTTACATCATTTCAATGGTGTGGTTTGCTTTTTGGCAGAGTGGGCAAACTAAATGTGAGGAGTATCCCATTAGTGTAAGGAGAATATTAAATCGCTCCAACATCAAACTTCAAAACTAAGACTTTTCAACAGACTTGAAAAAAACCTAGTTCTTTAACCTAATATGCCTATTACCGCAGTTGTCAACTGTGCAGCCACATGGATATCAGAATATGTCAATGCAAACAGAAATAATCAGTTTAAAAACCAGCTCACTGGAGAAAAGGCATAACTACCACTACTCTGCATCAGCAACTAATTAAAAAAAATCAACTACCCCAAATCAGCATTGCATACACACAAGTTCACAAACTTTACAAATACATTATTAGGAATTTCCTGTGTAAATAATTTTCAACCTACTCAGGGATTCCCATGTTATCACTTTCATTTACCATTATTTTTAGATTACTCCTTCCCTTTCATAATATTTTCCACCCTTGCCATTATTAATTGTCTCAAAATTATTTTCACACTAGCCCTCTCAAGTAAAGTCTCTTATTATCTCATTCTAATCCCACACTATCTCCCACTTTTCGATCTTGGGAATCAGGTTGCACTCTTTTATTGCATTGTCTTTACTTCTACACAAGGAGAGAATACAAGGAAGATGCCTACAAGGTATAAGGGGAAATTCTTTTCAGTCATAGATTGTCACGTATATTCCCAACATTATCAAAATACTTTGGAATACAATATCAAAAAGAAGAAAATCCACAACAATAATAGTGTGCTAAGAGGTACTCCTCTAATGCTAAAGTGCCTAAGTCAACCTAGAGGTTGCACTTTACAATTCAACTATAATGTGATAATATTTATCTAGAACTCCAAAAGGTGACTTAATAATATGATAACTTTCTCAATGGAAATTGCAAATTCACTCTCAAGTAAATAAGGAAGTTTTCCAATCAAGTCATGGACTATTTAAAAGAATAAAATGAGGGCCGTGGCAGGGTGGGATAAGAAAAGGGAGAAGTATTAGAAAAGGGTGAAATAATAGAAAAGGAAACTTTTGTGATCTCAAAATCTTATTTGAAACCATTAAACACCAAAAATGAAGGGATTAAATCAAATACAACCAAAATCATGATGAAAGGCAAGTGCACGATCATAGGGGCACATCCATCCTTGCAATCTTCCACCTTTCTATCTAACTACCCTATCACCTTAAATAGTCATGTGAAGTAAACCATATGCTTGGCCCTAATCCAGTTGTGTGCCCCCACTCACAAGCCTCCCTCTAGCCTTGATTCACCTCAAAGAACTCAGCTTCATTTATTGAAATATAAAATAACTAAATCTAACTAATTCCTTAAAACCACTAGACAAGCCCAAATGTACTTCAAGCAAAAATGACCTTCCATCATTCATCTAAAACAAAAATGGCAATATAAAGTAGTAAATTTATCTTTCCAACTGAGAGGCTTTCTTTCTTGACAGTGCGTCTTGAATTATAATACAAGTTCTACATGTATCAGGTTCCACGTCAAATAAAACATGAAACTCTTGAAAATCAAACAGGTTCCTTAAAACCACTAGACAAGCCCAAATGTACTTCAAGCAAAAATGACCTTCCATCATTCATCTAAAACAAAAATGGCAATATAAAGTAGTAAATTTATCTTTCCAACTAAGAGGCTTTCTTTCTTGACAGTGCATCTTGAATTATAATACAAGTTCTACATGTATCAGGTTCCACGTCAAATAAAACATGAAACTCTTGAAAATCAAACAGGCCTTCTTGCACCCATCTAACGAAGGTCATCATACCCATGGTGTGGGATAGGACTAAGTGAGCACCACTTCGCACCTCCCATCAACTCATTTCAATACGGCCTTGTAATTTGCATGCTTCTTTTTTACATTTCAAATAAAGAGTATTTATAGATAATGGAATACCAAGTCTTTCCATTCAGATTTTCAAAAGGACCTAAATAACAACTAGTTTCCAATAACTACCAAATTGCCAAATAATTAATTGACACAATCACTCATAAAGCAAGCACATCTACAACAACAACTATTTTTTTCCATCTTTAACTTGTTCAAAATTCAAAACTTAAATGCCATGACCACAACTCGATATAAGTACACTATAGAGAGGTCCAAAATTCCAAATTCCCAAATTAGTAAAGACACCTAACATATAAGTGAACTAGCTCATACAGTTTTGTGTTCAAGCTGACATTCACTAAAGTGTACAAACTACAGTAACCGGCTGCTTCCGAGAGCAAGGCGGGGAGCACTCAGGTAACTATAACCGACTTGCATGATGCTACATGGTTCTTCCATTACATAAAGCAAAATATAGCAGGGGAAAAAATAAAACACCAGCAATCAACGAATCGAAAACCGAGCAAGCTCATAAACCAACCCAACTCAAAACTAAACCACCCAATTGACCTGTAAGGTACAGCAAAACCACCAAAGCAAAAACAAACACACACACAATATATTGAAGCCGAAATCGAGCCGAAACACGGATCAACAGGATAAAATAGCGAGCAAGACGAACCTTGAAGGAGGAGCTTTTGAGTGGTTTCATTAGGATCCATTGAACAATCCTTAAGCATTGCATAAATTTCTTCATCACTGTGATTTCCAGTGATCTCTTTGATGTTCTGGATCGTCTTTTTCACATTGTTAGGGATGGTTGACGACACCCTAACCCCACCGCTCATTTTCACACCCCCTCCTCCAAACCCTAAAAAATCAAACCCCAATTCCAACAACAAACAAACACGAATTTTCCTCAATCAAATTAACGTTTCTGTATGAATTGGGAAGAATTCAAAAAAACCCTAAAAAAAAAGAGGGAAAATTGGGTAAAATTGAATAGGGACAATGATGTAATTGGGGAAAAAGATTGAAACTTTGAATTGATCTACGAAGAAAGAGGAGAGAGAAAGAAAAGGGGGGAGAAGAGAAGAGGAGAGAGAGAGGAAGAAGAAGAGAAGAGGGAGAGAGCAAAATGGGAGAGGTTGGAGGGGAGTGTAGGGCTTTTTTGGTGAGTTTGACACTATGTACTTTTCTTCTTCTCTTTCCCTCTCTCTTTTTTCACTCCTTTTTTCTTTATTGTTTGAGTTTGACAACCAATTTCTCCCTTCGGTGTAAGTATTCAACACTTTCTCTTTATCTAATCTGACACTCGTCTCATATTCCAATCGTATTCGAATCTAATAAGTATGAAATTAAGGTAAATTGAGATTGAATTAACCTTAATCGAATTCATAAATATATCTTAACATCGATTTATTCTATTTCCGTGATTTATTTGTTGTTAATTGAGTACTAAAGTGATCTGAGACAAATTTAAACCAAATGACTCATCACCCAAATATGACTCGATTTAACATGAATCTCACAACTGATCTATATTGATCTATTATGTAAATCTATGCACCACAATGTATATATTAAATTAAATGACAGAGGAGTAACTTATTTAATGACTTTGGATGACTAAACTAGTTCAAATTAATGCAAATAAGAGTCACGAGGAAGAAATTAAGGATTAAAAATGGACAAAGTTAAGTTATGACCAAGAAAAATAAGGTTTGAATTCAAATAGAATAATACAGATTCACCGCGTGGTACTAATGTGGGAATTTTTGTTACAAATAAGACAAACGGAAAAAAGGAGAAGCTTGCTACGCAAAACATGGGGTTTGGCAACATATGGTGTTCATGCATAAAACTAATTTTCTAGTTGTTTATGTGCCTCCTTTTTCAGTTAGTTGTTTTTTTATAGGTAAAAGAAAAAAAAAATCAAGAACCCCTCTTTACAGTGGAAATTTATACTAAATCAAAATAAAGAATATTATTGTGTCAAAAAAAAAATAAAGAATAGTAGATGAACTAGAATTATTAAAACATAGACATCCATATTATCAATTATTAAATGACCCTCTGTAAGTGATCTAATTTGTCGCGCAATATGCCTCATGGATACTATTACTTTGAAACTAAGTGAGAAGAGAACTCGTGTCGTCAACAATGTGCTCTATCATCCACAAGAGTGATCAAATGCCTTTTATTGAGTTGATGACTGTAAAATGTCACTTTCAATTTGAATTTTATGGAATTCTAGCTAAAGTGTTAAATTGCTAATTGAACTACATTATGAAGCAATGTGATTTTCTTTATGAATGCCTTGGTGTTATCGAACTTTAACATACATGTCTTGATGAAAGCTTCGCTACTATGTCTCATGATAACTCTTAAGATTGTTGAGTTTGTTACAAAATGAACTATCAACATTGAGTTTGATGAAGGTGGAGGGAGGTGTTTTCCAAGATGTAAGGAAAATGAATATGAGAGGAAAAGTTATGTATCACGGATTGAGATATCCAATAGAGAAAATTCGTAAATGTGAAACTTTCACCTATTGAATGCAAATAATTTTAGGTGGTAGATCCTATACATGTAAGGTTTTCATTACAAAATATAATAACATATCTCTCTTACTAAATACTCCAAATTTCCAATCACTCTCATGCGGGAGAAAAAATGAGGCACCTAGAATCTGTTATAATGAAGACCAAGGATTTTTAAGGTAAAGTTAACAAGTAATTATACTCTAGTTACTCCCTGTATTTCTTTTGTTCTTCCCCTTTTTTACACGTTTAATCCACACTATTTATCGTTAAATTTTTACTTATATTTCAGTTTTCCATCCGTCTCTTTATTAGAATCCCTTATTCCTTTTTTGGCAAATCAAAATCAAAGTCCCATTATAAGAAACTTTCCTTCTTAAAAAAGTGATTTTTTTTTTTTTACAATTTTAACCTCGTTCTCCTAATTTAACCCTCAAATTATCCTCAAATTTTCTGATTTTTTGTGCCAAATGTTCATTTATGACACACTATTTATTCTCTCTTTTTTTTTCCTCCCACTAGTTATTTAATGCAAGTAATATATTTTGTACTTGGTTAAGGAATCTACCAAAAACCTTAATTCCCGTGAAAAATACGAAGTAAAAAAGAAACTCTAATAAAGAGGCGGAAAGACTGTATCACGATAAAAGTTTGATTTGTAAACGAATATATTCATCAACATGAATCAAACAATCTGCGTAACATTAAAAGTTGTACTCGGGATGGGTCGTTCTCGACCAAATCTGCTTATACAGCCCTCCTGTCTCAGCAATTTTCCCTTCAGAGTACTTCTACTGATTCTTCATGGTGGAAACGTTTATGGGGTTTGTCTATTCTTCCAAAGTGGAAATTGCTAGCTTGGAAGGTCTTACATAATGCTCTTCCGACAGCAAAGGTTCTTGCTCTTAATTAGGGCATTCCGATTGATACCACATGTGTGTTTTGTCATGTCTCTTCGGAGTCCGTGGGACATCTATTTCGGGATTGTCCTTTCTCTAGTAGTTTATGGGATTCCATGGACTGGGGGTCGCTCCCTAAGCCTGATACTTCTTTTCCTTTTTCTGCTTGGTTCTCTGGCATTATTTCCAGCTTTGCGGAGGCTAAGCATTGACTTGCTTTGGATCGTTTTTTTGGGATTTGCTGGGCCATTTGGCTTACTAGGAATAATGTTCGGTTTCGATCGGCGATTTATTCCCCTCATTTTGTCTTGGATCTTGCTTGGGAATGGTCCACTAGAAGTGGTAAGGCTCGTGAGATTTCTAGTTGTTCTACTAGTGTTCCCCCTGGGTTTTCTGCTCCCTCTGAGAGACTGGTGTTACGAGGTGATCCTAACATGTTATGTGAAGTTTCTATGCTCTTTGATGGTGCCTGGGATCGACAAAATCATAATGCAGGTGCGGGTTGGTGTTTCTTGGATCCCTCTTTTTCCCACTGCATTGGGGGTGGAGCTCGGGCCTGTATGGCTAGTTCTGCTCTTCATTCTGAGCTGCAGGCTTGTCTTTTCGGTCTTAAGCATGCTCGACATCGGGGTTTCTCGAGCATTTACATGTTCACAGACTGCATGTCTATTCCTCAGTTGATCCAAGATTTTAGAACTGCTGATATTTCGGTAATGTGGACAATTCAGGAAATCCGGGATGTTATCTCCTCCTTCTCAACGTGTCATGTTCAGAAGGTTTCTAGGACATCGGTTGCTGAGGCTCACTCTCTTGCTGGTGCAACTAGGCGTAGAATTTTACTTCATTTCACTTTTTAATTTTTTGTTAGTTCTCTTTGTCAAAAAAAAAAAAAAAGTTGTACTAGACTACTAGTACAAGAAATGATTAAGTTCTGATCTAGAAGGAGTGAGTCTAGGCGCATAGCACCTATGGGCGAGTTATGTAAATAGGAGGGTAAGGAAGTAATTTCTGCTGATTCAATTTTTGCTTCTAGAAAAAGTTGGCTCTCTAGTGGTACATTATAATGTACCATTATACATGTATAATGTACCACTATACATGTATAATGTACCACTAAAGTATAATTTGTTTGAATAGTATGTTTAGTGGACTATTACGAGTGTAGTGGTACTTTTTACCATCATATAATTTTCAACTTCTGGAAAAAGTTGACTCTCTAATGGTACATTATTGGTACATTATAATGTACCATTATGCATGTATAATGTACCACTAAAGTATAAGTTATCAGAACAGAACTTTTTAATTGCAAAATTGTCATCCTATATACGCTGAAATCAATAGGCGCTATGCGCCAAGACTTAACCATTTAGAAGAACAAAGTTAAACTTAAGAAACTCATGGCTTTGGTATATAGAAGTAGAGAAGACAATCACCTCTAAAAACCCTTCAAAATGAGAAAACCCCTTGTTCTTCTCACACCATTTTCAACCTTCTTAAGAGCTTCCACCTTCATCAATGGCGTTCCCCGCCATTATTTTCTCTTTCCTCCAACCTCAAACTCCCAACCCCAGCTCCAAATCCCTCGACCAAACCCTGAACTCAATTGGGTATTCTTCACTACTTCTTCACTCCCACCTCCTGAATGGATCGAACCCTTCACTGACATCTCCGGCGTCGTTTTACAACCCCACCAAAATCTCCAACCCTCCATTTGGGTTTCTCGAATCCTTGAACTCCTCGATGGTTCACCATTAATGGAGTCTAATTTGAGTAATTATTGTAATAAGTTTTTGATTAGATTAACGCCTAATTTTGTTGCTTTTGTGTTGGGTTCAACTCAGGTGAAAACGAACCCAGATACTGCTTTTCGCTTCTTTTGTTGGGCTGGTAAGCAAAAGAATTATAATCATAAGCTTGAATGTTATGTTACTATGATTGATGTTTTGGGTGTTTCAAATGATGTTGATAGGATTAAGATTGTGTTTGGTAGGTTTAAGAGGTTGGATTTTGTTATGAATGTGAATTGTTTTAATTCTTTGATTAAGAGTTTTGGGAATTTGGGAATGGTTGAGGAATTGTTGTGGGTTTGGCGTCGAATGAAGGATAATGGGATTGAACCTAGCTTGTATACTTATAATTTCCTTATGAATGGCCTTGTGAATTCTATGTTTATCGAGTCGGCCGAGCAGGTTTTTGAGGTGATGCAAAATGGGAAAACTCGGCCTGATATTGTTACTTATAATACTTTGATTAAAGGGTATAGTAAGGCTGGGAAGACCGGGAAGGCGATGGGGATGTTGAAAGAGATGGAGGTTGGAAATGTAGAGCCTGATAAGATTACTTACATGACTTTGATACAGCTTTGTTATGGAGAGAGTGATTTTGATGCTTGTTTGTCTCTTTACCATGAGATGGTGGAGAAGAGATTGGAAATCCCACCTCATGCTTATAGTTTGGTGATTTGTGGGCTTTGTAAGGGTGGGAAGTATGCCGAAGGAAATGTGGTTTTTGGGGACATGGTTCAGAGGGGATGTAAGGCTAACGTTGCAATATATACTGCGTTAATTGATTCGTATGTCAAGGGTGGAAATGTGGAGGATGCTATAAGTCTCTTGGAGAAAATGAAGAAAGAGGGTCTTTCTCCTGATGAGGTTACTTATGGCGCCATTATCAATGGGTTGTGCAGGAATGGTAGACTGGAAGAGGCCATGGAATACTTCAGGGTATGCACAGATGATGGGGTTGGTGTAAATGCTACCATATATTGCTCTCTTATTGATGGACTAGGCAAGGGAGGGAAAATTAAGGAAGCGGAAAGGCTATTTGAAGAGATGGCTGTGAAGGGTTGCACTCGTGATTCTTATTGCTATAATGCAATGATCGATGCTCTTGCAAAATGTGGCAAAATTGATGAAGCTTTGACACTCTTTGATCAGATGGATGATGAGGGTTGTGACCAGACAGTTTATACGTACACCATACTCATAGATGGATTGTTTAAAAAACACAAGAATGAAGAAGCGTTGAAGATGTGGAATACGATGATTGATAAGGGAGTTGCACCTACTGCAGCTTCTTTCAGAGTTCTTGCAATCGGACTTTGTCTTTCTGGTAAGGTTACCAGGGCTTGCAGAATTTTGGATGACCTAGCACCTATGGGTGTCATACCTGAAAATACCTGTGAAGATATGATTAACGCACTGTGTAAAGCAGGGCGCATTGAGCAGGCTTGTAAATTGGCTGATGGGATTGTTGATAGGGGCCGAGAGATACCTGGGAGAGTTCGTACTATATTGATCAATTCCCTGAGAAAAGCAGGAAAAGCAGATTTGGCAATGAAATTGTTGCATAGTAAAATTGGTATTGGCTATGATAGAATGGGAAGCGTTAAAAGACGAGTAAAGTTCAGAACTCTCCTTGACATTTAGATCTCAGAGGTGATTGTTCATGAGGCGACAAAACACTAGGGAAAGAGGAATCGAATGGTATACAAAGTAATATATGCCATTTGAAAGGAAAAAAAGTACCTTAATACCATAGTATGAGAACAAAGGCGAGGCCTAAAGAGTCTAAGACTGCCAACTATCGAGGGATCAAACTATAAGTGAAATCTGGATAGCCTTCTGTTGGTCAAAACTCAAAAACTACTATGGATGCAGTCTGACCTTTTGTTTTGTGAAACATTTTAGTGAACAAAAGAATCACATTAGGAAGAGGGAAAGCAAAGTGAATGATTCATCACTGAAGTATGTGAAATGCCGTATTGTTCAACAATTTTTAAAGGCAAGGCCTTTCACTCATGTACTTTGGAAGTTTGGAAGATCGGAGATGAAGTCATGTTTGGACATTAGCCAGGCCATTGGAGGTACAAAAGCAGTGATATGGAAACAGATTCAGAAAGTTGATAAAGTAATAATCCTGTTTTATCCGGAGTATTAAGTTATTAACTTTGTTTCAAATAAAATTGCACTATTTTGACATTTTCATTTTTGACCAATATTTTTCTACAAATATATTAAGGGTCTGTTCTCATACGTTGAAATTCAATTCAGTTCAGCTCAGCTCCTAATTTCTTTCTCTTATAAAATATTCATTTCAGTTCAGCTCAACTCAGTTCAGTTCAGCTGAGTTCAGTCAATGAGAACAGACCCTAAACATACTGTATGTTAGAATGTATATTGAATGGTTTGAATCTATATCAATTTATATTTTTTAATTATCAACTTTTTATAACTTTTCGTATATAATTTAATGCAATAATAAGACAATAATGGTCATAGACTCATAGTTATGTAAAACTCAAATTTACTTCGTATTTTAAAGGCCAAGAAAGTGACCCAGAATTATTATATTTTAATTGTTCATTGCACAATAATCGATAGGAGTAGTTGTATTGAAATTGAACATACAAACAACATTACTGACTCTTTTAATTATATGGGGGGACCATATCTTGATCTCCATGACTTCATTACTTACGATATCATTTCTTATCATCATCTTTATAAATATGACAGCCTTCTTCATGGAGTCACTTACTCACACATAGTAAGAACAAAGGCAAGCAAAGGATAACAGAGATTAAAGCAAGAAACTGATAAAAATGGCCGCGGTTGTTCCGAGGATGAAGCTTGGTTCTCAGGGGTTAGAAGTGTCTAGTCAAGGTCTTGGTTGTATGGGAATGTCTTTTTCTTATGGTGCTCCTAAACCCGAAGAAGATATGATCAATCTTATTCGCCATGCTGTTTGCTCCGGCATCACCCTGTTTGATACCTCTGACATGTATGGACCTCATACTAATGAGATCCTCCTTGGCAAGGTAATGCCATCGCTTCTTTTTTACACTTTATTTAGAGGTTTTCGACACAAACATGAATCTGACACGACATGATCCGTATACTAGCTTCAGTTCTTAGCCTTTAATCCTTTTATCTTGTGCAGGCATTGAAGGAAGGATGGAGGGAGAAAGTGGAGTTGGCAACAAAATTCGGGATTAACAATGTTGGGCCGAAAATGGAGATTAGGGGTGATCCTGCATATGTAAGGGCAGCTTGTGAGGGAAGCTTGAAGCGTCTGGGAATTAATTGCATCGACCTCTATTATCAACACCGCATTGATACTAAAGTTCCCATTGAAATCACGGTTCGTACTCGTACAACACTTCTAGATTTACATTTTGCTTATAAAACAGACAGATAATAGAGAAACACATAACATTGTTGGACTAAGAGGTGAAAATTTGTAGGTGTTCCCTAAAGTCCATTGACATATTGATGACATACAACATGTACATTGATTATGATGTCTTTGGTTGGTTAATTTTCAACATTAAATTAAGTACGAGTATTACAAATCAAATTTTGGCTTAATACTCCACGGTAACCCCTATGAAGCCTACCACCCACTTCTCTTCACCTGAAACAAGGAAGCCAAAGTCCTCGCCACCCTATAGTGGTTACAGATCTCCGAAAGCTCCTGGAACTACACTACAGTTAATGTATATCCTCTGCATCATAAGCTGATCATTGAAAGGGTTGTGAAATTACCCTCTGCATAATTTCCAAGCTATTCTAGGCCATTAAGAAATGGGGCATCTTGAAAATGTCCAAGGGGTTCTGTTTAGAACTTCTGTTAGTTATACAAACAATATACAAAGTATGCTTTTGAGATTTTTGGATGTTTTTTTCTCCAACTCAATCCAGCCAAGATTTGCACTACTGTTGAGTTACTTGAGTCCTCTATATAATCGTGGGCACAAGAGCATTCTGAGGTCGAATTCCACCACTGAAACATATTCAGCTTCCTACTTGTGATAAACTCATTTATTTTCTTTACATGCTTTTACAGATGGGAGAACTTAAGAAACTGGTTGAAGAGGGAAAAATCAAGTACATCGGTCTGTCTGAAGCATCAGCTTCAACTATTAGAAGAGCACACGCTGTGCACCCATTAACAGCAGTTCAGCTGGAATGGTCCTTGTGGACCAGAGATGTGGAGGCCGAAATAGTCCCTACCTGCAGGTAAGACTTCTTTGATGCTCCATAAATCATATGTAAAAATCTTAAGAATTACAGCTCTGATTTTGTTATTTTGGACGTTTCATTAGGGAACTTGGTATTGGAATTGTGGCATACAGTCCTCTTGGCAGGGGCTTTCTCTCTTACGGACCTAAAATTGTGGAGAGCTTTACTAAGGAGGACAGGCGGCAGGTACGACTTACATTTTTATATATCCCTACTTCAAATGTTTCCCTCCGGCTTCAGCTTGCAATCCATTTAAAACACGAAAAATAGTTTGCTGATGTTTTTTCTTTGCTGTTGTATATAAACAAAACAATGGTACAATGAAAATAATGCAGGAGAGATTTTTGACTCATCCTGTATTTTACAGCAAGTTAAAATACGGAATAACATAGTTTTGGAGTTGGGTACTCAAGGTAAAACAAATTATATATTTCGAGTGAGTAATATGCAAGTGTTTGATGCATGGAAGATTCAACTTCGATGTATACATGTTATATACCTTCCTATTGCATGACATTTGAAAAGATCTATTTAGAGCAATGGTCCTTTCTCCATATTGATGCTTGTATGTCTATCCTTCCAGTCCTTTCCAAGATTCCGCCCAGAGAATATGGAACACAACAAACACATATTTGAACAAGTTTCAGAAATTGCAGCAAAAAAAGGATGTACGCCAGCACAGCTAGCACTTGCATGGGTTCATCACCAGGGACAAGATGTGTGTCCCATTCCTGGAACTACCAAGATTGAGAACCTCAACCAGAACATTGACGCTTTGTCTGTGAAGCTAACTTCGGAGGAAATGACCAAGCTAGAATCCCTCGTCTCTGAGAACACTGTTAAGGGTGATCGATATGCATCTCTTTCGAGCACCTGGAAGAACTCGGAAACTCCACCGGTATCCTTATGGAAGGCTGAGTAACTGGTGAATCTAATACTTGTATTGAGATCATGACTTTGTGTTACAAAACTCTATGACCACCAATTATTCCATAGTTCCCTTCTTTTACTGCCTTTAAATTGTTGAGGTATTTGTGATAGTTTTTTTTTTTTTTTTTTTTTTTTTTTTGTTTTTTTTTTTTTTTAAGAAACAAGAATCTACTACTCAATTTTAGTAGTTTACGTATACCGTATTTCAAAAGGGTTTAGGAGTGCTAGGGGTGAAAGTTCGGTTTGCGGTTTGGATTATAGCCAAAACCAAATCCAATCCGAATTAGTTCAATTTCGGAAATCTCAATTCGAATCCAAACCGATTTAAGATTCAATCCAATCCAATCCAATCCAAACCGAATTAATTCGGTTTTTCAAATTAGAATCCAATCCAAACCGAAATTTGTTCCCTTCTTTTGCAACATTCAAATCTAAAACCCGAACTTCACCCAGAAAATTCCTACAATCATTTCTTGTTAACAACATTCTTTGTGAGAGAGTAAGATATTAAGAAAGGAGAATTAAAAATTAGGTTTTTTTTAAAGTTTATATATGAAAGGGGAAAGTGGTTGGATAAAGGCTTAACGTAATGGGTCGAAATTCGGTTTGTAATTCGGTCTTCGGTTTTTTTAAACCCCAAACCAAATCCATTCCGTATGTAATCCATATTTTTAAATTTTTCCAAACCGATCCAATCCGAATTCTAAAAAATCCAAACCGAATTACTAATTCGGTTTGGTTTTCGGTTCGATTTGGTTTTAATCCGAATTACTTACACCCCTAAGGAGTGCTAATACTGCTAAATGCAACTGAAAAGTGAAAAATGTGGATTGTCAAGTATATGAAGTTGATTTGATGAACTCATGGGAAACCATTATTAATTAGGGGTGAGCAAAAATTCCTGGTACCCGGAATTGGAACTGGAACTAGTTGCAACCGGTTCCAATTCCAATTCCAATTCCAATTCCCAATTTTTTGGACTCGGAACCGGTTGGGTACCCGGTTACCCAATATATATTAAACTAAATATATTTTTTTAAGAAAAAAAATATATGTTAAATGTATCTAGTTAGTAAAATAAAAAAATATATTATTAATATCTAACCTAAATAAAATAGCTCATGCAATCATTCACATATAAATATAAGTATTAAATGCTAAAAATGAAAATGGATCAAAATAACTATTAAATTTGTATTAAAATTTAATAATTATTTACATAAGTGGGTACCCGGCGGTTCCAATTCCAATATCTAAAGTTTAGGACCCGGTTGAAGTGGTTCCAATTCCAATTCCGAATTTTAATACCCTATACCAACCAATTCTGGGTCCGGGTCCTAAAAATTTGACTGAGTACCCGGTTTACTCACCCCTATTATTAATACCAACAGCAACTGCTTTGAAATAAATCAAATAATAGGTATTTGGTTACTTTTGATTTTCTGAATGGTTGAAATTAAACTCTATTCATGTTTTTTTGCAAATTAATTTGGTTTTTCTTTTTTAAAGTTTGAATGAGCCACAAGGATATACTTCATATTATAAGTTACTAAGGATAAATTGATACCAACTATGCCCTGTCTTCTTTATAAGGTCGTAACTTTAGGAGGGTTCTCCTCAAAACATCCCCTAACATATTTTAAACTGGTTTGACCGACTAAGTGTCACATGTCTTGTTTTCGTTAAGTGATACGGAAACTTGGGTACATCGGTGACTTGGGTGTGCAATTGTAATGGTGGAGACAGAGTGGGATAGAAAAGATTATTTAATTTTTTTAAACGAACCACTAAAAATTTAACACGTAGAAATTTTATCCAGCTCGATAATAAAAAGTTAGGAATTGTTTTAAAAAGGCAAAATTAACACCGCTATAAATTAAATTGATTAATCAATAGTTGAAACGTTATTATAAAAATGATGCTTATAGTTGTGACTAACTACGTCAATTTCCTTTTAATTTAATACGTAGTGTATTATTTTTCAATTTACATACTACCTTAACACATTTTTTTTCTTTCTAAATTGAACCTATTGTTTGATTAAACTTAACTTTGGTCTTATATCACATTAATTAATAAGGAAAAAATACATCAATGAGATATTATTAGATCGTATTAATGTATGTTTTCCAAATGTATCAATTCCTTAATTTTTTTTTCAGTACACATTTAAAGATATTTTAGCAATAAAAATAACAAATAAAACAATTAAGTCTAATCTGAACATTTACTGAAATCAAACAAAGTAAACATAACTTTATTTATCATTAAGATTTAAAAATTAAAATTAGATTACAAATTTACAAGAAATGTAAAATATAAATACAATCTTATTTAGTAGTAGTTAATTAATTAGAATGGAAAAGACTGATTTGGCAAGGCTCGCAAGCAGTGAAGAATCAACAATGGTGAACAACTTTATCAACGGTGAGCACCTCAAACAGTGGATGAGTGAAACCTAGCTCCGGCAACCACAACTACCTCAAGGGAGCGGTGACTCCAACACAAAACACTTGGAAAGATAAATATATAACTGAACCTAAGGCAAAAGAGGCTCAAGGGATATAAAGAACATAGATGCCACAGGAAATAACAATATTACTACCGTTCATAATATTTTCTCCTATGGTTTTGGGGCTAGCCCCTCAAAAAATAAAAAATAAAAATAATAATGATGTTTTATCCATACATAGAAAGTAATTAGAAACCTCCCAAATGTCTCATGCATCATCAGCACCAGTCATCCACGAGTTTAAAAAAAAAAAGTACTTAAAAAGATTTTTTTTTTCCTTTTTTTTTTAACTTTAAAAAATAATTCCAAAATCTTGTCATCAACTTCAATTGATATTAAGCATAAATAAAGCTCATGACCACTTTAAAATTCTACAGTCTTATTTTGTTTTTGTTTTCAATTCCTCTTACACAAATTGTCTATAATTCATAGATGGGTCTGTGTTAGGTTAGCCTGAAGACCCTAAAACCAAGGAGACCTCTAATATCTCAATATAAGTCATTGGAAGAATTGAATGCAAGAAATTCATCCAATAAGTCTTGAATTCATTAGGCATAATACTAGACAAAAAGCTTTATAAAGCATACATTGTCGAAGATTTTCATCAGAATTGACTTTATCAGTAGAAATCATACCAGAAAAACTTCTGCAACATAGCAAATCATACATGCATACAATATTAGCCTTTAGCCCAGAGATCCCTACTCCCTAGCAATATTACCAACAGTGATATCACTGGCAATGCGGTTATGTGCACGCCAGAATTTCTTTGTAATCATACAGAGGAACTCTAATAATAATTAATAAACAAAGTCCATAAAAGACGATGTCAGGATTCTCAAGAAAAAGGGAGCTCTGATAATCAATCTAAAGAGCCCATAGGGCAGAGAAAAGGACACAGCAGCTCCGTATAAATTGTGCAAGCAAGCATTGCAGCTTGCAAGAACCATATACATGGAGAGGCAACAAATACCTATTAGCTTACAGCAATGGGACTAACGGACTAATGCTACCCTGCGCACTTACTAGCCTGATAGTTAGCGAGCAAGAAGAGCAACACTAAGGTTTTTTCTATATTTCCTGCATAACCACTTGATAAAACAAACCTCAACATTGCAAAAATAAAACTATGTCTAAAATATAAAAAGCAACTGCAAGTGCTCTAAGTCAATTGTCATTCACAATCTTAATTAGCTACGCAACTACAGAATACAAGACGGTGCTAAAAAAACTATCAGCCAAAAATAGACAATAGCTAATTCTGCCCACACTATCACCAAAACATAGATGCAGATGAAACTAATGCAATCTCACAATCTTGATCTATATATGGCTGGAATATATCTGCTCCAAAGTCCTTAAAATGCTGAGAAATGAGCGACAGTCTGCAAATTCTATGGTAAGGCTCTTACAGATGTCTATCGTGCATAAGGGTGGTAACGACTACTGCCGCTATAGCCTGCCCTACTTCCGTACATCGCTCCCGCTCCATATCCACCAGGGCCTGAGCCATAGCCAGGACCTGAACCATAGCCAGGACCTGAACCAGACCCAGAACCGCCACCATAGCTATCACCTCTGCCAAACATCCCTAAACCACTACCATATCCTCCACCTAAAGCCCCACCATACGGGCCATAACGGCCAGAGTAACCATAAGATGGTTCTCCACGATAACCAGCCATACTAGCAGCTCCACCAAATCCACCATAACCTTCTCCATAATCACCACCTCCATATCCACCATAATCACCAAACCTAGAAGGGAAGGCTCCGAATGTCCTATAGGATGCAGGACTATAACCACTTCCAAATCCACTATAATTATCAGGGTATCCTCTGAAATTACCTCCATGATTGCGTGCCCTAGAGTCACTACCAAATGCAGAACCAGAAGCAGGGTTTGAGGCTTTCTTTGGTTCAGCCTTCTTGATCTCAACCTACAACAAAGAATTAAGTCAACCTACAGTCTTTAATACCTGAGAGCCTGGGTGGAAAAGAAAGTTAACCTGTGTTCATTTCCAATTATGCTGAGATACAACCAAATTTTAGATACGAAAATTTTCAAATTTGAAAACCAAAAAATAATAAAAGACAAAATCATTATAAGAGAATAAGGCATATTACAACATATTTTAATTAATCCATACACAGCTGACCTGGGATATACAGTCCTAAAAAACAGCCAAATAACTAAACTCACCCTTGAGCCATTCATATCGATCATGTTTCCATCAGCCAATATTTCATCGACAACTTTTTCATGGTCAAACACCACAAACCCAAATCCTCGAGATCGTTTCGTAGCATGATCAAGAATGATCTCATGTTCCACAACATTACCATACTTTGAAAAGAAGTCCTTCAATTCATCTATAGTATCAAAAATTGAGAAAATCAGTATCACGAAAATAAACAATAAAAAATCAAACATAACAAATTATAAAGTAGACCTTCAGTCACAGTTGCTGGAATGCCCCCTACAAAGATCTTTTTAGTTTTAAAACCATTTGTTTGAGCAGCAGCACCCTTGGGTATTGTCCTCTTGATTTCCACCTGATGCAATAATCAAACAGAACAAACACTAAGTTGAAATATAGAGAGATGAATAATCTGCACTTAAGATATCCAGATACAATTAGCAAAAACATACATAATTCTAATGGGGAAAAGTGAGGAGTTAGCATGAAAAGCTGGCAGATTTCCATAGCTACCCACTTCTATTCCTTCCCCACTATATTTGCATGCATAAGTACACATAGTAATAGTTAGAGATGTAGCAAAAATATTATTCAATATCTTCTGGCCATCCAATGAAGATGGTCAAATTCACTCAACAACGAACTAAAAAGCTGCTGAATTCTTAAAAACATATAGCAATGCAAAAAGCTCCCTATTAAAATGCAACTAATTATTAATGTGATATAGTCAGGCAATACAATCCTCCTCCCAATAATAAAAACACAAGAGGACCTAGCAAACAAAAAACTAAGGCCTCATTTGGTTAGCTGACTGTGACTTTGCAACTAGTAGTAGTAATTCAGGAAAGAAAAGCATCCAAAGGACATAACAACCAATATATATGCAATTAAACTACTGAAGTTCAATGAGCATTTATGAAAATTCTCCGCTTGAAAATTCATACAAGTAGGTATCATAAACCAATCTACCACACAAACCTCCAAAACAATTTTATTTTTTTTTTAAAGTATGAACCTGAAGGGAGGTAAAATGCAGCCTTTTCTTCTTTCATAGGACTTCAACATCTATAGGCAAGCAGCTATAGCTATACACAGCCTCAGTTTGTGTCAAAAAACCATAACCAGAAATTACAAGTAAATTGAAAAATTGTCCTCAATAGCCAATACTTTAAATTCATTAAAAAATTCAAATAGATTATGTACAATAATAAACCAACAAAATCCAAGTAAGTTTCCTCAAAAAATAAAAAATAAAAACACACACACACACACACACAATGACACAACTACACATGAATATTGGAAAACTGAATAGATGAAAACCAACATCTCCACTTTCTGAGAGCAATAAAAATTTTAAAACTTTGTTCTTTTCAATATAAAATAATTTTGGGAAATTTAAGTTGGTCCAGTCATATAAGGCCTACTCAAGGCTGAATCACAATCAACCAAAGTATAGGATAAGCAGATATAAAAGAATTTCGGGTGCACAATCATTACAAAACTACTAACAATTTCAAAATTCAAATCACAAAGAAAACCCTTCAAAAGACCTCAAAATTAAAGTAAGCAAGAAACTAAGATAATCAAGGAAATCCAACATCTCTAGCAGCAAAATTCAACCCCAAGCTTTCACCCCTTTTACAAATTTCATCTCAAAAAAGAAAGTTTACATGAGATAAAAGTTCATATAAGAATCAATTCAACAAGAGAACCTAAATTCAATCCAATACTAAAACAGTACAAATAAGTGAATTTCAAGACCGAAAACCCGAAAACCCAAACACAGATAACTGTCATCAATAAAGATGACGTAAATTACCATCAAATCACAACAAGCAAGAAACTTTATTCAACCAAGAATCAATTCAACAAGAGAATCCAATTATTAAACCAAGAATCAATTCAACAAGAGAACCTAAATTCAATCCAATACTAAAACAGTACAAATAAATGAATTTGAACCGACAACCCGAAAACCCGAACACAGATACCCGTCATCAATAAAGATACCGTAAATTACCATCAAATCACAACAAGCAAGAAACTTTATTAAACTAACAGCAATTTTTTTCTTACAAAAATTAAGTAAAATAAGTATAATATACCTGCTTGTCATTAATGATATGGTCTTCTTTAATGACGATATCAACAACAGCAGGATCAGCATATGTTATAAACCCAAAACCCCTTGGTTGACCTGTCATTCGATCTTTCATTATAACACTATCTACCACTTCCCCATAATTTGCAAAATACTTCGTAAACGTATCTGTTCATCCCAGAAAAATAAAATAAAAAATCAATTAATTAAGCAAAAATTCATCAAATTTTAAACACCATGATTATTTAATGATACAGAAATTAAGTGAGATATACCAAGAGTTGTGTTCTTCGCTAATCCTCCGATGAAAATTTTGCTGCCAAAAAAAGAAATTAATTCAATTAATTTTGTAAATTAGGGTATATATCATGGAAATTGAGGAGAGAAAAAGTTAGATAAAGAGTTACCCAGGGCTGGCGCCGTCGACTTCATTGATGCCGGCTTTCTTGGGAACCATTATGGTGGGAAATTTGAGTGATTTGAAGAAAAGAGGGAAAAATTGGGAGGATTTGCGGAAATTAGGGTTTTGATTTATCGGAGTTGCGATTAAAGAGATTAGTAAAGTCGTGTGTGAAAGGACAGTATAGAGATTATTTATAAGTGAAGAAAGAAAGTCTTGATTTTCTGAACTTTCTCGATCCCCCACAACCCAATAGACAATACTTCCTTTTTTATTCTCATGTTTTTCACCGACATAAAAAAAAAAGGAAATTTTGTAAATTACCACCTAAAAAAAGTATCAATTTCTAAATAACCACCCGTTAAAAAATTTATTTTAAATTACCACCCACTAAATTAATTTTTTGCGCAGATTACCACCTTTTTTAAATTCCGGTGGAATTCAGATGTGTGGGGCCCACAGTCGTTACTTCCCTCCTAATTTTTTTTTTTTTTTTGTCGATTTCACTATTGTAAGCTATTGAAAACTACTCCTCTCTCATCTCTCTCATTCAATTCTCTCTGCAAATCTACCTATCTCCATAATTTCTCACCCACTCTTCAAATTAGGATCCTAAATTGCTGATTAAAACCCTAAATTAGTTTTAGTTCACAAATAAAGGTACTCCTGTCTAATTGGGGGTTTTGCTTGAAGCTTGATTGCGAATTGAAAGTAATTGCAATCACAATTTTCCCAGAATTAGCAGCAATTCAATGATAGAATACCAAAACTGAGTATTGTACATGAACCCTATTTAACTAAACACTCAATTTCCCCCAATTAAATTACAGTAAGAACCCTTCTTTGCGAAGAAAATCAAACCTAATCAACTAATCAACCAGTTTTCCCCAATTTAAGTACAATAAGAACCATAAATTTAAAGAATGAAAGACTTTACCTTATGCGAATTCACTTATGAAGTTTCTTGAGGACGCTTCTGCAATTACAAGATGATATGCTTGGGGTGAACTTTGTGGAATTTGGGGAGAATTTGCAGTATAAATCGCAAATTAGGGTAGGAGATATGTTATATAGGAAAAAAATCGGGGGGAATTCATTTGGGAAGCAAGAACTAGCCATTATTAGCCGTTAAGAGGGCCCCACACATCTGAATTCCACTAGAATTTTAAAAAGGTGGTAATCTGCGCAAAAAATTAATTTAGTGGGTGGTAATTTAAAATAAAATTTTTAATGGGTGGTTATTTAGAAATTGATACTTTTTTTGGGTGATAATTTACAAAATTTCCTAAAAAAAACTGGAAATCTTTTATCGATTTTATTAATTCCGTTAAATATTAGGGTCTATTCTGATTAGCTAAAATGAGCTGGATATTTTATGAGAGAAAAAAATTAAGAACTGAACTAAATTAAATTGAACTGAACTAAATTAAATTGAACTGAACTAAATTAAACTGAACTGAACTTCTTGGAGCTAAATAGAACTGAAAATAAGCTGAAGAGAATGGGCCCTTAGGCCTTCATTAGTTCTCCTTATATCTGCTTATCTGATCTGGTCTGGTCTGATCATCTGCTCTAGTCTGGTCCAATCTAAATGTCAGATTTGACCAAACTTTGACCTTGAATATACAATCATCTATACATAATAAATATATCAGGTGGGGATTCGTAATAATGTGTATTTTATTAATATGTGATTTTTGTAAAAATATTATAACGAAATTTAAGATATTTAGCCATAAAAAACTGCACATAAAACGATGATTTGACCTGAATTTATTTTTTCTGATCTGATTTGACTTGAACTTATTTTTCAAATCTGATCTGATCTGATCTAAACTTATTTGATCTTATCTAAACTTATTTTTTCTGAAATAAGTAAAAAAAATTAGGTGAACTAAACAAGGCCTTAGTTGTAACTTTTGTCAAAAAGGTTGCTACACATTAGTTACAACTTTTAATTATTTTCCTTTTTAAGTAATTTTTAAATAAAATTAAAAAATACCCTTATTAATTACGGAGTATTTCATAAACACAATTAGTTACCTAAATTAGATTTCATAAAATTTCTAATTTAAGTTAATTAACATAATATTGTACACCCGGTGCACTATACCAGTAGTAAGGTGTAAATGAGCCGATATGAATTCTCAAAACTCGTCTATTATGTTAACAAATAAGCTTGAACAAAAAACTTAATTCAGTTTAATAAATGACCACAAGTCAAACATCTTGTTCGACTTGAAATTATTCATGATCAACTCGCTTAGATGAGTTTATAAGACAAGTAGTATTATAACTATCTTGATGCCTTGTTTGGTAATTAGTTGGTAGCTGGTTGATATGTACTACTCTTTAATCAACTACAAATTGTGATAAATTTGTTTTAATTTACTGCGCGGTGAAAAACATATAGTCAAAGTTATTATGTGAATGATGAAAACTAATCCAATGTGTTAATATTTTGGGATAAAGGAAGTTCAAATTATATAGGCATCAAAACTTGACCATAATTATTCCATAAAAAGATTGACAAAATCTTGGATAAGATTAAAAGATATAATATTCTCACATGTAACTCGAGGCTCGTTTATTAAAGCAAACCCAAGTTTAGCTTATTCAAGCTCGATATTCAACTCGAAATGAAAATGATCACATTCATGAACAAAGCTGGAACATTTCAAATTCTTAATTATCCAAGCTCGAACAATAATTTTAAATTTCGTTCAAACTAGAGTTAGCACATTGAGCAATAATAGTTTTTATCGAGGCATTTTAAAGGGAGGAAAATTGAACATCTTGATTAACACGATATGCATGTACTATATATTTTATTATTTTACTCATAATATTATAACTATATGTTTTTTTCAAAAATCATATTCACATAAAATTAAAAATTACTAACCCATCCATAAGCTAGTAAGTAAAATAGGAAGAAAATAAGTAGAAATGTAGAATAGAAGATATTTTTTTCAATACTTTTGAAGGAATTTACACCATGCATGGATATTATATTGTAGTTTTTTTTTTTTTTTTTTTTTTTTTTTTTTTTTTTTTGGGATAAAATGATCTTTCACATTCTCTTCGAGCATATGGGTGTAAATACATAAAATAGAGCATCGAATTAGACATGTTGTACCTTTAACCTTTAAATATGGTGGTTGTAATATATAGATAGGTAGATGTACATTGTCTTTTTTTTTAAAAAAAAATATTATTAACAGAGAACGACGTGGTACATTTCGAGTATTATTATTTTTTAAAAATTGCAAGATGTATATTTGTTATAATTTTTTAAACAGAGTACGAGTGCCTATTAATTTTTTTTTATAGAATAAAAATATATGTACAATGATAAACAAATTTAAAGGTGGTTTAATTTGTGGGTAGTTGTAGGGAATAATTTCAAGCCTTTAAAATCCCACTAGCTTGAACCCCACTGTGATCATACACTAAAGTACGGTGGCGTCCAAAAGGGAAGAAGATAGAGCAAAAGAGTCGCCAAAAAGTTTTTAAGGAACTTGTAAACCGTTCATAGGATGAAGGTTACACCCCTTAACGATCCAAGAGATCGTCAACTCCATAAGGTCATGAACCAAATAAGGGTCCGGGGATGATGGTACAAATCCAACCTAAAAGAGATTGAACCTGCCCTAATAATAGGCCTCTACTTTATTCTGCTCGTATTCATGTGCGCTTTCTGATTAACATGCAATCAATAGGATTAACCCTAAACCTGTTTAATCTATGTTGGTTGAATATAATGCACAAACAAACTATTATTGGCGATCACTTGAATTATAATCACAATTAACCTAACAAGATTATTAATTATCTTATTAAGCGTGATTGCAAATACCAATTCCCTTTAAACATGCAATAAAGGTGATCAAGCAATAACAATATAAAATAATACATATCAAGCAACATAATAATAAATAATCATGAATAAAAATTATAATAATAATCACAAATAATAACAATTATAATAATTATCATGTTAATGTTAATATTAAGGCATAATAAAAATAGCAAGATCCTAGGCATGATACTAACAAGATTAATAACAAACCCTAGCATGTCACTAAGCATAAAAATCAAACCTTTAACCCTAACATGATACTAACAATCATAAATATTAGGAAGAAAATAAAAGACATCATACTTTTAATCATACTTAATATTAAAGTTACCCTAGACATGATACTAGGAATCATAAATAACAATCTAAGCATGATATCTACATCATGAAATCAATTAAACCATTAAAGTACTTACTTGGATGCCTCGTACCTCTTTCTAATTACAAAATACACACGTTAGTAACTTCAAGGAAAATAATAATCAAAACAATTAAATTAAATAATTGAAATAAAGATTTGGGACCAAACCCTCAGAAATTAAAACCTTTCACGTCTAGGGCGAAGGCAACTTCGAATATGGCTAGGTGTTTCTAGATCTTGTGAATGCGGAATTTTGTATTAAAAAGCAAAGAAGAAAGAATGCATAAATGTTATTGAAAATTGATGAATGAATGATGGAGATGATGAAAAGAATTGGTGAACGATTTGTTAATGAAAAGAGTTGATTATTGGTCAATGAATATTGATCATTGGTAATTGAAAAAAGTGATTGTTGATGAATGATAATTGTAGATGAATGAAAACGGAGTTTTTGATACGATATTTATAGAGAAAATCATCCAAAAAAGATAATTTATCAAAACAGAGTCTGAAGACCAAAGAAACACCTTGGCGCCAGCCCTGGCTCATTGGCACCAGGACCAGTGGCTAGCGCCAGGCGCCAATGCTGACGTCTGACGCCAATCCTGATTCCAGGCGCCAAGGCCTGGGGTTGGACGCCAAATTGGAATTCAACGCATTTTCAAAATTCTGATAAATTTCTCGTACTGGAAGATAAAATAATATAATTTCAGTCGAAAATGCTATTTGATCTAATTAAAACTTTGAAGAGTCCTAACTGAATTAAGAATGATAAAACCTTCTAGAATGTTCTAGAAGACCAAAACCATTCCTAATTACATTAGGAATGATAAATCATATTAGGCCCTCCCCTAGATCATTGGGCCGTACTTAAAGCTCAAACCGGGCCCAGTTTAGTAAATTGGCCATAAATTCCTCAATATTCATCGGAATTGGGCTTATAATATATCGTTGGAAGGGTCTTTGCAAACCCCATCCAACTACACCACTATTGGACCCATATCATGGACCAACCAAACTGGATTGGCTGTTTTCTTAAAATAAAGTTTTCAAAAACAGAGAGAAGAGAAAAGAAAAGAAATAAAACTTTCCGCAACACTAGACCTTTCCACACTTTCGTTTCATTCGACTATGATTCGACGTGAAAGGTACTCATCACTGGGTTTGGTTTTGGGGAGACACATTTGGGTGTCTACAGAAGCCCCCACTTTGACTGAGTTTGGAGAAACGCAAGTTTCGAAAACGAAAGTCAAAGTAACGATAGGGACGGAGAATGATTCAGAACGTTCTGCGATCCTAAATCAATCTTGTAACGCCGATACCTGCAAACTAACGTTAGCTAAACAGATAAAAGAGTTAAGAAACGCGTATCTTGCACCGTCGAGCACACGTCTCTGAAAGTAACCGATTGTTGTTGTTGCTGTTGCTGTTGTTGTTGTTTTGACGACCTCCTGCAAGCTAGAGAATGTCATCCCGCTTGAAAACCGCTACGCCTTGTAACTGCTTCCAATTAGAAGATTGCTTCGCCTGAAACTATCCTCTCCGCTATGATAATATTCCACGTCCAAGGGAACATCATCGAAAATTATTTCTCTTGAAATAATTCTCATCCGCATTATGATCATCTTCCATGCCTCAGGAACTATGATCGAAGACAATTTCGCCCGAAATTACCTTCAGTTGTTTGTGACAACTTTCCGCAAGCTAGGGAATGATGCCGAAGACATCTTCTCTTGAAGTCATCCTCATTTGATGCGATAATCTCCCAAAGGAAAATACCGAAGATCCACGCCCGTCGATCTTTAAAAAAAGTTCGCCTGAACTTTGTTTTTGCTATGCCTGTACGTCGGCGCTCTTTGCTCTTGAACCTATATGTCGGTGCTTTTTGCTAATGAACTTATATGTCGGTGCTTTTTGCTAATGAGCCAATGCTTAGGCGCTTTAAGCTAAGTGAGACGATCTTTTCATCAGGTCGATCACTTTATGTAATCAAGCCGATTACTTAATCATGTCAAATTGCTTAGAGGGGCTAACTGGCGTACCAAGGAACCCAAAATATATCGCAGAAGGCTAGCACAACCCCATCAGGTGGCTGGCTGCTTTGGCGTCGCTGAAAATCAATCAGCGCCAGCTTTATTGCATTAGCGCCATGCGCTGAAATTGGCGTCTGGCGCCAAGCATAGAATGTGACGCCAAATGCCTAGGGACTGGCGCCAGCACGGGAATCACTTTAAATTCCCGTTTTCAGTTCATTCCGTGCTCTGGTTTGTTGCGAACGCTGCTCGAAAGAAGTCCGAAAACTTCAATTGATCGTTACTCATTCGTTTCTCAACCGAATTCGCTCAAATTTGTTGCAAATCAAAGCTCTTCTCATCCATATTCCCGATCTATGTAAGTTTTCCTCCAACTCACACCGGTTTTTATGAATTTTTGGCATGTCCATTCACGAATTTCATGAAAATTCGAAACTTATAATGCTCAATGTGCTTTGTTTATCAAGTTTTATGCCATGAAATTGCTGGTTTATGTTTGTATATTGCCTTGGGAGTAATTTGAGACTTGTTTGACTCAATTTGGTGAAGAAACGAGCAATCCGCCATTGTTGGACCTCCTAAGGTCGTGAAGAACAATCTAATATAATTTTATCATTGTATGTAGACCTGTTAATCAAGTCGGGTCACGAGTCATTTCAGACAGGGTTAAGAAATGTTTTTCACCAATATTATTATTATTAGTCATTACATGTCTACAAGTTTAAATCGTTACAAAAATACGTGAATTTCTAACTAATTTTGTATCAAGGATATATTTTAAAATTTGACATATAGATTAAACTTAAAATTTAATAAACAACCCGGGCATCGCACAGGCACAAAACTAGTATTCCTATGATTTTATTCTTCTATGTAAATCTATCAATCCCGTCAAAAAAAAAAAAAAATGTAAATCTATCAATCGGATCGAGTCATAGGTTATTTCATGTCAAGTCACTTTAAGATACGGGTCAAGAATTTTAAAAACTTGGTAATTAATACTCCGTACGTAGATTTAAAAAAAAAAAAAAACTTCAAATTCAATAAACAAGGAAAAATAAAAAAAACTTATGAAGGTTGTTTGGCGCAAAACCCTGGTCTTCAGTTAGAAGCCGCACAACTTGAAAACTTAAACCACACCACAGCAACAACAATGGCGAAGGGCAAAGAAGTAAGAGGCAAGAACAAACCCTCAAAATTTGGCAAGAATAAACCCTCAAAATTTAGCAATAATCGTCCTAAATCTCTTGCTCCCAAAAAACCCAAAACCAAAAATCCCAAGAAAATCAAAAAACAATTGAAAGATAAACCCACAATTGAAAAGGTTGATAAACCCATCAAAAAACCTGTTGTTACTTCCCTAATTCTATCACCTTCTGAGCGTCGCAGATTTTTTGTTGATCAATTTGAATCTGCAAATGGCACCAAACTCTCTTCCCTTGAGTTGGAATCCATTAAAGGTCATCTTTTTCCTTCAATTATTTACCTAATTTATTTTGTTCAACTTTTTAATTTTCATTGAGTACAAACCCATGTCTAATTATATATGCTATTTATATGTATGTTTGATTTGATTTTTCGGACCAACAAAATTGAGTAAAGTTTGGATTTTTATGTTTTTTCATTAATATTTATTAGCGTAATTGCTATGATTTTCTAGACAATTTATACAAATTCTGTGTTTTATTCCTTTATATCTTTGAGCAGAGCTCATTTCTTGTTAATGTTGTATGTATTGTAGGCAAAAATTTAGCACATTTAGTTTCAGGTGATAATAATTAATCAGGATGTTTCTAGGCCAGCAGATATGCTACTTTATCAGAATCAGGTGTTGTCAAAATTATGGGTTTCATCTTTTGTGAGTGGTGATGGGTAGTACAGAGTAGTCTAATGTTGTCAAAATGTTTAGGCTAAGAAGATGCAGCTTTCGACTATGAGTTGATATGGAGTATTATAGAACAGTAAGACTTCGATACATACGTCGGAGGTGAAATACATAAAAGAAAATAAGTAAAAAATCTCGGTATAACATGACTTTCTTCACTTTAGGCGGATGATCCATCTGTGGGTAGTAGGTGCTAGGCTTTTGTTGAAAACTTACAGGCTTCATTTAAAAGGGTGGATATGAGAGTGTATGTATTTATAAATGCGTAAGGGAAGTCCTAAACCATTTTGGGACTAAGGTATTGTTGTTGTTGTTGTTGTTGTTGTTGTTGTTGTTGTTGTTGTCGTCGTAGTTGTTGTTGTTGTAAGGGAAGTCCTATGCTAATGGCCATAGTAATGCTAAGTTCACTCCAAAGTCCAAACTATCCCTTTTTCTTTATAAATATTCGTTACTATCTTTTACTACTTGGGGGAATTATTAGGTGGGTATAGAAATTCAAGAAAAACACATGTTTGAAGATGAAGTTGCATTACTATGGTTATTAACATGATGTTTAATTCATTCCCATTATCATCATTTATTACCACTTACAAAAAAGGTTGTTAGTGTATGTTCCTACTTATTTTCTTTACTAGCCAATCTATGTTGTACATGTATTTCAGCATTTGGTCGTAAAAAGGATATGGATAGTTTTGTATTATTGTCGTTAAAACAAATATGCAGATATAGACAATCTTGATGCATTACAGTCGCATACTTTTAACAAACAAATCTGAAATCTGGCACTTTGGTAGAATTCAAAGTAATTCGACTTTTTCTACAAAAAGTAATTTCCCTCCCTTCTTTAAGTAGTGCTACTTTTTCTTTTTGCTCATTTTGTCCTTCCAATTATTAAAACACCTTTCGTTCATACAAAAAAGCGTTCAGTCTCAATGATATTCAAGCCTTCAAGGTGATTGTTTACAAGGATCAGCTTAGGAAATTAGAAACTATAGGGTATGTGTGTATGAATAGAAATTCTGATTTGTGTGCTCATTTTGTTTACCACATTATGCACTTGGTTTGCAAAGAAAATGATATTTCATATTAACTTGCTATATTGGGTCCATGTTTAGCAGATACGTACTTTCCAAAGCCGTTGGAGAGAATTAGTCAAGATGCTGGCAACTTGGGGGAGCATATTAAAGGTGTATTTGGATCATCATGGAAAGAAGTGCTTTGTGAACCACAACTTGTTGAGGGAAAAGTTGATCCCGGGAACCCCGCTGTCTTGGTTATTAGTGCTTCTGCCATAAAATCGTTGGAAATGCTGAGGTTTGAGTTTGACCTTTGTATCACTTTGATTTTAGGAACAAAATTTTTTACTTGCAGCAACCCTATAAGACTTCATCGATATGAATTGCAGCTGCAACCTAGATTAAGGTTAAAAAAGGCTAATGGGTTGTCTTGTGCATAGTATTGTCATAAAAAATATTTAATGTGCAAACTCCATACGCAGGGGCTTGCGGATATTGACTAAAGAATGCCAAGCTGTGAAGCTATTCTCGAAGCATTTGAAAATTGATGAGCAGGTTAAATTTTGTACCTCACCTTTCTATGCAATTAAAATGGCACAATTAGATGGCTGAAAAGATGCTTGGCAACTCTGTATATTTGTCTAAGTTATATTGTCTTCATGAGTAAAGTGCTATCTGCACTGCCTGCACATTTGGAAACCTCTTTAGTCCACATTGGATATTAATCCATAAGACCTATGTTCATCGGACTCGGCTGAAATCCCAAAGTGTCCGTGTCGACACGACACGGCGCGGACACGGACACATAATTCGTGTCAGATTCGGCTATTTGCACTCGGATACTTCAGAGCAAGGGCTGTGTGCGAAATCTTCTTCGACTCCATTGAAACCAGAGAGTGAAAAGAAAAGAGGGGGAGGAGAGAGAGAAAGGCAGGAAGAGGAAATGAGTGGGGCTGTCAGAAAGGTGGGGGGTAGGGTAATGGGATACCACTTATTTTGCTTTTGACTTTTTGACTACTAACTTTAACCAAAATTACTTTTTTGTGATACATTACCCAATATTTACAGCAGTAAACAATTTACAGCAGTAAAAAATTCTTTTATTTTATTTATTTTTTTTTTTTTTTTTGAAAACGGTAAACAATTCATTTTAGAGAAAGTACTAGAATAATTATAACAAGAAATAGTAATCATATAATTTATATTACAAGAATATGATATAAAAATTTAATTTTAAAAATTTAAGAGTATTAAAATATTTTGTAATGTATAATTTTTTTTTGCAAAAAATAAAAGTGCCGTGTCTCCGCACCCGTGTCCAAATATAGGACAGAGTCCCCGTGTCCTAAAATTTTGGAAATTGACGAATCGGACACTTGGACAAGTGTCCGTGTCCGACACACGTACCCGAGTCCATGTAACATAGCATAAGACTATACATCCTTTCCCCCTGGTGCAATAACGTGTGGGCTTCTTTAGAGGCATTGGGGGTGATGTTGGTGTTAAAAGCTGACTTATTAACAAAGAAGCCTTTTTTAACGCTGCTTTCTGCCAGGCCATTTATGTGGTGTTCTGTTCCTAGATGCTTAGAAGTTTATTGCATCAACTTTTCACCTTCATGCATACAAACACTGTCTTGCCTGGAACTAGAATTGTAAATGACAATATATATATATATATATATATCTATCTATATATATATATATATATATATATATATAATGATATAATATGACCAAAAACCATCAGTGTGATATGGATCTAGGCAACTCTTTGATAAAATGCTCCGAAAATGAAGATTCTTGGCAGAAAGATTCAATCTAAGATGGTGCTGATACTAATAATGCACAATGTTTCATGCATAGGCCAAATGAAGGTTTTTAGATAATTTCAAGATAAGATGGTGCTGATACTAATAATGCACAATGTTTCATGCATAGACCAAATGAAGGTTTTTAGGGTTATAATTCTTCAAATTTTATGTTTTGCAATGCATAGCAATATGACGTCTTTATAAAAGCTTCATGTTTTGCAATGCATAGCAATATGACGTCTTTATAAAAGCTTCATGTTTTTCAATGCATAGCAATATGACGTCTTTATAAAAGCTTAGGACATAGGTATTTTAATTTACGTATACCAACCTTGTAGCCCCAAGGATAAGAACATATTATTAACACCTAAACAAACCTTACACATACAAACACTGTTTAAAATAACAAAACTATTCTTGGCCATTCTTATGAAATCAGCTCACAATCTGAAAATCTTACAATCTTACTTTATAAAGCATTGAAACTCTCTGGATGGACCCTTTTATCAGCTAAGTAAACGAAATAGAGCTTTTTGAAATATATTAATAGGATATGCAATAAAAATGCAAAATCTTTGCTTCCTTTATCATTAAAATGAAACAAAGTAAGACTAAGCCAAATCCTAATCTGTTGAACATGACAGCAATAGGCACTTAAACTGTTTTCTGATCTTCTGCATTTGCATCACATTGTTAGTCAGATAGATTAAAACTGACATTTTTTTTTTCTTGTCATAAGATTATGTGATGCATTTTGGTAATCATAAAATCAGAAAATATCATATTAATGTGAACTGAATATTTTGAGTCCTATTGTCTTGAGCATGTTTTACCTCAGTCAGTATTTATGCCTATAATTTTGTGTTTGCCTTGTATATCAGACAATTCCCCGATGTCTTCCTTTAAATCGCATCCCATATTTCTCTTTTAGTGAGCTAGTGTATTAAAAGTTGCTAGTGTATTGTCTTGAGCATGTTTTACCTCAGTCAGTATTTATGCCTATAATTTTGTGCTTGCCTTGTATATCAGACAATTCCCCGATGTCTTCCTTTAAATTGCATCCCATATTTCTCTTTCAGTGAGCTAGTGTATTAAAAGTTGCTCAGGAAGACAGTTTCTGATATTTGCAGGTAACTCTATTAAAGAATCGTGTGAATATCGCCAGTGGTACACCAAGCAGGTAACAAACTAACAATGTACATTATTAAATTTGCTATTCTTTGTGTAGAAAATATGTTTGTGTTTTGACTTGCTAGCCTTAATTATTAGTTAAACTTTTTTTTGTGGGTCAGTAGATAACTGCTTGGTGGATTTTATGTCTGACTTTCCTGCACTAGCAAAAGGGTATATGTGGCCTAATTAAGTCATGACTCTTGATGTTCTCTACTTTTGTGACTCTAGTTTGTTGTTCCTGTTTCCTTTTTTTCCCTTTCTAGATTTTATATGGGTAGAGACTAGACTGGAGTACTTCTATTGGTAGTAAATGAGGAACTCTAGTGATATATTCATGCACTGTCCAAATAGCAGCCATAGAAATGATGCTTGGTATGCAGAACAATCTGTAAGGACTTAGATCGCTCATGTAAGGCCTTCAAGTATGTTTTTCTTGTTTGTGTACTGTTCATTTCAAGCTCTTCATTTAAAGCATCCTTTGGCTTTCTAGATGAGTTTATGAGCAATTCATTAGCTTGAGAGCATTTAGACTTATTGTTTACAACTCTTGCTGGTCTTTATGCTTTGTCATCCCAGTGATGTTGAGGGTTTGTTGCTTGTGTATCTTGTCTTCTTTTGTAAATGTGTAGCGCTGGCTTCGTAGTTCTGGCAGTATTTGCTGCATCAGGATTTAATTTGTTTCTATGAAATGTGGTGCTCAATTGAGCTCTTTCCAATTGAATTTTTAATTTCTTTTATTTTATTGCTAGCAGCATAGCTGTATGCAATCTGCTGTTCAGGGAAACACGTAGTTTCAGGCAGTGAGATAAAGATAATGTGTATGACCAACTACAAAAATGCGTGGAGTACTATCAATATTTGGAAAATGCCATTTGAATTTGGAGATTGCATTAAATTTTTTTTGTTGCTTTGCTACCCTGCTATGGTCTGTTTAGGTGTATGAAGTTGGGGTAGAGGGGAATTGATGGAACTTATATATGGAACATGGAAAGATGATATGGAGTGAAATGAGCTACATGTCAAAGATCCATCCTGCTAAATTTACCCTGATAGCATGAAGAAGTAAATTTTGTCTATGATTTGAATAAACATTAAAATCCAACTCAGTAAATAATAATTTCCTAATTGCCTTGTTTATGATATATAGATGGTCATTTAATTAAATGCTTTTGTATTTTTTTGGGTGTTTAGACTTTATAGCTTGGAGTTTAGAAATTATTGAAACTAAATTTATTCAAGTATTTGTTTGATTAGCGGAGTATATAAGAAAAAGGATGCTTCTTTCAGTTCTGCACTCAATTTCTATCAAAAAAGTTTCTTGTCTGCATGAAATTCTCAAAGGATTGCCAAATTGCCACTGAGTTAGATTTCTTATTAACCAGAGGAAAAGCCCATAAAATTGGTGTTAGGAGTTTGTTTAACTCACTATAGTGGAATATGCCTTTCTGTTATGAACAAGGATTTTCTTTGACTAGAAAATTATATAAGTAAACAGTATGATCCTTGTAAAGCCCTTGCTGTGTAATTGATAAAGATGGACCTTTTTGCCCTATCCTATTATTAGGTTGAGTAGTTTCTCTATGGATGTGCTCGACAATAAACTCTTGGAAACTCTCCCACAGCCCTCTGACTTCTCCAGTGACAATGTTAAGCTCCTTAAGATTATTGATCACCACTGAACTATGACTTCTGTAGGTGTTCTCTGAAATCTTTGATGAAGTGCCAACCATAGACCATTTCTGAGACTGTCATTAGTGGAATTTGTTTCTCAAGTGGGATTTTTATTATTATTTTCTGTTTTGTTTCCTTTGTGCTTATGCAATTTCAGGCTTCAAGGGTTTATAAGGGTGTCTAGATCTGTTTTGTTTTTTTTGTACAATATTAGTGTCTTGTATAGGAGAGTATACAAAAAATGTAAAGAATGTCTTGTATAGGAGAGTATAAATAAAACGTAAAGAATGTGGTGTGAGTGGTAATGTTCACTAGAGGCTAATAACTTTATTTTGTAATGCCTTACTCATTTTTTTCCAGTTTGTCTAATAAGACTTTTTTTGTTTCATTTTCAGGATAAAGAAATTGTGTGAAATGGAGGCCTTAGGGTTATCACGACTGGAAGTAGTCGTTCTTGATATGCATACTGATGTTAAAGGCTTTTCATTGCTTACCCTCCAACAAGTCAGGTTAGCTAGGCCTTTAAAAAAAAATGTTTTCATGTTTTTGGTTGCTGTCCATCTCTCAAGTTGGGAAGTCAGCGTATATATTGGTTTTGGCCTTTATCACCCCTCTTAAATCACAGGTTCAAGGACCCTTCGGAGTAGCATAACGTAAACTTTAAAACATGCAGCACTAGATAGACACAATTGTAGGAATAGGATGGATGGATGGATAGATTCTTGGATCCCATAAATCTACCTTTTCGTCAGGGAGTAGAATTGTAGAACCGTAATTAGTTGAGCAAATCAGTTTTATTTTCATTGATCTCATTTATTTATATGCATTCTGATAGATATCTGCATCTTCTAATAGGGATGAATTCTGGGATTTATATAAGAGCTATTTCCACCAGCGACTTCTTCAAGGCAGTCTACGTGTTTGCTTGTATGGTCCAATACCAGTCGAAGTTGGTCAGAGTGTGAAAAAGTCTGAAGATGAATAAGCCAGCCATTTTTGATTTGTTAGTCGAGGGCTAGATTGTTCTGTAATTGTCCATAATCTTATAGCTACAATTTTGGCGTAGTAGAGTTTTTTTTTTTCTCTGGATTTGCAGGGCCATGTAAACTGGATTTGTAACGGGAGTGCAGTGTCAGGTTTGATCTATTAGATTTTTCTTGAGGAAAAGGAAGGAAGAAATGATCCATAGTAAGCCACAAAACGCAATGGTGTAGATGTAATTGATTGTAGGATTCTATATCCTGCAATTTATAAACATGATGATATAAATTCTTTACTATGTGAGGTATATTTTATGAGTACTTTTCTTTTCTTTTTCCTGCTTATGGAGAAAGTTATTACATAATTTGCACTCTATTATTATCAAAAAAATAAAGATGTATGAATGTGTGAGTGGTTTATTCATTTATTCATAGGTCGGCGTTATATCTGTTGATTGACTTTTTACAAGCATGGAAGAGAGGCTTGTTCCATGTTAGCTACTTGCCTTTTTTATATTCTTTCTTAACCTTCTGCAATAGAACTCCAAATTCTCATTCTGTTTGTCTTTGTATGGATCTTGATCTAGGAAAGAAAGCATTTTTAAAGGCCAATGAATCATTAGGATTCATTTTAATTGAATCTTATGAAAGCATGTATTCCACCGTTTTCACTGCTTCTTGAATAATGATTAGGTCTAAACTTTACAAAGGAGGTCGTAATGAAATTTGTTGAGACCTCTTTTTACCCTCATACGGTTATCTCTTCTGTTTACTTCTCACTTAGCTTATATTGTTTGTACATGTATAACAGGTAGCAAGGATGTAAGATCCGATAAGTTTAGAGTTATGGACACCTGAATCGGGATTAGTTACATCATCTCGTAAATTAGAAAGAGAGCTCATCAAAGTCAAGTTTCATAGCAACCTTAAAATGTTGACGCCTAATTTATGCATTTTAAATTTAACTTGTTACTGGTTTTGGCGAAATTCTAAAATTGCTAGTTGTTGATTGGTGTCTTTTATCATTATTTTTTTTTTCGCTTGGATTTGTAGGCACTACGTACTTGAGTCATTAGTTTTAATCCATGGTTGTGGTATAATTTTTATGGTAGTGTTCAAATTTTCATTTATGCTTCTAATAAGATTTCCAATCATGGCTTTCAACCAATTAGATGGCCATTTTAACCAAAAAATAATGGTTAAGCCAATGATACAGTCAAATAGGTAGTCCTTAAAAAAAAAAAAAAAAAAAAAAAAAAAAAAAAAAAAAAAAAAAACCAATCTCCAATACAATATTATGTACCCCGTGCCCTAGAATGGTCTTTGCTTGCATGATGGGAATTGAGAGGGCGATTGGGAGTTTATATTCAAATCAATAAATTTTTATGTTGGTTTTATGTTAAGGGAAGGAGAAAAAGTCTAGATTGACTGTGTCAAAAAAAAAAAAAAAAGTCTAGATTGACATTTATGTTAAAAAATATCTAAATGGAAAAGTGGGAGGCATGCTATTAAGGGCATATATGTAAAAAATACGGTTTATAAAAGCTCTCTATCCGCAATGGCGGAGCCAAAAAATTTATATTGAGAGGATAAATAAACATCACTTAGTTTGACAATGCAAAAATGTTAGAATAAACAAATACTTGAATGGTTAAAGTTTTACACCTCAAAAAAATTCAAAACACGGAGTACTTAATTGAAAAACCGACATTATATACCAAAGTTTCTTCCATAAACGCATTTGATTATGGGTTCGGAATATTTAAAAAATGAGGAAATACAAGTTAATCTTTATGATTGACAGTACAAAATATGTAAATCATAAGGGTAAAATTGACATTTCTATGAATTATTTGAGATAATTTTGTAATTTTAATAGGATGCCGTTAGTTTTAGCATTTTCTTCCTCTTTCCTACTGCTTTCTCATCCTTCTCTCTCCTCACTCCTCTAACTCAACAATGGAGCTTCAACACTAAAATTTTCGACCTCACTTCTTCACTACCTCAATCATTATCACAATTACTGTCATTTGCTATCTCCCCCCCCTACGCCGCTGGCCCGCCGACTGAACATGGTTAACCCTACCCTTTTGGGTTGACCATGTCCTTAATTTCACCCTTCTATCATAGGGTTTTCATTTAAGACCAGGAAAGGTGGGTGCAGATTTGGGATGCTTCATTGGTGTTGGTGAAGCTTCTATGGTGGTCGAGTTCGGGGAAGCTTTAATGGAGAAAGAGCAAGAAGCTTTTTAATGCAGGGAGTTCAATGGAGGTGTAGTCGGTGGAGTAACGTCGAAAATATCGTTTTGTAGGCGTTATCTTTGCTCACGATGTGTTCAAAGGGATTTGATCCCGCATCCATAGACACACAAGCTTCTATAGTTGATGCTCTGACCACTACAACATTTGCTATGATTTAAGACATTTAGCACGAATATATATTTAAACTATTTATTTTATTAAGGGGGGGGGACAATTGTCCTCCCCTGTCCCACGCTGGCTCTGCTGGTGCCTATCCGGTTGCATACTTGCTTTGAAACTTGTGTAGGGTTTTGTTTAAGCCTTTATATATATTGTGTTTGTCTTGTTTTAAAGCATACCCTCTAAACCAAAAGACCCTTCAAGCAAATTCTCTTCTCGTTGGATCCACTTGTGAACGTTTAGACTTGATTGACCTTCATAAGCCTCCACTAAACCTCGTACTTGCTCTTGTTGCCTATAGATGTAATACTCCTAATTTTTTTGAAAATATTTTCTTAATTAGTAATTTCTTTAATTAATTGAAATAATTAAATATTTCTAAATTATGATCTTGGTCGGTCCGTACTTTTATTAATTAACGTTGTACGCCGTTTTTAATTTTATTTTCCGAATTTTATCTTAATAATACTTAACAACTTTAGCTTAATTATTATCTCATGAATTACAACAAATATTAGTTTTGATATTATCTATATATTTTAACTTGATTTAATTATCAAATCTAATTATTTTATTTATTTAAGAATGATTTTCGTTTTATATATATATATATGTAAAAAAAAAAAAAAAAAAAAAGGCCGTGAGTTATGAAGAAGCTAAGCCATACTTATCATTATTATTTTCTTAAAATCTCTTAATTCATCATTTTTTTAAACTTAAATCTCTTAATTTATCTTTCTTAACCATATTAGCATTTATCTTACTTCCATCCCTAATCCTTTCCATTGTATTTTCCCACATGAATTAACCTAGACTAAATTTCACTCATATTCATTTAACAAACTTACATTTATCATGTTCCCATGTTAATCTCAATCCTCCTTTAACTCTATCTTACTACCCCTTAAACACTATAAATAGACCCTCAACACTTCACAATTCCTCACACCAAAAATCAGAAATCCTCTTCTCTACTCTCTATCCCATCACCCCTTCTTCTTACTCTATCTAGCTTAAATAAACTCTACAACCCATAACCAAGTTGTTGCCACCGAACAACCACCTCGTCCGCCACCAACGACCACCCAACTATACTAATAGCACTATTTTGATAAAGGTTAATATTTAGGTAGTTCATGCACAATATAATGGTGTTCTTGGTTTTGTGTTATTTTGTTAACCTTATATTAATTAAGGTTATTTTATTTGTGTAGGAGGAGTCTCCCGATCGTGGTCAAGTTTAGTAGTCGTACCTTTTTGTTCTCGTGATCAAGGTACGTATAGGTGGCTAGGTCCTTGATACAATTTTTGAATGCGTGTTTTAATGATTTTTTTTGAATAAATGTTGCGTATGAATATTTAAGTTAACAATTTTCATGACAAGTTAAAGTATATAATTTTGATTTGAAGGTTTGATCTCTAAATGTTAATCGATTTAAAAAAAGTTATTTGATTTATAAATCACTTGGTTTAATTAATTTGTAGCTCGTTGTGAGCCTGAGTATTTGATATTTTAATTGTCCCTCTACCCGGGACTGGTTAAGTAAGACCATGAGCTTTGTATGATCTGGTCTTTCCTCGAGTATAGTATAACTTGCTTGGGGGGTGTGCACACTTAGGTGAGGAAAATTGGTTTAGAAATATATCAAAAATTGAGAAGTTTATAAATTGGAAATCTATTGGTTTGGAAAGCTTTTATTGATGGATATTACTACCCTTGGAAGGTTTAATTATTTTTGGAAAGTTTTATTTTGGAAAGTGACTCATGACAGGTTTAAATTTAGATGGTTATTTCGAAAGCATGTTTGCCTAATAAAAATATTTACATGCCTAGCACTTATACGTACTTAGCGTTTTTGCTAATCTGTTTTCCTTTTTGTTTTGGTTCGCCCTGTTTACCATTTTGGTAAGCAGTCTTGATTTCAGGTGTGAAGTTGTTCGTACGCATACTAGAGTCGGGATTGGGATCACATAGATAGGAATTAATTTTATTTATGTTTGGACAAGTTTTTTTTTTAGCTTATTTTGAAACAGTTATTATAATTATTCATACTATTAATAAAAGTTAGTTATTTTTCCGCTGCAGTTTGAGTAATTTAATAAGCCTTACGTTTTCACGTGGCGGTAATACGCCCAAGTCTATCTCTACGATATTTGTATACGTATAAATATAGTATTTACGTAGAGGGAGATTTGGGGGTGTTACAATAGACATGTGCTGCACGAACATGATATTAATATATTCGGACCGTGATAGTTGCCGTAATAAAACTAGTGTAAATTTGATTATCCTCTATTTGGTTTTGCAACCCACTGCTGTCACAATAATGTTTAGTCTCGCCGATGTTATGACGCTACAAGTTGAATGAAGCCACTTCCTATGTTAATGTATCTATAGTAATATGTCTTGGTGCAAGTTAATTAAGAGCTTATGTGTCGAAATCTTGAATAAAATCATGTTTAAGGCTGGTTGTGCATATGGATAAATTGACTTCATCTCTAACTTTAAAGATTTATGAGCTACACAAACGATCTGCCTTCACCATGTGACAACGTGGTAACTATCTTTTTTTTTTTTTGACAAGAAGAAAAAGGGATTTCATTAATTAAATATCGCCAAACGGCACTTACGTATAATTCTTAAGAAATCAAGAATTCCAACACAAATACACACCTTAAAACTAAATACATCGTAGAATTGATTAACAATCGCCTTTATAAAAAAATTCATCTGAAGCAATACAATCTGTGAGTTCGCATTGATTTGACTTGAATCCACGGATGCGTAGTCGTTTGAGTGAAAATATTCATGTAGTCCTTCGAATTCTTGTAGAGAATATGAAACCCTATATCTTCAACTCTTACCATAGAAACATAAAAAGAAAATAAACTCAGGAGAAAAATCATCATCTCAAGAATGAGATCTGTTTATTGAAAGCAATTTAAAGGTAACTATCTTCTTAAAAATTCAATTTGTTATCAAAAGAACTTCTCATTTTAGTGCATTAGTTTTGATCATAAATCTGTATAATTGCATATTAGTAAAAAGTATACGAAGTAATAGTTAAATATACTTAGATGTGATCAAGGTTAGCTCGACCCGATTTTGGGCAGAATTTTTCGGCCCAAAATTTAATTTTTTTGGATGGGTTTGGGAATGCGTTTTTATGCATATTTAGTTGATTTTTAAGGCCCGACTGAAAATCCGCATGACCCGACCATTTTGGGCGGGTTTGGGCACAAAAATTCCGCCCCGAAACTTGGCTCGACCCGGACCTGCCCGAGAAGTGGGCGTAATTTTTTTTAGCTTCAACCCGGCCCGTCCAATGATCACTTCAAAATAAACTACTAATTCAAACGAATTAAATAGGGACAACAAGATTACACTTTATATTATATATTTGAATATTGAGAGTAATTTTAAAAAATTTCTAGTAAAATATCAAGATTTAAAATAGATTTTTTTTTTCCTGGTACTTTAAATAAATTTATTATGGATATAGTTTTTCTTACAAAATTCAGACATTAAAAAACAGTTAAATTAGATATTTAATTGGGATAAAGTTGTAATTTTAGAAAAAATGATGAATACTCCAGCATTCTCTGTGCTACTCCGTAGTTTGTACATGCTCTTATGTCCTGTCTCCTATGACCTGTGATTCCCAGTCTTTTCGAGCTTAAACTAAAACGATCCAATTTTCTCCACAATTACATGCTTAACTTTCCTCATTTCGAGGTACCCTTTTCCTCTTTTTTTATTCTTCCTTTATCTCAACAATCATACGTTTCTTCATCATCTTAATTACTGCAATTCTTCAAATCTTAATCTTTGTTTCTTCTAATTTTTGTGATTAATTTCTTAGGGTTTACCTTTATTTGTTGAATTTTACGACACGGTATTATTGGATGAATTTTGGGTAATTATTTTTGTTGTTGAATGATTTTTCGACAATTGATTATTATGCTGAATTTTACATATTAGAATCTATGATTTTGTTTGGCAGTATTTTTTTTTTTTGGTAGTATTTTGTTGGTGGATAATGATCAAAGCGGGTTGTGATATAGACGAGATTTGATCACACGTTCTAAAACTTTACCAACTAAGCTAGTCGATCTCCACTTTTTTTTTTTGCAATATGATTCATGATGTTTTGAATTATAGTTATTCTTAAGCTTGATTGATTTTGATGTTACCTTGTAAACTGAAAGCATTTTGATTTTTGATGTAATTTTAAGGTTCTAGATTCCTTAGCTTTAATAGCGTACTCTTGCAATTTGATGTTTGTCCTTATTTCAAATTCGCCCGCTTGGTTCACCTGTGCAAGATGTTGACAGTTTAATGTTTTACTTGTTTGATTTTAGTAAACTCGTCGATTTTGTTTTTCTTTGTTGTTAGTTGTTACATGTTATAACATGTTTTTGTTCTGATTTTGGATTTTGTTCCTTAATTGATCTATTGTTTAATTTTTCTGAGTGATTGGGTTTGTGTTTATGCTTTATGATGCGAAAACGTTATTGTTTCTATTTCGAAACAGTTGATTACTTGCATTGATTAACTCTATTTTACTTTGTGTAGGGATATGCTCTGTAGGTCTAAGCTAATTTAGGCAAATGGAAGACACGAACATTACGAAGGGAAGTTCCTTGGGCTCACAGTTGCTGGAAAAGTATGTGAATTGTGAATATGTAGAGTTCTTGAAAAGACAATGCCCTTACAGTGTTGTCGGGACTGTGGCAATTGCTGTGATAATACCTCTATTGCTTTCAATCTTATGGATGGGAAGGAGGAAGGTGAAGCAAAGAGGAGTTCCTGTGCAAGTTGGCGGTGACGCTGGTTTGGCTATGCGTAATGCTAAATTTAAGGAGCTAGTAGAGGTTCCTTGGGAGGGGGCCTCAACTGTTGCAGCTTTATTTGAGCAAGCATGTAAGAAAAATGAAAACCATCGTTTTCTTGGAACAAGAAAACTAATTGATAAGGAAGTGATTCAATCTAGTGATGGAAGGAAGTTTGAGAAGGTGCATTTAGGTGACTACCAATGGGAAACATATGGGCAGGTTTTTGAGCGAGCTTGTAATTTTGCATCAGGACTTGTTAAGCTAGGTCATGATCTTGATACCCGTGTGGCTATTTTCTCTGAAACACGAGCTGAGTGGTTTATTGCTTTGCAGGTTGAACATCCGATCATTTTTTGATAAAGCTAATTGAATAAATCTATTGCGTTTTGAGTATACTGACTATGTCACATATTGTTGTTTCTATTTCAGGGATGCTTGCGACAGAATCTTACCGTGGTCACTATGTATGCTTCATTAGGCGAGGACGCTCTAATCCACTCCCTAAATGAGGTTGAGTATTATTCTCCAAGAAGATTTTAAAGTTTATATTTTTTGCCTTTAGGATAGGTCTGAATAATAACTGACAACTTAGCTTGATAATGTATGTTCACTGTGCTGTACTGTAATTGGTAATTGGACGCACCAAATCATCTTTGATATACCATCTATATGTAGTCAGAGTCTTTGGAATGCTACATGAAGCTGATTGTATTAACTCCTCTTCCTGATGCAATTTACAGACTCAAGTATCAACCTTGATATGTGACTCGAAACAGTTTAAGAAGGCAGCTTCAATACTTTCAAAGTTGGAAACAGTTAAAAACATTATTTACTTTGAGGAAGATAATGCTTTGAGTGATACTGGCATTTATGATGATATGGATGACTTGAACGTATCATCTTTTCATGAAGTTGAGAAACTTGGGAAGAATCATCCTTTGGAGCCAAGACTTCCTAAGAAGGAGGATATTGCTGTTGTTATGTATACAAGTGGCAGCACAGGATTGCCTAAGGTTTGTAATTCCTTAGTTTCAGCATCTACGAAACTTGTCGGTTATCACAGTTGCACTTGTATGTTAGTTATTTCTGTGTTATTTGTAGATTTTGTCTTTGCATCCATGAAGCACATCTAACTTTAGTAAAAATTATTCTTTACTTGAACAACCACTTGGTGTATCTTCATGAAACTTAGCAAAACTCTTGTATTTATCACTGTCTATCCAGAGGCGGATTTTTAGAATGACACTGTATTTGCCTCTTCTAGATAAGAAACTTAGATACTCTTGTTAGGTGACTTCCATGACTCAATATTATTTATTAAAGTTGCAGTGTGGTAAAATAATTTTTGTCGTTACTTAATCAATACAATTCTCTGTTTGGAAGTTATGTTGACCCATGATTCATGTTGGATGACACATCACTCGAACTTTCAATGTTTGCCATTATGTTAAAGTAAATTGTTTATTATTACTTATTTATTACATCTCTTTTTAGGGAGTTATGATGACTCATGGAAATATAGTAGCAACTGCTGCAGCTGTCATAACTGTGGTTCCTGGTCTTGGAAGAGATGATGTGTACTTGGCATATTTACCTCTAGCTCATGTTTTGGAATTGGAAGCTGAGGTATTGATATGTTAGACTCTATTCTTGTCCTCTCATGTTCTTTAATTTAGAACTTGTAATTAACTTTGTTTTTCTAGACGGTAATGTTGGCTTCAGGTGCTGCAATTGGTTATGGTACAACATTGACTTTGACTGATACCTCAAATAAAATAAAGAAGGGAACCAAGGGAGATGTGTCCGTACTAAAGCCCACTCTCATGGCAGCAGTTCCAGCTATCATAGACCGTGTCCGTGATGGGGTTCTTAAAAAGGTTTACACATCAATTTTGTCAATCTATAACTTATTGTTGTTGATATATAATTTTTTCACATAAATTTTTTGGTTGTGTCAGGTTGAAGAGAAGGGAGGTTTTGTTAAAACACTATTCAATATTGCTTATAAACGTCGTCTAACTGCTGTAGAAGGAGGTTGGTTTGGTGCTCAGGGACTAGAGAAATTGCTATGGGATGTTATAGTTTTCCGTAAAATTCAGTCAGTTCTTGGTGGGCGCATTCGTTTTATGCTTTGCGGTGGAGCCCCGTTATCTGGAGAGTCGCAACGTTTTATTAACATCTGCATGGGGTAAAGTCTGGTTTGATCCGTGTTTGATAATATCCATTTTTCTTGACATGTTCAACTGCTGCAACCAAACATAGTAGAATGCATAGATATCATTTAATAGTATTATTGTAGCTGAACTATAACTACGTAAAAGAACTTTCACAGATACCAGAATCTGAATGGGAAGGAGATTAGTAAATTTTTTTTCCTTGCTATTTGTTTCAACATTTATTATTTTTAGAATTACCGGCCTAATGGTGATTGCACAAGTGAAACCCTTCTTCCACTAGCAGTTTTTTGGCATCCACTTATTAGGATAATCCGAAAATCAAAATTCAAAAGTAGAAATGAAATGGTGGGTGGGTGTTGCGGCTCTTTGGGGGAGGGGGGGGGGGGGCGGTTTGGAGAGGAGATAGAACTGTTCTTAGGTATCTTAATGCATATCTATAACCACTTAAGGTAATCCTGTAATGCTGAATGAAGTTAGGATGATGAATGGGGTAAAGCAAAAAAAGCAAAAAAAGTTAAAAAAAAAAATTAAAAAAAAAAAAAAAATTCACATGCAGTAAAAATTCAATTTTGATTCACCTCTTACCTGCCTGTATGCGGGAAATAAAGCCTTCAGCTATAGTTTTTCTTGGTGCCAATATGCCCTGTAGGCTGTAGATGCTTGTGCAATAGGCTTGTGTAAACTTATTGACTGTCTCAGTTCTCTAGTTTAGTTTATGATGAAGAAATTACATGAACATGTTTTGCCATTGACAGTCTCTTATGCCATTTTTGGATTTCTTAACCTGACTGGCTAGCTACATTCATGATGCTCAGGGCGCCTATTGGACAAGGATATGGTTTGACAGAGACTTGTGCTGGTGCAGCTTTCTCTGAGTGGGATGACACTACTGTTGGACGTGTTGGTCCTCCTCTTCCATGTTGCTACATTAAGGTATGCTATCTATCTAGATCAGAAGATGTGTGAATGTATCTCTTCTAACATCTTTTAACACTCACATCTATTGTTCTACTTTTGCAAAGTCATGACATATGTGACATGTAAGTGACGTACTTGGATGTGTCCCAAGTTTTAGGGGGGATTGATATCCCATGTTCGGTGATAAGGGGAACAAGAAGGTGATTGAGAGTGGTTTCTCCTTTCTCCTTATTCCCATGGTTGTATTACGCTGAAAAGAAGCAATTAAGACCTTGAGATTTTTTTATTTTTGTAAAATCTTATTGCTGTCAGTCAAAAGTGAAGTAGAGTATTACTGTAGGTTATTTGAGTGGACCAATTTTCTTTCTCTTATTATCTCATAACCAACTAAACATGAAAGGTAGAGAATTATTTAATTGATTTCCAACCGCTTAGTCCTACCCTTTTCACTCTTCAATTCCAAAACTTGTGTTGCTATTCACAAAAAGCCCCATTAGTGTTTTGTTATCATACATGTATGTTTGTTTATGCAACCTTCATTTCAAATAATGCTTTATTAGCGAGCATTGCAGTGTATATATATATGATCAATTGGTCAAATTCCATTATCTTTCTACCTCCAAGAACCTTTTACTCTTTTTCTTCTCCTCTTTCTTACAGTCTTACGCTCCTTAGTGTCCGTGCCAAACGTAAAATTGTATTTGTTTACGGTATGGAGTTAGTACGATTTGAGGTTTATAAGCTTTTAAAAAAATAAAAGATAAATTACTGACGGCAGTTAATCTTGAACTTATTGAAATATAACAAATGTGAACTACACTGTTTTAAGATTATTTGTCCCTGAGAATCTTCCATTTGATTTTGTAGCTTGTTTCTTGGGAAGAAGGTGGATATACAACATCAGACAAACCAATGCCCAGAGGGGAGATTGTGATTGGTGGGCAGAGTGTGACAGTTGGTTACTTTAAGAATGAAGATAAAACTAAAGAAGTCTACAAGGTATTATCAATTTAAATTTTTACTTGCTTCTGCTGATGATTGTTCAGAATTGTAATTGTCTTATGTCACATATTTCCAGGTTGATGAAAGTGGGATGCGCTGGTTTTACACGGGTGACATTGGTCGATTTCACCCGGATGGATGCCTTGAAATCATCGATAGAAAGAAAGATATTGTAAAGCTTCAACATGGAGAATATATCTCCCTTGGAAAGGTAGGTCCATGGCACAATGTCTTTTGAATTTCTTGTCTTTATCTTTGGATTATTTTTCACCCAACAACAAGATCAACATCAACATTAACGCTAACCCTGTTCCCGGACAGAGCAGGGTAAGGAGGTTTAACATATGCGGCCTTACCCCTTGAGAAGTTATTTACAGTAGCAGTTAGTCTGAGATAAAATGTGTATTTGGTACTTCAGAATGAATAAGAAGTGCATATACTTTAGTGAGCTATTTTAGTTTAGTCCATTATATTCCAAAGCCTAAAGACAATGAGCCTCTCGGCCCCTCCAGAAAGAGCCATCTAGGGTCATTCAATTTCAGAAAATGTCAGCAACTCAGCAATTATGTCTTTGCTTCATTCCTCTATTAGAAATCATGTATTTGATTCATTGCATGGATTTTCAGACTTCAATGAATGAATGAATGAATGAATGTAGCAAACTAGCGGTGGTTGACTAATGATTAAATTAATAAGTTTATAAGATGTAGCTTTGCTGCTTTCACCGAGTTTCATTCTTGTCCTGTCTTGATTGGAATGATAAAATATGCATCCCATGGAAGCCACTACTGTATTATGTTGGCTAACTTGGCTTCCTTGTCCTATATAATGGGTGAAGCTTTGATTTAGTATGTTGATGAATATTTGACGTTTGTTCACTGTTACAGGCCGAGGCAGCCCTTATGTCAAGCAATTACGTGGAAAATATTATGGTACATGCAGATCCATATCATAATCATTGCGTAGCACTTGTTGTTCCTTCACATTCAGAATTGGAGAAGTGGGCTCAAGACTCTGGCATCCAGTACAAAAGTATTTCTGAGCTTTGTGACCATCCTGAAGCAATCAAGGAAGTCCAAGCATCCCTGTCAAAGGTTAGTTGTTGCAAATAGCTTACTTTTACCCAGTGAAATGTGTACCTTGCTGACGGAAAGCATGTCTATTTTATGGGAATGAGCTGAACATTCCGTTGAAGAGAATGAGTAGGAAATATCATAATATAAATTCTTGGTACATAAAACTCATGCCGCAAAATAGGATGCCTGTCTATTCCTAGTTACTCTTCTAAGTAAAGCTTATTCAGGGTGGACTCTGTAGCAGGGCTTGGCTCTAATAAATAATCAAGCTTACCAAGTCAAGTCCATGCCACCCTGTCCCAATGTGAAGAAAACTTTGACAATATTTCTTTTTTTGGAGGAAAACATTAACAATAAATTAAACTGCATAGTTTTTAAATTAGTTTTTAAAAAAACAGAAGGAATTCAAAATTGAGTGATTAATAGTCGGGTCATAGATAATTATCTAATTAATAAGCGATAATAAATTTATAAAAGGCAGCATCTAAACAATTCATAACATCTTATGACCTTAATTTTAGAAAAATTGAAGAAGAATGAAGGTGAAAGAAGAAGAGTAGAAAAAGAAGGATGAATATTTTTCCTTTCAGTTGTTGAAATAGAATAGGTAGTGATTTTTGCCAAAATTGTTCCTGTAACGTCCACTATTGACAATGTCCAAATTCATTGACCGTTCCCAATTTTGGAGACGTATCCATGCGTAATATGATTATATGAAAGGGAAAAAGGTTAGTTAGCGTGTTGATTATATGTAATAGAAGTATAGAACCATAGAGGCCTATTCAAATTTTTAATCAGTGTTTGTCTTCTTTCTCCGTTAAAACATTTTCTTCTGTTGTTTCTATTTTCTAACACACACTATTACCTCTTTCACTTTTTCTTTGTTCTTTATAATTGCATTTACATTTAATATTGTTTCTTAATTTCTATGCCCTTATCTAAATGTGTTCATTGTAGCAGGAATGATTAACCTTCTTTTTTGTTTTGTTTTTTTTTTTCCCTGTTTAAAGGTTGGAAAGGATGCAAAGCTGGATAAGTTTGAAATTCCTGCAAAAATTAAGCTGTTACCTGATCCATGGACTCCCGATTCAGGATTAGTCACAGCCGCCCTTAAGTTGAAGAGGGAGCAACTTAAAACCAAGTTCAAGGATGACCTTGAAAAATTATACGCATGATGGAAATGGGTAATTAATTTTGCTCGATACAAAGTTCACACTTTCGGCCCAGGTTACTCCTGCTTGGCCTGACTTGTAATCTGTGGCTCTATGGTTAAGGTTTTGTGCTGGTAAAAGACTGAATTGTTTACAGGGCCTTATAATTTTTTTCCATTGTAAGGTTCAAAAGCATGTCTAGCTGAGCCAAAAGACCTTTTACTTTTTTTGTGGATAGAATGAGATGAGGTATTGTTGATGAATACTGAAATTTTAAGCTATTTTGCAGTGTCAGCTGAATTAGATTTTATAATTTGCTCCTCCAGTTCTGAAATCTTTGTTTTACTAATATTCGATGTGTTTAACATATACAATGAAAGCTTCCAGAGGCAGATATCAGGTAAAGTCGAAGACAGGAATGGGCATGATCAAAAGAGAGGATTTAAGCCAAATTCTGTTTCCAGTGACATTTTTTAGATCAAAATGCTAAAGAACCCTTGCCCTGTTTGGTAGGTGCCTAGGACGTAATTATTAGTTGTAAAATGGTGATGAGTTCTAAATGAAACTATATGAGGAAGTTTAGCCCAAGTTTTTGCCAATCAAACTACACCATCTTCCACTTCCTAAGAAAACTAATTCTCTTGTTATCTTTTGTCAACCTTTTTTTATTTGAAGCCAAGTAAGCATGATTATATTAGATCAATTTCCGCGAAAGTTTGTAGGCTTTGGGAAAGGAATTCGTACAAATGAGTTTCGAGTTGGGATCCGTAGCCCATCGGCGCAACTAAATGAGCTAAAGAATTCCCACCACGCCTTACATGCTTACATTGAAAGAAAATAAAGGAATTACTAACTTTGAAAATATCCTCATGAAGAAGAAAAATGGGAGCAGCACCCTTCTGTTTTGTCCGGATATCCTCATGAATGAAACTTGCTACGTGTCACACTCCAAAATAACCTCATCATACCCCAGCCTTTGGCCAAGCTCCACCCCTCCACCCCAAAGCGTGCTGCCCCTGCCTCTCCCATCTCAGGGCTCCAGCGAACCTGATGATGCCTCACAGCAGCCACCAACAGCTGTCCCCCCGACCCTCTTATCATAGAACCAAACTATATACCGCATCCTTGGGAGACATGAGCATCGACATTAATCTTTACACGTCCTTCAGGAGGAAACCACGACCCCCTTAGTGCTGGAGAAGCCCCATTCTTTGTTGGCAAGACCTTCGCATTGTAAGTACAATAATAAAAAAAAAAAAAAAAAAAAAAAAACAGCTTCACAAAACCAGCACCCATTCTCACTGCATCAGGCCCAGCATCACTATAAAAAAATATGCGTATTTCTACAATGCCAAATAGCCCAAGACAGAGGCGCAAAGACACACAGCTGTTCCTTGTTCACCTTGGTTGTCATCCAACCCAGCCTATCAGCAAAAGAACTCGACAGGGCAGCAGCAATGAGATCCCCAAAGTCACTCCTCTCCCATACTTTCACTGCATAAGTGCATTCAAAAAGAGTGCAAAATTGACTCTTCATCACCGCCACAAATGGGACATTGTTTAGACATTCTAATATGCCGCCTATATAACTCACCCATGACAGCCAACGGTCCTTTACACACACTCCACAGTCCTAAGAAGCTCGATCCTCTGCACTACTTGTAGAAAAACATGTCTACCAACAAAGTCTCTACATAATGTGGCAATATGTTTAAAGTTGATGTAATACTTTCCTATCTTATATCTCATATTGAGGTAATAGTAAAACTCAACAAATTTTTATTGCAAATGAAATCCCATAAGCAGGTTCATACGGCCTACGAGTTCAATCACTAATAATCTCTATACAAAGAAAGTATTTCATAACTACTAAATGAAGTCAATGAATCAAACTAAATTTTTATTGCTGCAAAACAGAAGGTATGATTATTTATAGGTTCAGGGTGCGAAAAAAATTTGTCCAATATAAAAAAAACCTCGAATATTTCCCTAATGAGAAATTCTGTAGCTCTGAAATTTTCTTTCCTGAAAGTAAAGCAGGTTGAAAGCCCTTAACTTGCATGTTAGCAAGTTTAGCTTGGTCTAAAATGATATCCATCTGCATGTTAATTAGAGGAACCATCTTGAAAACCCTAAACTGCTAGATTTGGCCACAAATATCTGCTTCCTTATTTGTTGGGTAATGTGAAAGCAGCCATCTTCACCTGTTTAACCTTCTTAGAATATTTGGTGTCATATGAGAAACTCCAATGGCAGTTGTGTCAGCATAATGATGCAAATCATCAATCAGACTTCAGTGTACTTTCAAGTGAGACAGGCATTGTTGTTAGTGGTGGCCGCAACAACAGGTATAAAGCAGGACCCAAGAAAGGGATTATCGATAAAGGAAGAAGCCAAGCTGTCTTGTCATAGCTGTAAAATGGAAATAACAGAACATTGAGCACATAAGTCTAATTATGAGGAATTCAACCATAGGTTCTAGTAATTTTCTGATGTTACACTAACGAGAGTCCTAGGATGTCATTATAGGAAAAAAAAAAAAAATCTTAGGATCTTACCATTTTCGTGCTGTCATATCATTGTAAACCCAGAAAGGTGCAAATGCTGATAGAAGAGTGAAATCAAGTGAGGTTGCATGAACCTGAGGCAAGTGGGAAAAAATTGCTAACTGAGCGCATTAACTATGATATGAAGAAATTAGAGTTAGGATAAAAGAAATCTTGATTAAAGAGACTCTAAGACAATCATAATCAGGACTATAGATCCAAATAATTTAAATCATGGTAACTAACTGAAAAGATAAGGCCTTTTGCAGCCTAATATGCTTTTGTCCACAGGTGCTTGATAGAGATGTTTCTATGGAAAATTTCCTTATGCTAAGGCTTTCAAGATAATTGTTATACTACGTACACCCCCCCCCCCCCGGGCCGCGTTCCGGGGAGAAATATCTACTTAAGAATATGGTCGAATTTCATTTGGAAATACTTTCTTTTTAAATCCAAATCATGAATTTGTTGATGAAGGATGTTTAACAATGGGTATAGATTATAGAAGACACCTTTATTGAAAGATCCAAGGGATTACAAAACCACTAACTATCAAACCAAGATTTCAGATCTATTGAGTCAATTAGCTACCAAAGGAAAATATGATTTTATAAGAGATACGGTGCATCTCAATTCTCAAATAAATAAGACATAGGTAAGCAAGAATAAATTTAAGGCACAATCAAGATCGTAGCTTACCAACTTGCTTTCTCTGAAATACTGATAGAACTCCTTCCACTCATCTATTGCCAAGCCTGCATATACTATAAGGCCTAGTCCTACAGCACCCAAGAACTGACAACCAGGAAGGTTAGTTATTTTTGCAAAAGCATACATACAAATCATTCATACAAACGCAAAGACATTTAACAACTATGCAAACATAATATTTTCCTTGACAAGTTCTTAGGATGGGGATGAAACTTAAATGTTTGTAATAACCCAAGCAAAGTGCAATCATGGTATAGTGAAGGGCTCTACAAATGATTATGGTGGATTTACTTTTCATAGATTTCGATTCATATTTATAAAACAATATTTGAATTTCCTCTTAAGTTTTACTCATAACAGGCTGCAACTAATCTCAGACCACTTATTACTAGTTTAATTCAACAAACCATGTCATCTCCAACCAGCAAAAAGCAACAAGATGTGATTCAATATGAAGTATCATTTTCTTTACCTATGTAAATCAAATCAGTTCTTACCCCAGCTGTCAGCTTTGATTCCAAGAAGTTCAGAGGCCAGCTACTTAGTTCGTCTTCTTTCACCGGTGGTGGTGGTGGTCTCCACAGAATGAAATATGGAATAAGAGCATAAACACCTCCAAAAAACGAAAGTGTGGCAAATGGCCACACAGGAATATTGCTTTTCGAGCTGCAGAATAAGAAACACTACATTTCAGGTGTAAAAGAGGTTTCTTATTCAATGGAGCTTAAGATGCTAAAGAGAACATGTCACTTTCGTAGGCACACAAATTCACCTTCTGCCAGAGGGAATCAGTAGCATACTGTAAACAATTGGCCATAAACCCATAATGTACCAAAGCGACACAAGTATTCTATTCATCTCGAATCCATCATCTCCGATCAAGTTAGAGAGCTTCTTCAAGAAATACATGTCCCTAGACTGCAGTCAAATAGAGGCAAGTCGTCAACAATCTAGTGCAACTCTATGTTACAGACTCTTCACTCCTGTAGTCCTATTTTCACTTCAAGTACCCGTGTCAGATACTCGACTCAGCCACATAAAATACAGACACTTGCACAAATAATGCACAATTTAGTAATTTTATCCCATCTAGTCTAATTTGGAAAAAAAAATAAAAAATTCAACCAACTACCTTATGCCACTTTTATGATCCAACACTGTAGATAGTTAGATATAACCATCTCATACAAAAATTACTCGAATAGTCGTACCAAAATTTTCCATATACTTCAAAATCAATGTCAAATGCAATCCAATAACATAGTACATAAATCCTATAATAGCTTAAGTTCAGAAAATTTAACTAATTAACCAGATTATGTAATCAACAAAGATAAAATCATACTGGGTTTGGTTGGGAAAGTGACTAAAAACAAAGATTAAATACGTTCAAAGTTATTTTATTTTGATCACATAAACTCGAACAGATAATCAAGAAAGATAAAAATCATACCGGGGTTTGGTTAGGAGAGAGATTAAAGACATAGTACATGAGTCCAGCATAGAACAAGAAGAGCAAAATTGAGGTAGTCCAATCTCCACCATTACCACCATCTTCATCACCACCAACATCACTTTCACTGGAATCATTATCTTCCAAAATTGGGTCTTTGAATTTTGAACTTAAACAAATTTGGGTATTTCTCTTCTTTTGATATTGATTAATGGGTATCCTTTTGCAGTAGATTAAGTTGAGCAAAATTGGAGGTTTGGTTAATAATAAGGAGTTTGGGTTACAAGGTTTAGGATGAAGTTTAACAGGGCCAAAGCGTAGGAAATTGGAGGAGATGAGGTTTGAATTTGCTATCATTTTTGCTGCATTTGGCTTCTCCACTTTTTGCGCTCAATTTTATCCCTTCCCTCCCGGCGACACGGCTACGTTCTTTAAGATAATTGGGCCAGGCTAGCCCGGGGCACGACATGTCCCAAGTTCCCAACCCACAATAAAATTGACATTTAAGTTGGAGGTTATAACTTGTTTTAAGATCTTTTCAACGATATGTCATATGCCCAATTTTCCTACCTTATTATAAAATACCTTAGAGCACTATCAGCAGAGATAAAAAAAAAAATTCCCTCACCACTCTCTCTCTAACTTTCCCTCTCCTCCACATCAGATTTTTAAAGAAAGAATTTTTTCCATCCCACCAACAACAAACCAAAAAATTCCCTCACCACTCTCTTTCTTACTTTTCACTATACCCCACTATATTCTCTCTCTTACTTATTTTCAATTATTATAATAATTATTATTCATATACTTGATGATAATTAAATTGTGACTTTAATTAATTACGAACTAATTAAATAATAATGATTAGTGGAAGACATAAGTAATAAAACTAGAAATGCATTACATTAATAAAAAGTAAAATATGATTACGATACATGATGATTAAAGCGTCATTAGATTTTAAGGGTTATTGTCACCAAACTTTTCCCAAATGTGCTCTATCAAGTCATCTTTCAAGGATTGATGAGTTCGTCTATTGCGCATAGCATCCCTTATCTCCAAATATTTATTAATGTCGATAGGACGTCCTGTTTGAAACTGAAATGTCTCATCATTATTTGGAGTACCACTTGTACTAGCTTCACCTCCTAGACGTGACATTGGGCGATCTATTTCGTAATATCTTCTTGTTACTTCAGCATTTTTATAAGTATCTCGTTCATCCTCTACTATCATGTTATGAACTATGATACAAGCCTTCATAATGTCAGCTAGCACATCTTCATCGTAAGCAAGAGCTGGTTGTCGTACAATTGCAAACCTCGCTTGTAGGACACCAAATGCACGTTCGACATCTTTACGTGCAGCAGCTTGTCGTTCAGCAAAAAGCTTATGCTTATGAGTTTGAGGATTGGTAAATCCTTGCACAAAAGTAGCCCAACTCGGATAAATACCATCAGCTAGGTAGTAAGCCATATTATATTCATGGCCATTGACATTAAACTTCACTGGAGGTGCTCGACCTTGCAACACATCAGTAAAAACTGGTGAACGGTAAAGTACATTAAGGTCATTACAAGAACCTGGAATACCAAAAAAAGAATGCCATATCCATAGATCTTCATCTGCAACTGCTTCTAAAATGAGGGTTGCATTCTTATTTCGTCCGCAATATTGACCTTTCCATGCATTAGGGCAATTCTTCCACTCCCAATGCATACAATCAATACTGCCAATCATCCCTGGAAAACCCCGTTGGTCATTTCTATACAGGATCTTTCGTAGGTCTTCGTCCGTCGGGCTGCGTAAATATTCAGCTTCAAATACCTTGATGACCCCTTCACAAAAGTTTTTAAGACATTTCCGTGCAGTTGTTTGACCCATACGTAGATACTCGTCAACTGCGTTAGGAGCCACCCCATACGCTAACATTCTCATCGCTGCCGTGCATTTTTGTAGTCCAGACAACCCCAACTTCCCAGATGCATTTCGCCTTTGCTGGAAAAACACATCATTTTCCACAATCTTATTCACAATCTTACAAAACAGAGGTCGTTTCATCCGAAACCTCCGGCGAAACTGACTTTCATTATATACAGGATGATCCGCAAAGTAGTCGTTGAACAATTGGTTGTGCCCTTGCTCATGATTTCTATCCATTTGAATCCGAGTATGAGCATTTGTATTATTACGTTGATCTCGAGGTGGAGGTGTTGGGTACAATATAGATGGTAAGTGATTATTGACAAGGTCGTCAATAACTTGGTGAAATTCTTCATTACTATCAGATGAAGAACTTGAGCTTGAAGAGCTTTTTTGAAACAACATTTGTGTTAATTTTAGTAAATTTATGTGGATGATGTTTTGAATGTGTATTGCAAACCATTCACATAGTCTTTATATTAGAATGAATGAGGCACATTTGTTCATATAGAATGACAAAAATAAGACTACACAATGACATAAATAAGATTACTACACAATGACAGAGTACCATAAAGATTACACAATGACATAAATAAGAGTACCATAAAAATTACACAATGACATAAATAAGACTACACAATGACATAGCTAGATAAGACTACATAATGTCAGAAACAAGACTACACAATGCAATGGATAAGACTACACAATGTCATAATTAAAACTACATAATTAATGTCAGAAACAAGACAATACAATGCCAAGCCAAAATACTAAGTGGTCATTTTTACCCGTACAGTTCCTGGAGTAATTTCTGCTTAAACTTCTCTTCCATTTCATTAAGCGATGTCTTAGACAACAAGACTTGCAATGTATCGAATTTTCGATTCAGTTTATCTGCCTCCATCTTCTCTTGTTGCATTTGGAGATTTTTCTCCTCCAACTCTAGTTGTCTTTGCTTCCTCATTTCCTTTTGTATATCAAAATCAAGTTTCTTTTGTTTAAGGCTTACCTCAACATCACGTTTATCATTGTAAACTTTCATCTGTTCACCAACAACAGTCAAATCTTCTGATGCTAACCCTTTGCCTTTTCTTCTGGCCTTGGCTTTCTTAACACCTTCAGGGCGACTCATACCTCCAGATACAAAGCAACTAGTAGCATCGTCTCTAGTTCTTTTACCACTACCGCTGCTCTCTTCAAGTTCTTTTTCCGCTTTGTGTTCAGCATCAACTTTCTTTCTTTCTTCCTTATTCAGACCCCACCTCATGAACTTTCTCCACTTTGGATATTCATTCACCTTTCCCCACGCAAATTGAAATTTAAAATTCCTTGGCGGATTTTGACAGGACCTTCGAAACAATTCATGGGCATTTTTTACCACATCACTATCATTGTACCCACTTCCCGTTATTTTACCAGCTTCTTCCATAACACTTGCCCAAATGAGTAGGTCAGCAGCCATCCTCCTCCAATGAGTCTCCAACATATTCTTGTTCCACTCTGGAATTTCATGTGGCCGAGATAGATGAGCCGCATCATATTCTCGATGTATATCTCTCCAAAGGTCAGCAAATTTTCTATCTTTGCCAATAATTGCGTCTGTGCAATTGTTGAAGTAAGCCTCAATTAGAGCTTCTTCCTCTTTAACAGACCAGTCACGGGTGTTTGTTGCAACTGGAATTGGCTTATTTCGCTCTGGCGGATACTGTGGTATCTCTGGAACGATTTCTTCTTCATCACTAATGAATTGACTATTACTTCCTTGATAGATTTGTGGAGACTGGTTGTAATTTTGGTGAGTTGGTGGAGTTGTTTCTTCTGGAGGTGGTTGTTGTGGTGGAAAATTAGGAAAATTTGGAAAATTACCTCCAAACATTTGAAAAAACTGAGAAAATTGTGGATGATTCATAAGTGATGAAGGATCAAAGTCGTTCAGATTTTGTGAACGATTGGGATTACTAGGATCCATTTTTACTTTTAAAAAAGGGAACAAAATATCAAAAAAATTTAAGGGAAAAAAAATTACACACTTGAATGATACAATTATGAAATTTAAAGAGTAAAAAACGATATTTTCATAGTATCAAAATATTGAAAAATGGATGTCTATTTATAGATCAAGTTTTTTTTCCGTTGGTAATTTTAGTTTTTTTTTAAAAATAATTTACTGTATACAAAATAGTCGTTTTACACTAAAACGGTAATATATTTACTGTTAGAACAAAGCTCTTCCAAAAAATGACACGTGTAAGAAGATCAATGGCTGACAATTAAACTCACCACAACATTGTATTTTTACCGTTGAAATATTAATTAATGTTAACTTTATGGTGGGCCCCACACAAAATTAATAAAAAAAAAAAGAAAAAAACACAAAAACCTGCGCCATACCCCACCAAAAGTCAGCAACAATCAAGTTGAGAAAATTTTCTCCAAGAGAAAAAAATCTCATTTTTTCTAGATTTTTTTTGAGAAATTTTGTTGGTGGGATACTTTTTTTGGGGGAAAAAAATTCTAGAGGAGAATTTTTTCTCTATTGCAAGTGCTCTTATAAAAAGTGGGAGATTGTGCTTATGAATAGTGCACGGACCTATATGCTCTTTAAAAGGGTTGTTTAGCAATTGGCTTTTTGCCTAGCTTTTGGCTTTTAAGTTTGGTCAAACAACCAAAAAATATGTTTGGTAGTTGGCTTTTTTGTTGGCTTTTGGCTTGTTGGTCCACTTTATCACTAATAAACAGCTAACAATCATTAATAATTTTACCAAACACTTTTGAAAACAGCCAGCTTAACACAATAACTTAAAAAGCCAACCCATACAACTAATACTTCCAGCTAGTCAAACAAGTCAAGCAAACAAGCCAACAGCCAACCGTCGATTGCCAAACAACCCCAAAATGTTTGTTTACGTTTTTACCTACATAGGTAATTTCTTACATTTATGTCCTTCCACATGTACATATATAATGATTTTTGACCTTTCTCTCTCCTTACATTTATACACTTTTATAGTTTTATATTATTTATTTATGTTATAGGTAAATATATTATAGGTAAATTAAAAGTTCACCTCTCATGATTGAAATTAATAAGATGACTCCATTAGCTAAATAGTTGAATTTGAAAGATCTTACTACTCAATTAATTAAATTAAATGGAAAATAAAAAGAAATAATAAAATTTAAAATTTTTGATATTTAATGGGGGTTATAGTTTAATTGCATGACAACTTTACCAACTGGACAAATAAAAGGTTGTTTCTTTGTGAAGGTCAGAATTAACGACTTACACATAATTATGTTTAATAAATGACATTGAGACCAATGAAATGAATCTGATGATTGTGCCCAATTGAAGTAGATGTACTGGGAAGAAAGGAAACCAATATGACTACGATGAAACGAGGAAAAAAGCAAGAAGGAAGTCATGGGAATTATAAGAGTTTAAAGGCTATGATTGGGGCTGCATAAAGCTTTTTCTACTTCATAACCAACGTTTTTGGAAGAAAGTTGCCAATGCAAGCTGATATTTTCTATGATCCCCTGAATGTTAATGTTTTTGCGAGTTGGTGTAACTGTTTCTCTTTTTTAATTTCATATACTTAATCTCATATAATTTATGTAGGGTAATTACTAGGTTGGATGAGAGTATACACTTGCAAATAGTAAATGCTCCGGAAAAATTTTCCATTACTATATGCATATGCAATGTTAAATTACTTCTGTAAATATATATAATATGTGTTCAATGATTTTTGAATTATATTTAATCTATTCCTAATTAAGTTTGTAGATGTTTTAACAATATTGCACTGTTGAATAATTGCATAGATGTTTTCTGAGGAAAACTTGTAAACAACTAGAAAAATTGTGCAGGAAAAAATGAAAAGTTTAAACGCAACCCAATATACAAGTTCCATTAATTTATCAAACTAATTTCCCTAAAAGCCTAATATCATGAAGAGTTTAAACGCAACCCAATATATTAATGAAGAAAGGGCAAGCCATTATGCGCGCATCGCACGTGTTGGCTTCCCTAGTTAATAGAAACGTAAAAGTTATGGTTGTTTTTACAAAGGACGGTCGAAGCTGGGGAAGGAACACGGACGTGCCCTACATAGCATATATATGCCTAGTCGAGTAAAAATGTTTTTGATTTCTAATTTTGGATACACTTTTGAGGCGGCTACTAATCCTATGCCTTGGGAAATAATTTAAGGTTTTGTGTACAAATAAAACAAGGGCACGACATGATGTTATTTTGTCATTTTGTGAAATGCTTGAGCTATTTTTTGGTTTGAAAAGTATAAAACCATGATATGACACAACAAAATACGATGAAATAAAGTTGTCCATTTGATGATAGACATCCAAGTTTAGGCCACTTGAGTCATTCTTAAAAATAGAAGATTAACATGACAAATCAAGTAACCAATAGGTTATAATTCCCGAATGCATCTTGGTCATTGATCAATGCATAGTGTATCAAAGCCTCCTTTTTGCCACATCACCAGACAATAAATGATGAATAAATTCAGGGCAAGTTGACACTGTTGAATATTTACTGATAGAAAGTTTTATTAAGCTAAGAGAAATAAAGGAGTAAGTGAAGATGGGGAGATTGGTAGTGTTGCTCCGGTAAATTTTTCTTGTGTCATTTACACTTGCATGACACTCTTTATATAGCCATGAGTGTTCTAACACTCCCCCTTGAATGCCCATACTTATACATAAAAAGGTATTTGTTGCCTCATTAAAAATCTCGCTAGGTAAAACCCTATGGGATAAAAGCCATAGCTAGGGAAAAAGAGTACAACGATATTGTATTATATGCTTTGGTATACTACCTCGTTAAAAACCTTGTCAAGAAAAACCCAGTGGGATAAAAACCTGATCTAAGGGAAAAAGAGTACAGTACATATAATACTCCCCCTGATTTCAGAATAGTTTGCGAAGATGTCGCATTTCGATTTTGTGAACTAACTGCTCAAATTTCTTCGAAGGAAGTGATTTGGTGAACAGGTCGGCAAGATTGTCACAAGACTGAATTTGCTGGATACTATTTCCTCGACCTTTTGCAGATCATGTGTGAAGAATAGTTTTGGGGCAATATGTTTTGTTTTATCTCCCTTAATATATCCTTCCGTTACTTGAGAAATGCATGTTGTATTGTCTTCAAATATGATGGTTAGGTCTTCTGTTATTGCGTTCATTCCACACTCCTTTTGGATATTACCGATCATTGACCTCAGCCATACACATTATCGTCCTGCTTCATAAAGTGCTATCAATTCTGCATGATTTGAGGATGTCGCGGTCAATGTCTGTTTTGTTGATTTCCATGATATTGTAGTGACTCCATAAGTGAACACATATCCATTTTGTGACTTGGCATTTTGAGAATCCGATAAGTATTCAGCGTCTACGTACCCAATGAGAGCAACATCTTGTTTCGGTTGATAATATAAACCAAGGTCTTGTGTCCTTCATAGGTACCGGAGTAAGTGTCGAACTCCCTTCCAATGCCTATATGTTGGTGCATTGCTTTGCTTGGCTAACAAGTTCACAAAGAAAGCTATGTCGGGTCTAGTGTTGTTAGCTAAGTACATTAAGGCTCCAATTGCACTTAAGCATGGTACTTCTGGACCCAAAATATTTTCATTTTCTTCTCGGGGTCTGAATAGATCATTTTTCATATTAAAAGAACTCACAACCATTGGGAAGTTGGTTGGAGTTGCTTTGTCCATGAAGAATATTTTCAAAACTCTTTCTGTAGAGTTTGATTGATGGACAAAAATACCATGACTCAAGTACTCAATTTGCAGTCCTAGGCAAAATTTAGTTTTCCCAAGGTCTTTCATCTCAATTCTTTCATAAAGTATTTTGCAGTTTTCTTGAGTTCATTTGGGGTTCCAATGATATTCAAATCATCAACATAAACTACAATGATAGTGAATCCTGATTGTGATTGCTTTATGAAAACGCAGGGACTAACTTGGTTGTCCTTGAATCCTTCTCTCATAAGGTATTCACTGAGACGGTTATACCACATCCTTCCAGATTGTTTCAATCCATAAAGTGACCTTTTTAGTTTTATGGAAAGCAATTTTCTAGGCTTGTGGCTTTCTGGTAGTTTTAATCCTTCGGGGACTTTCATGTAAATGTCTGTATTGAGTGACCCATACAAATACGCAGTCACTACATCCATTAATCACATTTGTTGTTCTTTTGTGACTGTTATACTTACAAGAAATCTTAATGTAGTTGCATCAACTACTGGAGAATATGTTTCTTCATAATCAATCCCTGGAATTTGAGAAAATTCTTGGGCTACAAGTCTTGCCTTTTATCTAACTGTCTCATTTTTCTCATTAGGTTTTCTCACAAATACCCATTTGTATCCAACGGGTTTTACACCTGATGGTGTAAGGGAAGGGTTATTTTTCCAAAAACTTCTTGTTTTTCAAGTGACTTTAACTCAGCCAGCATTGCCTCCTTCCATTTTAGCCAATCACTCCTACTTCGACATTCTTCTATTGTTATTGGTTCAATATCATTTTCATTAGACACAATGTCAATTGCGATGAAATTTGCAAATATTTCATCCACGATAACATCTTTCCTACTCCACCGAGTCTTGGTAGAGACGTAGTTCATTGAAATTTTGTTATTATCGATGTTTTGAACGTCTTGTTCATTCCCCATAGGGTTGTCTTCTTGTTTGTGCCCGTTTGGATTATCATCATTTTCTTTACTTTCATCCACATTTGGTCTTTCTTGACCTTCTGACGGGGGAACATCATTAGTCTCATTTTCTTTTCCATCCAATCTTTTCAATTTCCTTGGCTTAGAATATTTTAAACAAGTGGTCTCCTAAGCTTTCTTCGTGCTTGAGATTCATTTTCTATGGCCTTATTACCAGTTGGGATTTCAATACGTGTAGGGGCATTTTCTGCTGGTATATGTGATTTTGTCACCTTCTTTGTGTGTACCAATGCATCAGACAATTGATTTGCAACACTTTGTAAATGAACAATATAATTTCTTAACTTCTTGTTCACACATATTTGTTCGTGGTTCTAACATCAACAATTGTGTTGCATTCCAAATAAGTTCAATTTCTTTCTTATGTGCGTCCACTTTCTCTCCCCCTAAGGTCGGGACTACTGTTTCATTAAAGTGACAGTCGGCAAATCTAGCCGTAAATAAGTCACCAGTTAATGGTTCAAGATATTTAATTATAGAGGGGGATTCAAACCCGACATAAATTCTCAGCCTTCTTTGTGGGCCCATTTTTGTTTGTTGGGGTGGAGCAATGGGAACATATACAGCACAACCAAAGATTTTTAGATGTGAGATACTTGGTTCTCGACCACAAACAAGTTGTAGTGGTGAGAACTTATGATAATCTGTAGGTCTCAATCTAATTAGCGCTGCTCATGTATTATAGCATGTCCCCAAGTAGATGATAGCAATTTTGACTTCATTAATAATGGTCTTGCAATCAATTGTAATTAATATCTTATTAGTGATTAAGCTAGACCATTTTGTGTATGAACATGAGCTACTGGGTGTTCAACATCAATTCCAATTGACATACAATAATCATTAAATGTTTGGGATGTAAATTCCCCAGCATTGTCAAGTCTTATTTTCTTTTGTATGATCTGGGAATTGTGCTCTTAATTTAATAATTTGGGCAAGTAATTTTGCAAAGGCAACATTTCTACTTGAAAGCAGATTGACATGTGACCATCGTGTAGAAGCATCAATTTAAACCATGAAATATCGAAATGATCCGCATGCCGGATTAATTGGCCCACATATATCTCCCTGAATTTACATCCCAAACATTTAATGATTATTGTATGTCAATTGGAATTGATGTTGAACTGAACTGAACTGAGCTGAACTGAACTAAACTGAACTTAGTAATTAGTGATTTTTAACTACGGATTAATGATTTTTTATTATTTATTACTATACATATGTGTATATACATATGTACATATTAAAATATTTATGAAAAATATACTTTATAATTATAATATTTATGGAAAATATATTATAAACATGAAACCCCAAAACATTTTAAACACATATACTATATAATTTAAAAATAAAATAGAATTATGACAAAAGAACACAAAACACTTTGTTGTTTAAATTTTTTTTTAAATTTTTTTTTTATAAAATTACGTTTTCAGTTGCAAATAATCGTTGCTTGTTGTACTTTACATAATTTTATTCGTTTACATGACTAGGGATTCCATTCATGCACCAAGTTGAAGTCATGGAGCGAAGAGAAGATCATACTATGTACGATCCTAACAGAAAAGCAGTTTTGGATATTGTACGACAAGAAATAACTTATCAGATATGGGAGTCCGTTCAGAGGAATGCCGAGGTAATGGAGGAGCTTGGTGGACAAGAAGAAGACGAAGAACTAACCGATTATGAAAATTAGTTTAAGTTGTGTAGTACTCTAATTTTCTCAATGAGTTTAACAGTAGACATGTGTATCAAAAAAATAGAACCATTTGAACAATGAATTGTATCATCATCATCATTATTATTATTATTATTATTATTATTATTATTATTATTATTATTATTATTATTTTTTATTGCAGCTTGAGTTTTGATCATTTACTCCCGATTTTTTTATTTGGGTTTTTAATTTAATGTGAACATTTTTTAAGTTCAAAATTAGGGATTTATCTCTCAAAGTTTTGATCTTTACTTAATTTCCCTTCTCACATGAATTTAATTTGGATTTTTTATATTGCGATTTGTATGTGGTTGATGAAACTTTCAAACCAGTGAATAACCCGCTCGCCAAATCGTCAATTACCTGGTATTTTTTGTTACGTAATTCTGCTTACAATTTGTTTTTGATTTGAATTTTGAATTCTAATTGAATGTCTTAATCAATTAAGAAAATTAGGCTTTGATTAATCTTTTTTAGATATGAAATATCTAATAATACTATATTCCGAGTCATGAAATTTTTTGCATTTTCAATTCTATGAATTTTTTTTAGTTTGTGTGCTTTAATTCATTGCAGTTCCAATTTGCGAATTTAATTTTTATTGAATGTCAATTGATTTTTATTATACGAGTACTTTTTAAATTCTGGATTTATAAGATATTCTTGAAATTGTGAAATTTAATTATGAATTATGAAAATTTCACCAGCCGTTGTTATGGAAATCAAAGAACAATGGAACCTAAAAATTCTTTTGACTAATAACTTATTACGACTACTGATTTGCATTAAAGAATTGAATTTAATAAGCTTTATGTGACTTGAACCCTTTTTGTGATTGCAGACCAGCCAAATTAGGCATTGTTATCATCTACAATTTCATTTCGTTAATTATGGCTTCCTTAGATGATGCTGATGACAAGGCTAAGTCGCCTTCCTCGTAAATTTCTTATCTTATTTTTGCTCCCCGAATATCCTACTCAAATCCCTTTTGGCTCTTTTATACAGCCATTGCTAGTCCTGACCATGTTTTGCATTATGGATGTGTATTTTCAGGCCAAAAGATGTCTATAAGGATCCAGATGATGGGCGCCAACGCTTTTTGCTTGAATTGGAATTTGTTCAGTGTCTTGCAAATCCAACTTACATCCATTGTATGTCACATCACTTATGTTAGTTATATCTAGTGAGATGAAACTTGGAGTTGTGCTGTGAACTGTTTAATTAGTTGAAAAGTATTTACATGTGCAGATTTGGCTCAGAATCGCTACTTTGAAGATGAAGCTTTCATTGGTTATCTGAAATACCTTCAGTATTGGCAGCGGCCTGAGTATTTAAAATTTATTATGTAAGCATTATTTAACCATTTAAATGGTTGATTACCTGAAAGTCTGAACACATGTATATTTTGCCAATTTGATGATTTTGTAATGGGAAACTTTGTTGGCTATTCTTTTTTTTCTTACTTGCTTGTCTAACATGACCTTGTCTAATTCAGGTATCCGCACTGCTTGTACTTCCTCGAACTTTTACAAAATGCTAACTTCCGCAATGCTATGGCTCATCCGGGGAGCAAAGTACGTTTTGTTATCTTTCTTGTTTGTCTTGATGATGCATTTAAATGCTGGTAATAAATATAAAGGAATGAATATTTGTTGACCTGATATTGTTTAGTGTTTACCTACCATTTAGAGCAAAGACTTTTGTCCTACGCTCCTATTTATGTTGCCTGTTCCATCAATTATTCTTTTTTTATAGGTTAGAGGAGTACAATGTTACACATTGATTTGGGGAAAATAGCATGGTTTGAGTCAATTTGTCAATGGGCCCCCATCTACCATTGCTGATATATGGGTTATACTTCTAATGTTCTACTCCGTAGTCACAAATTCACTATAAGAGAATTTAATAGAGCTCATATTTGTTCACCTAAAAAGGGCAACTTACAAGAAAATAAGTATAGTTAAGGATCAATAATTCTATATAAGGGTCATTAGCTCTAGATAAGGGATGCCAAGTTTATTACTGATCATAAGGTGCTTAAGTTCTGTTAAGTTCAGATTAGATGATTTAGATCAAATCAGTTTTAATAAACTTGAGATAAGGTAAATTTAGGTGAAAAGAACAAAGTGCTGATAATCTTCAAAGTAAGACTCTAACTGTATCATAAATGGTGTTATTACTCAGTTGAAAAAAGAAGAAATCTGACCAATGTACTTGGAAGATTGTACAAACTGCAAAGAACATGTGTTATATGAATACATCTTCATTTTCATATAGCCTTTGGTTCCAGAGTTTAGACATCATTTTCAAAGAATTTTTTGTCACAATTTGATTGCTATTGCGAATGATGATGCTGGAATGCTCTTTTCCCAGCTTTTCCCTCCCTCGTGAGATGAAAGTTGAGATGTTAAAACCTCACAAGCTTAGGATGTGAGTTACTGATTGTGATCTATCTATATGGCATTTTGACTTATTGTTTGTAAATAGGCTTATCACAGTAATGTGAATGGAATTCCAAGTTTGCGACTTTTTCTTTGTTACACTCTTTCCATCTACAAATGAGTGTCTCCTTTGAGTTTTTCTCTTGTGCATCTTTTTTTTTCATTGTTAAACTAGCTGTAGGCCGGGTATTGCCCGTCCAGCAAATCAACTTTATTTTACGCTAATAATGAGTGTAGCTTAAAACTCTGAAGGAAAGAGAGACAGAGATTAACCCTACAACATATGAAAGGAATAATTATAAAGAGAGAGAATGAAAGCCCTATAGATTCTACTCATTTTAGTATTCTAAAATCCTTTAAAATAAAGAAAAAATTGAAAATGAAAATTCCACCTTTCACTGACTTGCTCAAAACCATCCCACTTTTGAATAATATGGAAATAATCCTACCTTTAACATTAAATTTCTTAAAACATGCCTTTTGACCTACAACTTGTTTAATAGGTTAATTTTGTATTTTTTATTCTTATTCTCTCTCATCCCTCACAAAGTCACAACCCTCTCACCACCATGACCAATTGACCACCAATGCTATCAGCTCTTCACTCGCCCGATTATGATGAGCCGCATCGGTCACAAGTCTCACAACCCGCTAAGGAATAAAGTCAGACAATCTCGACTTAGTCAAAGGAGAAGACTAGGGATGTCAATGGGGCGGGACAGGGTAGATGTTGGCCTTCCCATCCCCATCCCCACCTAATATTTTCATTCCCATCCCCATCCCCATCCCCGCGGCGGGTCCAATTTTCATCCCATCCCCGCCCCACCGGGTACAACTCCAAAACCATCCCCTCCCCGCCCCACCGGGTACAACTCCAAAACCATCCCCTCCCCACCCCCACCAAAGACCCGCCTAATCCCCACCCAAGATCCACCTAATATCCGTATCTCAAATACACAATCTTACATAATTAATACGAATTATAAAATAAAACATATATACACATTTTTGTGTTATCTGTTTGGAGGAGAAAGATTTATGTTGATGACTACACGGAATAATCAAATTTGGTTCATGTTAGCCGACCCCACTTTTGGGATTAAGGCTTTGATTGATTGATTGATTGATTGACACATTTTTGTGTTATAATATAAGTGTCGTACAAAGTATTATAATTAATATTGTATTTCATGTAATTATTTTATAAATAGAATAAAAGTATGTAATTTTGCTTTAAAAGATATATAGATGTGGGTATGAGGTGGGGATGGGGCGGGTACGAAGTGGGGCGGGTACAACTTAAAATCCACTCCCGCCCCATCACCCATGGCGGGTATGGTTTTTATCCTCATCCCCGCCCCACCACCCGCCAAACCGAGACCCATCCCCGCCCCATTGGGGCGGGGATGGGGCGGGTCTCTTACTTGACCCGCCCCACTGACATCCCTAGAGAAGACCTTATTAAGTCAACCCACACATCACGACCTCGTTCGCAAGAATACAGTAACACATTTGCAAGTCTAAGGGCCACATTGTTCCCCCCAAAAGTCCAATGTCAACCTCTTTTCTTGCTTATATCTTAGAGCGATAGCAAACATCAACAATGGTATCTTTGGAAACACTATGGCGATATTTAATACCCATAATATCGCCACAAATATCCCCAGCAAAAACACTAGAGCAAGTAGAGCATGGCATCGAAATAGAAAACAAAGGAACACCGAATCGGTAACACAACACACACCGATAAGTCTTAGCATTCATCGTCTATCTTATCCCTGAAAAAGGGATCGCCCGAAGCCAAGCCGAGGTGTGTTCTCCTTGTTGCGACTTCCATAAAGCTGACAAGGAGATAAAGAAAATGTGGATTTGTAGTAACCTTTGAGAAATATAAATCTATCAATTTCTTCATAAGTTTTGGGGCAGCGACCTCACCGGGACTACTTTACTTTAAATGTCAAACTCTCCACTGTTCTATTAAATATACTCATCGCATAGTCAAAGACACAACTAGAACCAACAATACCAGCATGTCGTAGATGCTAGTCTGTAAGCTAATAAACTACAAACGAGAAGCGAAAAAGTATAATGCCGAGCATTACTTGCGGAATAAACATCAAGCACTCCACACACAAAAGGTAAGGTGGCAAGTTGCACTAGCCCGAGTCAGTTGCAATACACTCAAAGGGAGACCGAAGAGCCCCATCAAATGTGCGGTGGGCCGCCTCAAAAACACAAGAAGGACAAGTACGCAAAGCAAAGTAGAGTTTTGAAAAGTATCAACAACGGACACTTAGGATCACCAAGCTTAGCAATCTTATTAATAAGCACAATGTTCTTGGTCACTCTTTGCCTTACAAGTTCACCACTGAAAATAGAGTCGAAACAGGCCACAAAGCAATTCAACACCACATAGAGGTCGAATGTCAGGTGAAGAGACACCCACAAGCCACAAAACTTCAGTTTTTTCCACGTTAAGGTAGTCTGAAATGAGTCCTATCCTCCATAATCAAATCCATAAAAAAATAGCAAATACTAAAAAAAAATAACAGCATAAATAGAAAAATAACAACTAATAATAGCAATGATAAACAAATAATAAGGTTCTAGAGTTGATTATGGAGGATGAGCCTTGTTTTGGACTACACCTCAATGTGAAGAAACTAAGTTTACCCGGCCTTTATGTGGTGTTAAATTGTTTGGTAGTCCCACCAGTTTCGACTCCATCTTTAGTGGTGAGCTTGTGATGTAGAGAGTGACCAAGAACATTGTGCTTATAAATAAGGTTGCTAAGCTCGGGGATCCTAAGTGTGAGTTTTTGTTACTTATGGTGTGTATGGACATTTCAAAATTCTACTTTGCTTTGCTTACTTGTCATTCTTGTGTTTTTGAGGCGCCTCGGCGTTCATTTGATGGGCTCTTTGGTTTCCATTGGAGCGTATTGATACTGCTTCGGGGCCAGGATTTGGCGATTGGCAGTGTAACTTGCCACCTTACCTTTTGCGTTTGGAGTGCTTGGTGTTTATTTCGCGAGTGATGTTCGTCATTATGCCTTTTCATTTCTAGTTTGCTAGTTTGCATACTAAGCATCTACGATATGCTAGGATTCTTGGCTCTGGTCGTGCCTTCAACTATGAGTTGAGTCTATTTAATAGAACCACATAAGTAAACCTAGTGAGGTCGCTGCCCTAAAACCTATGAAGAAATTGGATGATATATATTTCACAAAGCTTTGTTGAAGTCTTAACAAGGAGAACACACGTTGGCTTGGCTTCGAGCGGTCCATATGTCAGGGCTAGGATAGACGTGAATGCTAAGACTTATTGTTGTGCGTTGTGTTACCAATTAGTTTTCCTTTGTTCTCTATATCGACGTCGTGCTCTGCTTGCTTTACGACATTTGCTAAGGATATTTGTGGTGATCATGTCGTGTTGTGTACTGGTATTATGGGTATTAAACATCGCCATAATGTTTTTCGAGATACCATTGTTGATGTTTTCTATCGGTCTGATATATAAGCAAGAAAGGAGGTTAACATTGGACTTTCAGAGGGCCACAGTGGTTTGCATATGTGTTACTTTATTCTTGGGAACGGGGTCGTGATGTGTGTGTTGACTTGACAGGGTCTTCTCCTTTGACTCAGTCTGGGTTGTCTAACTTTGTTCCTTATCGGGTTGTGACTGATGCGACTCATCGTAAGCTGGTTAAGTATGAAGCTAGTTGACGGATGATGGGCTATGGTTTTATTCCTTCCTCTTTTTCTTCTCTTGGAGAATTAGAGAAGGAGATTATATTGCCGAAGCGGGTTTAGAAGTTATCGAAGACTCAAGACATTGGGACACATGGTGCTGCCCATGTCTTCACTAGGATATGCTTTATTGTAGCTAGAGGAGTGGGGCCGTCTCGGTTTCCCACCAATTTTTTTGCAAGTTAAATGACTTTGTCTATTTTTTATTAATAATAATAAGTATTTGATATGAACTTATCTCTTCTGAACTTATTTTTTCTGATTGAACTTATTTGATTTGATGTGAACTTAAATTTTTTTTTTTTTTGATTTGGTCTTAATTTATTTGATCTGATTTGATTGGAATTTATTTTTTCTGATGAACTTTCTTTTAAAACTATCATATTATTGATAATAATAATATTAACCATTACAATAACTGTTCAATACTTGTTTTTTCTGAAAGAAGTAACAATAAGTTGAACTAAACAAAGGCCTTACTAAGGGCTCTAAGTCTACTATTCGGTACAGTAAAGGCTTGTTTAGTTTATCTTATTTTTGCTTACTAGTTATAATGTGTGCGCGCGGTCCTATTAGCAATGTATTTGTGATGATTGTGAATTGGGTTATGTAGAAGTTATTCTCGCAATAGCAATTTGAAAAGTCATGTAGTCTTCTCAAAAGTAGAATTTATATGTGTTTCAATTAAGCATTAAGTGATACCCTAAGTCTATTCTAATAAAATGAAATTGGGAAGAATTGTATTAACTTCATATTGAGAAATTGTATCTGATTACGTTTTGGAAAAAATTTTGGGGTTGAGAGGGATTTTCTTGTAAAATATACTCCAAAATACTAAACTCAACTCAAAGCTAATGTAAACCTATGCTGCAATTTTCCATGTAACAAATATTATTGAATGCAGGTTAAAAATTAATCTAAGGATGTTATCTGTATAACATTGAATTATATGTTTGCTGATTATGTATGTTATAATGTTATATCCACATGAGACACTAAATTATGGATGTATGAAGAGAGTTGGTTCTTATAATGTGTAGTTCTTTAAGTGAGGAATGGGTGAGTAATCGAAAACCGAGGACTTGAAAGTTAATATTCTTATCGATGATTTGAAAACCAAAGCTCTTGGAGACTTGACTTTGATCATTGTGACACTTTCAACGGCTTGAATCTGCCCCCAAATCATTATTAGTTTGACACTACTTTGACTCCCTTGACTTTGGAGAGTTGCATAAGAACTATGAAGGGGCTTGACAATTTCAGATGCCATGCTAAATTCCTGTAAATCATTATTACTTTCTTATTGCTTTGCCCATTTAGTTGTTGGTTGTGACAATACCTTTTACTATCTTCTAGGTTGGGCGGTAATATGGTAGGAATGGTGATGAATTTGTGTAATTTTGCAAGCGAATCAAATACTAATGTCTATGATAATGGAACCTCGTCTTCATCTATAGGATTTTCTTCATAAATTTATATTCATTGTCATTCTAGAAGTATGACCGAGTGCTAGTGAAATTTTTTTAAGGATAGAGTTACCAACTTCCATCTTGTTCTGAACTTTAGTATGGGATTTTTTGTTTTTTTCATCAAAAGTGCAATAAAGCTCGTTGTCATTACCTTTATTTATTACTCCCTCCATTCCATTTTGTTTGTCCCATTTTCCTTTTTGCACAGTTTTCAGTGCACAAATATTTAAGCATTAGTATCTTAATATGCATTGTAAAAGATTGTACGAAGTTGATAATTAAAATCTACACATCGATATTCTCATAAAAATGCCTTACGTATTTTATCTTATATTTATCATAAACTCATAATTAAAGTTTCTATCTTTTCAAGCTGAAAATTCTAAATGGGACAAACAAAAAGGGTGTGGGAGTATCAACTGCTACACTAGCGTTCTTGATAAAGTCTTTTTCCCCTTTACTCTTTACCAAAGTTTTCAGTATGAATTGGACCAATAGCTGCACAACTTAGACACAATTCTTTCCAGATGTAATTGATGATTTTTTCAGCAGCTTAATGCAGTAATGTTTGTCACTGAATTTCATGGAAGAAATGATTTTGTTTTAGGTTTCTTTTACTTAATCTGTAAATACTTTAAATTTTCAGGAAGTGGCACACAGACAACAGTTTTATTTCTGGAAAAATTACAGAAACAATAGGCTGAAGCACATTTTGCCAAGATCCCTTCCTGAACCTGCTCCTGCACTTCCAGCTTCAACTGCGGCGCCATCATCCATTCCTCCTGCTATTCCTCCCACATCTGCTCCCTCTCCAGCTCTATCTCCAATGCAATATGCAATCCCTCCTGGATCTGGTGTTGCAAAAAATGATACAAGAAACAGCGGTATTGATAGAAGAAAGAGAAAGTAAGTTTGCTAATTTTTGTAGGATCTTTAAAGTTGACATCGTGCAATTCAAAGGTACACATATAATAAAGGTGCACAGATACTGATGCAAATGAAATGTACACAGGAAAGAAGGATAGCATCTTGATTACTGGATTTGTTATTGGTGGATTGAATCTCAACCATTCTAGGAAGCAGGAGTTTGTTTAGACTACTTGTCACCAATGGTAAACCACCACTTTATATCTCTTGTTTTAGCTCATCAAATCTTTCCTTTCATCAATCAAACATCTCAAACAAACAATATCTTAAAGTAATAGTACTTAGAAAGTGGACTTAAAGTCCTCTCTAACAAAGCTTTCCATGAAAAAAAAGAGGAAAATTTTGTTCTTTCGAACTAGTAATGGTAGAACCTTATTGACAAATGTTGCTTATATGCATTGGTGTCTTAGAGCCTTCTAAAATCCCTGCATTGTAAGAATTAGTGTACCTACTAATCTTTTGAGAGAATTCCTCTCAATGCCTTTTTGGCATTTTCATATGGAGTACGACAAGAGGGGATGAACTTGATTGTAGAAAACTCTTCTCATGTTTCTCTAGTTAATGTTGCTAATTGTTGTGTAAATATGACACATCTTTTTCCCATGTTGGTATACTGTCTTGTCCTTCTTGGTTTTCAAAAACCACAAGATACCTTTGACTTTGGTTATTAGACCTCTAAACTTCATATGTAGCCACACGATACATGTGCTTCTGGACTAGCTTATGTGTTGCAAGTTCAGTTTGGTGTGAAAAAGCAGAGAAAGGGTTTTATTTATGGGAAAAGAAGAATCTGTTCATCATGTTTGGGGATGTATATGAGTTGGGTGTTTTCATTCTTGTAATTTTAATTTGAAAGTTTGATATAGTCATTGAGCAAAAAGTAGGTTATTGTGCTTTACGAGATGCCTTCTAGTTTGTAGATCAGAAATGAATGTACCCCTCTAGATAATACAGACTGTGGTGGGTTTTTTTTTTTTTTTTTTTTTTTTTTTTTTTTTTTTTTTATTTTAATTTTTAATTTTTTATTTTTTATGGAAAAAAAGATTATCTGAATTCCCATTTTCCTGTCTGCTTTTGTAGATGGGCAGATAGTTTTCCCCAAAGTGGAAACTAAATAAACATTTTCTTTTTTTAGAATAGAATGCCTACATTTTCTGCTCTATTTCTTCCCTTTTACCCTCTCTTCTCTTTCATCCCCCGCCCTCCCCTCTGCTTCTGTTCTTCCTTTTCTCTCTAACTCTTCTAATAAAGAACCATTTTCAGTTTCACATGTTTTCTGCCCAACCAAACAAAGTATCTTGGCACTAACTTTGAAAGTTTGTTACAACCATGTAAAGTGATGTTTTTCTGCCAAATTGCTCTTTTATAGGCGGTGTGTTAAGTAATTGTAGATACAAAAAGTCTTCTTGAAATTTTGTAGAGATTTTCTGATGTTTTTCACCTCATGTGTTTTGAATTGTAATTTCATTATTTTTACAACCATCTCAATTTTTTTATTTTTTCTGATTTTACTTTGTCTTGCACCTTTGTTTTCTTTCTTATACATGATACATTGATACTACTATCTTCATAGGGGTAGGCCATGTACATGCTTCTACCGTAATTGCTGACTCTCATTGGTAAGAAAAACGTGTTGTTAACAAGGTTGGATGTCTTTTGAGTGTACAAGGGTTTTGGGAGGGTTTAAAATCTTCCATTCTATATACTTGTTTACGTTATATTGTGTTTAGGAATTGTAGGTGGTTAGGTGCAAAGGCCAACATGTGTTTCTGTGCGTGAAATTTAAGTTTAAAAGAGTACAGAGATAAAAGGCATTTAGATTGTTCAATATTTGGAAATCAAATTCTCAAGAGTTATAATAGATTTTAGAGCCTTTAGAGGTATCCATGAAGTCCTGAACTTCCGAAAATTCTTTTGTACACTCAAATGTTCCTTAGAAAAAAGGCACACCAATGTTAACTACGTAGGGCACATAACTTGACACAAGCCCTTAATATGTCACACAATGGCATGCACCTCGCTTACATTGGCAATTGACTTGCTTGCTATTGTGTGACACTGATTAACATTATAGCTTTTTACTGTATAAGTAGTTTGTCTTTGTATCCTCAACAATGTTTACTTAAGGGCTTCTCTCCTATCCTACCCCCATATTATATACTTGATTATAAATTATTTAGTGTTTGTTTGGTTAAATGAAGTATTAGGTTGCAGTAAGTTCAATGTGCATTAAAATTAGTTGCATAGTGAAATTCCCACATCCCTTGGGAAGTTTCACTCACCTAGGACGGATTAGGTAAGTGAACTCTAATATGTGGGAAGAGTTCTTCCTAGGAAGCTCTAATTCTTACTCCGTGTTATGTTGTCAACCAAACAAGTGCACATGAATTTACTTCCTAGGAACATCCACTTCTCATGCACTTGTGTGCTGGTTAAACATGTGCTTTGTCTTGACCCAAGCCTATGCTGCCATACTATATGACGTAAGAGGCATTTCACGTTGTTAAGTTAGTACTTCGTAGGGCCTGTTCACATTTACTCAATTTCAGCCCAGCTCAGTTTAGTTCAGCTCAGCTCCAATCAGTTCAGTAAATGTGAACAGACCCGTAGTTCTATAAATTGTAGGTATTATTTCAGGTTATAAGTTGCTGAAATTGAAAGAAGAAATCCTGTACTTGAGGATTCTTCTGTCAAGTTTGAAATATTGGTTTGATTGGGAAAGCTGAAAGGATGGACATGAATTGAGTTTGTTGATTTCATATCAATAATTGTGATTGGGATGGGAGTCAGCAGATCATCACTTCGAATTTTTCAAGTCTACCGCAAATTCATGGTTTTAAATTTCACAGGCACACAGTCACACACCTCTATAATTTAACCCTTTTGTTCATATCAATAATTGTGAGAGGGAGCCCTAGTTAATCTTCGAGATAAACAAAAATCGTTTATCCGTGTAGAATCTATAGCCGATTTTGATGAACAACTAAGGATTTCTTAGCTCACAAATCTTTCCATACACACTTGTATATTGTTGCTCGTTCAATTAGCTTATTCTTCCAAGTAACCCTTAAATTGTATTTTGTATATTGTTGTTTGTTAATCGTAGTCAAGTGGGTCATGATGCCTCATTAAAGTCATTATACACAGGAGTTTACTCTTATATTATTGTCAACCAAGATTTAATAGAAAATTAGATACGTTTATTATAATAACCATGATATTAACCAGCCAACTACTAGCGCACCTAGCATTTTAAGTATGGCCATGCAAAATACTGTATTATACGAGTTGCCGACAATAAATTTTACTTAGGAAGTACTAATGTGGAGTAAGAATATGATATAGTAATCAAATCAATAAACTTTATTTTCCCATAAATCTTCGCAAACTTTTAAATAATAGTAGAGATTCGAAGGAATATTAAGAAGTGTAATAGTTTGTAACTTTGTACAGAGAAGAATCATCAGAGTAGATAAATTGAAGCTATTAATTCGATATTCGTATGGTCGTAGTTTTGAACTATGAGAAATCTAGGAGTACAATACTTCGTATTATGAATATTAATTAAGCAAGGTACAGGCTGATGTATCTTAAAATTTTCAATTGGAATATCAAGTAATCACTGATTTTATTTATCGAACTATAAAATCAAGTAAACAACAAGAAAAATTGAACGTGTAGGAAAACAATTGAGTCTAATGCAAAGAAAATACTTCACAACATTTGCTTTGAATTATAAGTCATTTCCTCCGTTTTGGAAAGATTTTGATGTTTATCAACTTTGGCCATACATGGTATATTAGATATAAGGATAAACATTTTTGCATGGGACCTTCCTAAATTTATTTTACCCTTTATGTTCAAAAGTAGTTGTCCGGGAGCATAATGATCAATCTTGATTCATATAATAACAATTGGCAATAACTTGTCTCTAATCAATAATTGATGACAATTTTTACTTGTTATGGAGTATAATATGATCAAAATATCTTTCTATAAAAGGAATCAAGTTGATTCAAAGGAAATAAAATAGTTACTCCGTTCTAAGTACTACTTTATTTAGCGGAGTAAAGACGGTGATGACTCGAGTAATCGGGCATTGTCTGGCCCAATTAAAGCATGGCACGATTGAAACATTAGAGTGTATGTTAGATCGTGAACCATATTTGTTATAGGGAAGCATAACAAGACATGATAAAACATAGCCTAATATAATTTATCACAATAAATCCAATTTAACTCAGATACATAACTAATATACTACCTCCGTTACAGGTCATGTGCAACGATTAGACATTTTCCCTCTCTGCTTTATGTCAAATCGTTGCACATTACCTGTAACGGAGGTAGTAAATACAATACAACACAATACGATGGAAACATATCATGGGCTCATGGCTAGATTGGCTACCCTTTGAAAATTTTCAGCACGCACAACAATTAACGAATGGATGCAATATTTACGGAGTACAATCAGTACTTGACCAAGTATTACTCGCGGAAATCTTCTGCATACAAGTGAGCAATTGTCGGTCCAGAACCAAAGGGTCCCACCAAGAATTTTGTTACAAAATTGAACCCACCAAAAAGCGACATGCTAAGTAGCAAACGAATAATACTAAAAATGATTGATTATTTCTACTTGCAGTGAAAATTTGGGCCCCATTTTATAGCAATCAATCATAATTAACACCCTGTACTTGTTATAACACCACCATTATTCCCATACTCCCTTACTATTTATACACTAGTTCTTCACTCTTCACATGCTCCACTCTTTCCCACCACCACAACTTGATCTCCTCCTCTTAGCTCAACTCATTCACAATGCAGCCATCCATGGCGGCGGTCGTATCCCTCCTCCTCCTCGTCCTCCTCGTTCCCACCACCACGGCGTTTAACATCACCAAGATCCTTAAAGGACACCCTGAGTTCTCCACCTTCAACCAATACCTTACCGAAACCCACCTTGCCAATGAGATCAACCACCTCCAAACCATCACCGTTCTTGCCCTTGACAACTCTGCTATGTCTTCCCTCCTCTCCAAGGGATTCCCTACTCGCGTTATTCGCAATGTCCTCTCACTTCATGTCCTTGTTGACTATTATGGTGCCAAGAAACTCCACCAGATCACTGATGGTATGTACCTAAGCTAATTACTAATAGTAATATTATTTTTACATTTTTTCATAGTCAAAGATTCATAATTAGTATAAAAATGCATGATTTGCATCACAATAACTTAATGCAAGTTGAGTATTTTGCTACTATGCCATATTTGATTTTAATTTATTTTTTGTATGTAGACTAGATTAGTTACACTACTGTCCTTTGTGAATCTCTCTACACGAAAAAATTGTTTTTGGAAGTCTTTAACATATATAATTTGCCTAGAAGCCACCATTGAGTTAATCTAATCTTTAGACATTGATCTAAAATAATGCACAGGAACCACGACGACGGCTTCATTGTTCCAGTCATCAGGGGATGCAGACGGGGATGCAGGGTATGTGAACATAACAGATATGCACGGAGGAAAGGTTGGGTTCGGACCGGCTAACACGGGTGACTTGAACTCATTTTTTGTCAAGGCAGTACTAGAAAAGCCTTACAATTTATCAATCATTCACATTAGTCAAGTGCTTGATTCAGCTGAAGCTGAGGCTCCTACACCTGAGCCTAGTAAGGTTAACTTGACTTCCTTGTTATCTTCCAAGGGTTGCAAAGAATTTTCCCACTTGCTCACCTCTACGGGCGCTCAAAAGACCTTCCAGGTAATAACTTAGCGCACTTTTAATTATTATTTATTATTTTGCGTGTCACATGAACTTTTCTGAACTTATTGTATATATTAATTGAATTTTAGCTTATGCTATTTGTATTTATTATTTTAAAATATGTTAAAATAAGGTGCGGAAAACAAAATTGTCGTAAATGTAACACTAGTAGATGTTAAAAGGGCACTAAAGTTAACGTTGCTTCTCTTTTGTGTGTTTCTTATAGGAAAACATTGAGAGCGGCTTAACAGTATTTTGTGCTAGTGACAGCGCCGTGAAGGCGTTCATGCCAAAATTCAAGAACTTAACGGCCGGAAACAAGACCGCGGTACTCTTGTACCACGGTGTTCCGGTCTACAGCTCAATGAGCATGCTCAAGTCTAGCAACGGCCTTATGAATACATTAGCGACGGAAGGACCTAACAAATATGATTTCACCATTCAAAACGACGACGAGTCCGTAACAATAAAAACTAAAGTAATAACGGCTAAGATAACGGGGACGTTAGTTGACGAGGATCCTTTAGCTGTTTATAAATTAGATAAAGTACTCTTGCCACGTGAGCTATTTAAGCCATCGGCTACACCCGAGCCGGCTTCTTCACCCGAAGCTGAAGCGCCGGGCCCGGATGCAGCCGATGGCCCTGCGTCGGATGAGGATGATGATGTGGCGGATTCGACGTCTCATAAGAAGAAGAATAATGCAGCTGGATTGATCAACGGTGGAGGAATTTTGGCTTTGGGGCTCACTTTGTGTTATTGTGTGCTGGCTGCTTTGTAAAAATAATTCCAAAAATACCAAAAAAAAAAAAATACAAAATTGCAAAAAAAATTTTTAAAAAAAAATTAAAGGGAAAAAAATTGAGGGTGTGATATATGACGTGGACATTGTAAAGCTGGAAGTGAGCTGGAAGATTATTTGGCAAGGTTTGAGCACCGACGATTAGCACATGAGATGATGAGAAAGTTTAAGAATTTTTTAATTATTGAGTGCAATGTTTAATAATTGGTCCACTTGAAGGTTTTTCTTCTTTATTTTTGGTGTATAATGATATGATTCTTTTTGTTTTTTGTTTTTGATTTTTGGAAGATTGTACAACACTTCCTTTTTTGAATTAATAATTAAAAGTATTAAATTGTACAATTTGGTGTGGAATTAGTTGATTGCTATTTAGATCTTACATTCAATAGTACAAAAATTTATGCATTATATCTTTGATGAGATGAGATTTGTGGCCAAAAGTTTTATGAGCAATGACAAAAAGTCAATAAGTTATTTACTCTTTAGTAATGACAATAGTTATGTTTAATGTTGTTGGCAATGTGATGTTTATTTGTCAAATCGACAAGAAAATATTATATCCAACACTTTGACTATCCCCTCGATACCAAACACGTCTATATAATTGTTGAAAGTACTTTAGACATATAAGGCAACGAATGAAAAGAAAAGAAAAAATTGAATGAAATTAAAGAGAGTGAGAGTAGAAAATTTAAATGTATATAATGTAGTTGGTGATTTATGTTATAATAGATGTGATGGGTATTAGAATGAAGCATATGATTCATGAACTTAGCGATAGATTTGTCACGAGTTTCATAATAGGATATGTTCATTTTGGTGTAGAGAGAGCCACATATGACAATAATGTAAACAAGATTATATAGCATGTAATGATTATCAACCCAACGCGTATATCAACTAATTGACATCCACACGACATTAGGATACATGTCCATCAGCCTATATGTATCATTTACACTCAGAATTAGGGGTGTCTGTTCGGTTTGGATTTAGTCCAAATCCGATACAATCCGAAATATAATTCGGTTTTCAATTTTCCAATCCGATCCGATCCGAATTTCTCTCTTGATCCAATCCGATCTAATCCGAATTAAAATTCGGTTATTTGGATCCGATCCGAAAATCCAAATTATAATACATTATTTTTTAGCACCTAATACAATTATAAAAATAAAGCTTTACTATAAATAAAAGTCTTCAAAATCATGATTAAAATAAATAGTTCAACGTCAAGTCATTAATTAATTAATACAAAGTCTCTCTAATTTATTTTATGTAGTAGTAAGTATTTGAGCTAAACTTCAAAATATATAGAAATCCATATTTATACAAACTTAGGGCTTGTTTGGCATCAGTTTTGGTTTTCAGTTTCCTGTTTTTTTTTTAAAACCAAAAACAGGAAACAAGAAAAAGGAGTTTCCACTTTTCTGTTGTAAGTTTTCATAATTATCATAATTTTAATAACTTTATATAATTTTTGATTCATTATGGGACTCATATCATATACTTTTAGAGAACAAAAAACCAAAAAACAGAAAACCACAACAATGCCAAATGAACCCTTAGTTTTACAATTCGGTTTTCGGTTTGGATTGGATCCAATTAGGGTCAATCCGAAAATCCAAATTTCCAAAAAATCTAAATCCGATCCGATCCGATTTAAAGTTTGGATCCGATCCGAATTGATAATTCGGTTTGGATTGGATTGGATTTCGGTTTTTATCCGAATTATGGACACCCCTACTCAGAATCTTGAGTAACATAGAATTGAAGTTATTTCAAGTCACAGAAATCTTTACATTTACCTTTTAAAAGTTCCATAATAGACAAGAAAGCAAACATACTAGAAGTAAAATAGACTCTACAACCTGTCCATTATTTTTCAGTCGTGCCAAATCTCAGTTGGAATTTATTAAATCAGAATTACCACTAGATCGAAAACCCAACCATGACAAGAAACTGATACAAACTGTAACAACTAAGCAGTAAGTAGTCAAAGCACCAAAATATAGCCATATGAGAATTAAGGATAGTCACACGGGTTTTGGACTTATAGCCCAACAAAGTAGTGTTACTCCCTCCGTCCCTTAATTAGCTTCTTACTTCTCTTTATTATGTGAGGAATAAATGCTAGAAGTATGAATCTAGTTAAGGAACGGAGAGAGTACATTACAACCACATTTTCTTCACAATTATTCATTTGGTGACACTATACACATGCACTTGACCATGTCACAGCTAGGCGACTGGCTGGCCGTGCTCAATCCATGCTTAATGACTGCACAAGTAAAGAGTTGCAACTACTTTCACCACTTATTCAATGTTTATACGCGGGGTGAAGAAGAAAATATCACCAAGCCGGTCATTGCTAGGCGAATTACCACCATAAACCAACAAGCCGGGTTTTCCATTGCTCTTTCCACCAGCAAAAGCGCACCATCCCCTTGGGCCTGGATGATCAGCTGAACTGTAGCCATCCTCCAATTTCTTCCACACTAGTGTTTCTGTGTCCAAAGCATAGACTTCTCCTGAGAATTTACCAGCACCTAAGTGACCCAAATCACTAGGGTCAATCTCTCCACCATATATGAATATGTACTTGCCAATTACAGCAGTTGAAAATACACTTCGAGCAGTGGGCTTTTCGCCTGTTGTTTCAACCTCGGCCCACTCTTTCTTGATGAGATCAAAGCAGTGGACATCATCAACCTCTTTCCCTGCGAATCCATACACAACCCAAACTTTGTCTTGGACAACTGCAAGCCCAGGTCCACCTCTTCCTTTGCAATTTTCCCCGGGAGGTGGGAAGTTCATCCATTTCTGATCAATGGTATCATACGCCCAAAGGTCGTTTAACCGGCCAGAGAATCCACAGCCACCAAAAATGTACACATGACGATCATCAGTTGTTGTGGAATGGTAGCTTCGGTGAACTGGCCCAGTTTCTCCACTAGAAAGAAGGGTCCATTTGTTAGTAGTTGTGTCAAAAGAGTAGAATTCATTAAGCTCTTTGTGTTCAGCATCCCTTCCCCCAAAGACATAGATAGAGTCATTTACGGCTGCCATTGAGACACCAACACGTGGCGGTGGGATATCTCCACTGGCTTCACTGACAGACCATGATTGGCCCTCAAGATCAAAGACATACAGCTTGTTATCAACGGGGACTCGTGGCATGAATTCACCCCCAAATGCATAGAGCTTCTTTCCTACTATGGCTATTGCATGTGAACTCCTTGCTCCAGGCCCAATTCCATTCTGTTCAAACTAAAAGCACACAAGTATATAACTAAGAAGCATATCAGAATTTCAGGATTTTCTCTTATAATTTAACTCAGAACACAACTGATAATCATCATATTAGTTGTTACAAGAAAATATCTGTATGAAGAATACCACTAATAACTTCACAAGATAAGCGTAAACATCTAAGAACTTTGTTTTAGGATATCCAAACAATGGACCAACTCTGTCCTGTCACACAAGTATATTAGCAAATGTTTTATCATCTTTACTGATCGTATAAATCTTACAAGATTGCAGCTTTTCTAGCCATTGATAACATATTTGCTGATAATATTTTAGACACTTCAAATTATGGTTAAAACATACAAGTAGCTTGAAACTTTGAAAGGGTATAAGCAGTCAAAACCATCATAAACATATCTGGTCTGAAAGACAGACCCGCAAACAAGAACTATGAGCAATTGAGCAAAACAGTCTTATTTTTAGGAAAATAACAATTCTTTAGGATATATCAATATATTGTAGATTTGTAGATTTGAGCACAATTCATGTTTGTGCCTGTTTTCATCAACTTGATCAAAACTATTACAAAGGTTGTTTCAAAATACTCACAAAGGTCAGTGACATTTGACCCCTCATCGAAAAGACCCTGATCTTAATGTGGCTACATCAAGTCATCAACATCTGGTTGACTTGAAGTAAGACTGTGTTTATGATTTTTTTTTTTTTTTTTTGGGTCAAACCTATGATTATTGGTGCATACTAATTACTACATACATCCATTCATACTCGATTATAATGAATTAAAGTGCACTTTATGCACCTAATTTGTTAAATCGATCTTGTTTAAATCGTAAATTGGACTCGAGTATCCCTTAGTAACTCTTATTAGAACTAATCTAAACTTGTAAGGTCAATAGAACACGGCCATAATCAAGTTATCCCAATCCTTCAAAAACAAATTTTAATACCATAATTTCATTTTATATATACCCTTCACATCATTTTTTTTTTTCAATCCTCTCTCCACCACTCTTTTAAGCGGGGTTGAATTTGAAAATTCGTAAACTATATTCACCAAATTGTCAAAATTAAAAATAATATACGTGACTATTAATTTCCAGCGGAAAAATATATTACTCTATACAATGACACAATTCCAATGATGCATGACAAATTAGGGGAAAAAAAAAATTTAATTCCCCATTTTAGAAAATTGTAAGCTCATATAGTACATACTACAAATTACATAACCAATATCCTTTAAACTGCAAATTGGAGCTATTCACTTCTTTGATCATAGTTTTTTCAAGGGCTTTATATTATGATTGGATTTAACATAATGCAATTTACAATATTCAGAAACTCATTTGCCTCATAATTAAACAAAATTACTAAAGATAAAGGCTTAAAGCAACAAATTGGTGCAAATTTGAGAAAAAGGGACATAAATTAAGAAGCAAACCTTAACCCAATCAGCCTGAATGACCATCGTTCTTTGCTCTCTTCTAATTGCCACCTTTCGAACTTCCCACTGGTTTTTGAGTGTAAAGCATGCGGCATGCCCCTATTTATTTGGCAACGGGTCACCTACCCCAAAAAACCACTTCTGTTACAATTAGTGCTGTCAAATTTCAAACCGAAACCGTTTAACTGTCCGAAACCGACCGACCCAAATGAGAACCGAACCGATTAAAAACCGTTTTTTTTGAAACCGAAAACCGACCCGAACCGTATTTTAGTAAACCCGAAACCGAATCGACCCGAATAATGTTAAACCGTATAAGAACCGAACCCGTTAACAAACCGAACCGAATATAAACCGAACTGAAAGAAAACCGAACCAAAAAAGAACCGAACCGTATCTAACCCGAAACCGGTTCCAACCCGAAACCGTTTAAACTGGCAAAAAAACCGCTTACACCGAACCGTTAGCAAACTGCTACCCGTTTGCACCGAACCATTTAAAAACCGAACTGATTGTAAACCGAACTGGTTATAAACCGAACCGTTTATGAACCAAACCGCTTCTAAATCGAACCGTTTACAAACTTTTTCATATAATTAAATGGATTTTATTTTTTTTAATTTTTTTTTTTTTTTTTTTTTTGACAGGGATATAATTAAATGGATTAAATATTAGAAATTTTAGAATATTTTTTTTTAAATAGCAAGGCAAATCATTCATTAAGGTCTTAAGGATAATCACTGATTACTTGATTAGCAACACTTGTGTACATATGATTATCCTTAAGCAAAAGAAGACAAAACTAATTAAAAGATTACTAAGAGGTGTGAGTGTGTGACAGCATGGAACTGAATGTACAGTAGGTTTGATTGATTATAAAAAGTAAGTAGTATAGCAGTAGAATGGTGATGTTTGTGTTTTAAGAGTTGTGAGCTAAAGTGAGTGTGGAGACTTGCAGCCTAAAGCTGCTAACTTGTAAAAAATCATTTGTTATCAATGAAAGCTTCAACCTTTCCTCTTGGTCTTTCTATTTCAGGTTGAAGCAATTACACACCCTAAAATCATGCTATATGGCCTGAGACTCTTCAATCAACAGAAATAATAATCTTCATCAGTTGCGAGCTAGCTGAATATTACACAAAGACAATAAAGGACGCAAATCAAGCTAGCTGCTACATACCATCGCACATTTCTTGGGACACAAAGAAAACAGGAGATTGACTAATTTGCACAAATTGTTTACTGAACATTCAGATTGCAACTCAACTAATTCTATTCTCAAATTACATATACAACTGCTGCCTCCTCCATTTGCATGTATCTCCATTACAAGAAGTAAAATGCAAATCAGAACAGCAAAAGTAATTTGAAGCAATAGAAGAAACAACACAACACTTCAATACACAACACTTCAATATAACAATCCCAAAACCAAGCAAAGTCCATTAGCAATTTTTTTCCACGGGACCATTACAGATGAAATTAAACAAGATGAGATGGCAGAACACAGCAGACAGAACAGCATACATGGCTGAACAGCAGCAGAGAGCAGCAGAATAGAAGAACAGCAGCTAGCAGAGAGCAGAAGAATAGAAGAGCAGAAGCAATCAGGAGCAGTATAGAAGAGCAGCAGTCAGCATACTTCAGAACAGCAAAGAACAGTCAGTATAATGGAAGAGCAGTCAGCGGACATCAGAACAGCAATAAGCAATCAGCAGACGTTCACCCCAATGTAGCATCGCCTAGGCTTGAGGAAAAAGAAAAGCTATATGTGAGCAGAAGGGAGGCAGGAGGAAAAAAAGCTATTTAAAAAAAAAAAAAAAAAAAGATTAAAGGACGTCAATTGTTTAATTTTGTTAATTCAAATTCATACATTTCCATCCCTGAGCCATGTTACAAGGAGAAAAGATCCATTTTCATAGTAATTTCCTTGAACCAATTGTTTGTAAGTTTTTTTGGATTTTTTATTTTTATTTAGAAAATGGCTGAAATCAAATTAATTAAAATGGCTGAAAATGGCTGAATTCAAATTAATTAAAATGGCTCGATTAGGGCCCAAAAAATAATGCAAGTCAATAACAATCAAATTTGACTCAATTACGAATCAAATTAGGCTAAAAAAAATTCACATAAAATACTTCTGGATTAAGTATATCAATCTAAATTAAACACAGTAAAATCCTAGAAACAAAATTATTCATTGTACTATTTCATAGCTTCAGTAATTATAAACAATACTTCACGAACCCCTCCTAATTTGAACCCTAAATTGACAATACTGAAAATTAAATCAATGATAGTTTGATTAAACCCTAGATTATGAAAAACGATCTTACCTCAGAAGCTGCTTCAATGGAGGATGGAGAGTGGGAGAGACAGAGAGTGCTGAGCAGAGTTGGAGAGAGGCAGAATCAGGACAGCTTCAAGGTCCGCCGTGAATGAGGGAGACGGAGAGGCGCTGAGCCCGTGAGAATAAGAGGCGTCGTGAGCCCGTGAGTGGTAAAGTGAGAGTGGTAAAGTGAGAGTGAGAGTGAAAGGGTTTCATGTAAATCTAACCATTGATTTTTTAATCTATGGTTCAGAATGATGATTTGTGTGTGTTATGGGAGAAAGAATCTAACCATTGATTTTTTTAATCTATGGTTGAGAGTGGTGATCCGTGTGTGTTGTAGGAGAAAGAATCTAACCATTGATTTTTTAATCTATGGTTGAGAGTGGTGATCCGTGTGTGTTTGTGTGTTGTACATTCATCTACAAAAATATTATTCCCTCAATTCTTTAGTATTTTTTTGCCCCATTTGATCGGGATCAGTGCCCAAGACACGTATTAAAACATCTACTAGACTACTAGTATATCTTTATTTTCATACACGTAAAAATTATAAAAATGTTATGTTAATGAAATGTATAAATAGATAAATTTAAAAAGATCACTAATGAAGTAATGAGTCTATAACTTTGTACTAATACATATGAATAACGATGATACGAATATTTAACTATGAGATGGTTAGATGCCATGTGTTAATAATGTGTACATATGATCGATTGAACTAATCAATATTACCTTGTTAATCAATCATTAGTGTTTTCTTTCATTATACAAATCAAAGCACTTTGTAATATCTTCATAATTTCATGAAAATATATAATGATAAACGAGTCATAATTATCAGTCTTGTTGACTAGTCAAGTATCGAATTACCAAATTGCAAACTTCCATTTCACAAGAACTCATCAAATCATGATTATGATACTATGCGTAGTATAAAAATGATTAAATAAGAAGCATATAATAACCTAATTGTAAAACAATAATACATTAATACACTAACTCTTATAATCTACTTCGTAATAAACTAGTAAGATCAGTATGACTAAACTTGAAATAGAACATAATATGTATTTATAAAATCAATGAGAATTTGTTTATAATATGATGCCTAAATATGAAATGATTCGCGACTTTATATAAAACTTGTGAACACAAAAGGTTAGCAAGTACTATCAAATTTCAAACCAAAACCATTTAACTGCTCGAATCCAAACAACTCGATAAACAATTTATTTTTTGAAACCGAAAACCGACCCGAACCGTAATTTAGTAAACTTGAAATGGAACCGATATGAATAACGTTAAAGTGGTTAAACAATCAAAGAACCGAACCAGTATAAACTGAACCGAAAAAGAACCGAACCAGTTAAAAACTGAACCGAAAAAGAACCGAACCAGTTATAAACTGAACCAAAAAAGAACCGAACTGTTTCTAACCCGAAACCGTTTCCAACCTGAAACTGTTTGAACCGGGATAAAAACCGTTTACACCGCACCGTTAACAAACCGCAACCCGCCTGCACCGAACCGTTTACTACCCGGACTGTTTACAACCCGAACCGAATTAAAACCGCTTAAGAATAAACCGAAACCGAATCAAACCGATAACTATTTAAACCGAACCAAAACCGACCCGTGAGACAATTAAACCGATTCCAAACCGACCCGTTTAAATACCGAACCGATTTCAAACCGAACCGAAACCGAACTGTCAAACCGTTTTGACAGTGCTAGTTACAATAGGTGTCTATTCAGATAGGTAGGTCGGACTTGGTGAAGTCAAGTCTATTTCAATTTAAGTCAAATTAAATTATTGAGTCCATAAGTGAATTTTTTGAGAGTGAGGGTAGCACAAGTGGTTAGAGCTTCCCTCGCGCCCGTGGCTCTCGTGACAACAAAAAAAAAAACTGATTTTTTTTTTTATTTTTAAAAACGAGTCAGGATTTAACATCTCTATCTCTTACGGAATACTGTTTTTATGTGTGGATGATTTTGGATAGGCTATTGTACAAAAATTAGAAAGTACGGAGTAGAAGTTTATAGGAATTGATAGATCACAAATGTTTAAAAACATTCGATTTACACTAAATCAGTGTAAATCGGGCTGGCAACTTCATCAACTGAAATTAGCCGCACCACCGCCGAGAAAAACACCCACCACCAACCCTGTCGCCACTCCCTTAGCTTCTCCCAAGAATCCGGCGTCCCCCTCCGATTTCGACCTTGCTGACCACCCCAATCCCCCGAATCCAGCGCCGCAGACCTCCCCCCATCCCTCGATTCCGACGTCGCTGACCTCCTTCATCCCCTGATTCGTGACAAACTCCGATCCCTGCACAATTGCACCGATTTCGCGTCGAACCAAATGTCGGGTTTGGTGGGTTTTCGAATAGTCTTGAGGTTGGCTTGGGTAAATGGGGTTTTGGGTTGGCTGGGTGGGTGTGATTCCGGTTGGTGGTTTGGCGGTGGGTGTTTTTGATTTTTTTTGATTTTGTGTTTTGTAAAATCAAGTTGGCTTCTGGACTTATGTAGTTGTATTGCACTGAAATTGCAACTTCAAGAACACAAGTTCAGTAGACTCCGAAACTGAGAGGTGATGACTGCTATAGAACAAAAACTTTTGCATTTTGTGTTTATTTTTTTTTTTATTTTGATACTCTTTTTTGTGAAAAAAGTCACTTTTGTAAAAAAAAAATAAAAAAAAAAAAAAGTTCACTTTTGTAAAAAAAAAAAAAAAGGGGTCACTTTTGTGAAAATATGGATCACTTTTATAATAAAAAAAGGGTCACTTTTCGCAAAATGTTCGATGTACAATAAAATTATTGTAAACCGGTGGCATGCAAAAGTTTTTGTTGATAGATGCCAAACCCCATTAAATGATAATGTAATCATGGAGTTATACTAATTTAATCAATATAGAGGCAGTAGTCACTGTCCATTAAAATTGGCAACAAGCAATTCCAACATCATATATCCAACTACTTATTTTTCTATGAAATGGCATTTTGGTTTGATTACTTCATTTTATGGTCGAATTCATGCAGTGGACTCTCTAATCATTCATATCTTATGAATTCCAACTCTATTTTTAATCCTTTTTTTTTTTATTATTTTTTTTTTTATGTGGGGTTAATACTTAATACGCACCCAACAAAGTAATCCCTAGACTCCTAGTGCTAACGTGACTATCACTATATAAAATGAAGTTGTAGCCTTGTAGGCAAAAACACTTGTATGACCATCAAAAGGGAAATTATCCTCCTTTTAACTATCATTATGAGGATAGCAATTCCTTCACAAATTCCAATTTGATCATTGTTTATGATTTATATCTAAGAAACAGTAGTCTAATGTTTCTCACCTTGCTAGGTGCAGTGCTATATACAACCTCCAATTTTATTTAATTGGTTGCACCATTTTATTATCATGCATGTCAATGTATTTTTTTAACGATTAATATTTTTAATTCTTGACATTGTAAAATTATAAAAAGTAAATATTAATAAAATATACATTTCAATTCAAACAAGATCACACTTAATTATTTTTTATTGTAACTATAAATCACAAAAGTTAGTCAAAGTGTAATTTGTGAATAGTTTAAAAGTTAAACGGTGTAACTAAAAAATACCGATATTAACATTCTATTCTATACCTTGGGTTAGGTAATACATTTGACTTCTTTAACAACTATTCTTTTATATCAATTTTTTTAAAATGTCAACTCAATTTGTATAATTTCCTTATTGCATCAATTGCGACATTAAGACTATTCAAACGATTTAGGCAAATAGATAGGCACTTCTCATACACCGAACAATTTCACCCAATTTTATTTTAGGCCGTAGATACACACAAGATTTTTTTTTTTACACAACATACAAGATTCAACAATCTTTAATTAATTCGCGAAAAATAATGTGTAAAAAAGTAAAAAAAACTATCTCATACAAAAACAACCCCAACTAATAATCACAACATAAACTCAACTAATTTTCATTTCTACTAATTTAAGATCTTGTAAATTGATCATATAGTCATGCATAACCCTAGAAACAACAACATAAGTAATTCATTATATGAGCATATATGATGAGTAAACCAATATATTCCATAACTTTATCCAATTAAATCAAGTGAAACAAAAGTAATACATGAAGAAAATAGCAGAATAAAGAGGCTTCCCAAACAACTCAGTAGTAGTAGTCATAGTAGAAGCAGAAAAATTATGGTACGGTACATAAGTATATGGACTACTAGGAGGAACATATTGTCCTTGACCTCCTTGACCATAAGGTGGCCCTTCATTCATTGGAGGACCATTTGGGTATTCACAACATGATGGGACACTTCCCGGAGGACAATTAACCCCTTGTGAACCCGAACTTGCCGGTGGCGGTGGAGCTTCAGGTGGTGGTGGTGGCGGCGATGGTGGTGGCTTTGGTGGTGCTTGACATGGGAATTGACATATTATGGGACAATTACTTGTACAAGCTTCAACATTATTGTTATCACCACCATCTTTCTTGTGGGATGATAAAGAACAATGGATTGTGGAAATTTGTAACAATAATATGCATGATATTGTTATTTGTTGTAGTATTATCTTTGTAGGGAACATTGTTATATCATGCGATTTTTTTTTTTGTTTTGCCAAAATATAGCTAGTGAGAAATAATTAAGCTAGTGAATTGTTAAGTTTGAAGCATATCTAATATTAAATTTCCAATTGTTTGTGGTTCAATTCTGAAATATAACAGAGCTAGGAAGTGAAATAATAATGATAGAAAATGTTTTGTGACACATAGCCATTTAGAAAGGGTATGTGTCACCTTAGAAAGAATTGTTCATGCAAGTATTTATTTAGAACCGACTAAATAAAAAAAATTAAAAAAAAAAAAGAAAAGAAAAGAAAAAAAGAGAGGTGATCATGGCAAAATTGGATGGTATGTATAGCACTACATGTTAGAAGTATGTTTTATGGGTAGAGTTGAATTATTGCCTAGGCAAATAGGTGTAAGAAACATATGTATGGAAATATCAAATATTCAACAAATCGAATAATCAAATTTAAGAGGTATAGATGTATGTATCAAATTTACGTAGTATAACAAATTGAATCAAATACGGAGTAAAGATCTTATTCAACAAATTAAAACTGTGATCATTGTACTTTAGTAATTTTTTTCGATTCCATATAAAAGTTTCATTAAGAGATCAATTTGTACTATATTGAACACAAACGATTCAACTAAAATTGAGCCCTACATAATCGATCACATATGGGTTATGTTAAATACTAGTAAATTAAAATTGACTACACTCTCATAACGTATATATTATTGAGAATAAAACTAAAATGAATGAACATAGAAAATAGAACAAATTAAAATAAGTCTTATTTATCTCTTTTTTTTTTTTTACGGGAAGTCTTATTTATCTCCAACAATGCAACATGCATAAGATTGAATTGGAAACCTAGAGAGAAATAAGGGATAGAAAGGGAGAGGGTAGATAGTTGTATAGGTTTTTAAATTACACTCTATAATAAGTTTATCCATTGACAAATTAAAATAAGGGAACTTGCATGGACCCAATCCACATAAAATTACTCTGCACCAAGCCCATCACATGCCTTTCAAAAATAAAAATGATTTGGTTTATTCACTTCATATTTGTTATAATCATCTATCTTTTTTAATTCGGTATAATTAGCAGATCACTTTTAAAACTCTTACAATATTTAGATTACAAGTATATATATGGTATAACTTACCAATAACTTGTATTTTATGTACTTATATTTTTCTTCTTCTCTCCACCACCCTTACCAGCACTATCATTCGAGTTTGCAGAACGCACTTCCGCCACAAGTGATGAAGTGAATAGCGAATTCCCTTTGAATATATACCGTCGACGACATCTTTAGGTCCCAATAGATATTGTCATCTTTAGGACCTACCCCGCAAGGATTTGCTATGGTATAGTCGTGCTAGACATAAGTGTTACTCAAAAGACCTATACTAGGTTGAGATATCAAGCCCCTATATAAGGAATGTTTTATTCTCCTCAACTTCCGATATAAAAGCGCCATAGGTGCATTTTGATCTCTTTTAAAGAGTTTTCGTCCCAAGGCCCAACAAGACATCAAATTGGGTCACCATGTGTAATATCTCAAATTAACATAAGCTTACTAGTAGTAGATGTCATCTTTTAATTTAGTCCTAGCTTTCATGGATGAGATAAGTTAGCCCAAAAGGCCTCTATTAGGCTGAGATATCAATTCTCTATATAGAGGGTAGATACCTCAAACTATTAATCTATTATTATTCCTTTATCTATACTTCTTCATTTTCAAGTGCAAAATAACCCCAATGGATTGTGGGCGCTTTTCGTTTGCTTAACAACCTCCTTGTTGTGACACTTTACAATGCTTCACTAAGCAAACTTCACCCTTCACCTATTTTTGATCTATTGAATAAGGCAAACCAAAAATCCATTTCTTTTTCGCTCCTCGGATTTGAAGTGATCACTTAAGCCTAACTAGTGTGACTCTACCACTTTTTTTTTTCCTTTTTAAGACCAATTTTATTGATTCAATTCATGAATTAGCCAGTGCGTAAAATATAAATGCCCCCTTTAGTCTGAGGCAATGCAATATAAACAAACTAAAATAATAATGCAATATAAAAATAAACATACCACAGTGACAAACTGACAATTAACTTTCACAAAATTAAATATGTTAGGATTGCAAGTAGTAATTAATGACATCTTTATGCATTTCATCCGTCCCTATTCTTTTGAAGACAAGTGTTAAGATAATTATGTATATAATTAGTTTAGTCAAATATATATCTTGTTTCCTTATACTTAGGATAGGATTATTGTTTCCTAGTATTTTGCCTTCATTGTAGCCGTGAATTATGGCTGATGATATTGATGTAAATTGTGTATATTAATGAATGAGCAAAGGAGGAAACTTCACGGAAAACGTTCTTTTATGGTATCAGTAGAGTAGGGCGTTCTTCTTCCGCTGCACACCCTAGCTCGTTTTTTCCGCCCCTGTTCTTCTTCTTCTCTTCTCTATCTCTCTGCTTCTTTCAATGGGGGACTCCAAATCCTCTTTTCACCCTGCTCTCACTGTGAACAATATCAAGAGCTCTATCCCAGTTGTTCTTGAATTTGAAAACTCACACTACTCAACTTGGGCGGAATTGTATAAGCTTCATGCTCGTTCTAAGGGGGTTCTACATCATATTATCCCTCCTAAATCCACGGATAAAGGGAAGGAAAAGGCTGCACTCACTGATGTGGAGAAGGAGTTGTGGTCTACTCTGGATGCAGCCGTGATTGGTTGGATTTATGCCACAATTTCCCACGATCTGATGCAGACCATCATGGAGCCTTATGCTGCGGCCATGGAGGCTTGGAGTCGCTTGCGTGACATTTTCCAAGACAACCAAAATTCACGAGCCGTAACACTAGAACAAGATTTCTCCACTACAAAAATGGAGGATTTCCCCAATGTATCGGCTTACTGTCAAAGGCTCAAGGGGCTTTCCGATCAATTGCGGGATGTTGGGGCACCGGTGGATAATAATCGATTGGTCCTTCAACTGGTTTCGGGTCTCACCGAAGCATATAGGGGTGTTGCCACCCTTATTCGACAGAGTTCTCCTCTCCCTCTGTTTTACCAAGCTCGGTCTATGCTCACACTTGAAGAGGCGGGGCTCGCTAAACAGGCTGTAACCAACTCGGCGTCTGCAATGGTGGCTACCTCTAGGGATTCTGATGATGGGTTTGATAATTCTGGTGGTTCTCAGGGCCGGAATAATTCTCAAAAATCCAATGGTGGTCGGAAGCAGCACGGAGGAAAAGGGGGCAAGAATGGTGGTAAAGGCGGCAAAAGTGGTGGCAATGGTGGTCGCGGTGGGGCCGGCCAGCAGCAACAGCCGCGACCGCCGGCCACCTGGCAGCACCAGCCGTGGTCGCAACCATGGCAGCATGTCCCTGGTTGGGGGTGGGCTCCTCAGTGGGCTGCTCCTCCCTGCCCGTACCCCAACCAGGGGTGGGCTCGCCCTCAAGGCCCATCTAGGCAGCTTGGTATTTTGGGTCAAGGCCCAGCTCGTCCTCAGCAAGCCTATTCTGCTTCAAATCAGTCCGTACAGTACACTCCAACGGATATCAAGTCGGCGATGCATACTATGACTTTGAGCCAACCCGATCCTTCGCGGTACATGGACACCGGAGCTACTTCTCACATGACATCCTCCAACGGTAATCTCTCGTCTTATTTTAATTTGAGCAATCATCCTAATAATATTATTGTTGGAAGTGGTCATACTATCCCTATTCTTGGTTGTGGTCGTACTACCCTATCTTCCCCGTATCCTCCTTTATCTCTCAATAATGTCCTTCATGCTCCCAAACTCATAAAAAATCTTATTTCAGTTCGCAAATTTACCGTAGATAATAATGTGACTGTTGAGTTTGACCCTTATGGTTTCTTTGTGAAGGATTATCGGACGGGGATGCCAATAATGAGATGTAATAGCACGGGTGATCTATATCCTCTCACTTCCACAACTTCCACAAACCTTTCTTCTCCTTCGGTTTTTGCGGCATTAGCTCCTTCTCTTTGGCATGATCGTTTAGGTCATCCCGGGTCGAGTATTTTACATGCTCTTCGTAGTAATAAAAGCATAGAATGTAATCGAACTTTAAGTTCTAGTATTTGTCATTCTTGTATTCTTGGGAAACACATTAGGTTGCCATTTCATTCTTCTATGTCTTCTACTATTTTGCCGTTTGATATAATACATAGTGATCTTTGGACATCTCCTGTTTTAAGTTCTTCGGGACATCGCTTTTATTTGCTCATTTTGGATGATTTTACTAAATTTGTGTGGACTTTTCCTTTGGCTAAAAAATCTGATGTGTTTGGTAAGTTTTTAGCTTTTCAATCTCATATTCGCACACAATTTGAGCTTTCTATCAAAAATATCCAATGTGACAATGGGCGGGAGTATGATAATAGTTCTTTTTGGAAGTTTTGTGAGTCAAATGGGTTGTCTTTCCGTCTCTCTTGTCCTTATACGTCTTCACAAAATGGTAAAGCCGAAAGAAAATTGCGATCACTTAACAATATCACTCGCACTCTCCTATCTCATGCCTCTCTACCTCCCTCTTTTTGGCACCATGCTTTACAAATGGCAACTTATTTACATAACATTTTACCTAGCAAGTTGTTAGGGAACAAATCTCCTCTTAGTGTTTTATATCAATGGGAACCTACATATTCTCACTTACGGGTTTTTGGGTGTCTTTGCTATCCTCTATTCCCTTCTACCACGATAAATAAGCTCCAACCCCGTTCTACCCCTTGTGTGTTTTTGGGATTCCCTCCGAACCATAGAGGCTATAAGTGTTATGATCTTTCATCAAACAAAATTATTATTTGTCGACATGTGCATTTTGATGAAACCGTGTTTCCCTTTGTTATGTTGCATACTCCTACCTCCACTACTTATGATTTTTTAGATGAAGGCCTCTCTCCATATCTAATTCATCATTTGCAGGCTGCCTAAAATCCCACGGTTGGGCCAACTGCACCTCCAGGCCCAACCCACGGCTCTCTCCCTCACTCACCATCTGCTGTTGGGCCTAGTGCACCCACCAGCCCAAACCGTGCCTCACCTCTCACAAACAGCCCACCCCGTGCTGCCCCACCCTCCCCCTCTCCTTCTAGGCCGAGCCCCTCTATCAGCCCACAAACACAAGCTCTACCTCCCCAGCCCACTGTCATCATTCCACCACAGCCCACCTCTCTTCCAAATATGGTCACACGAAGTCAGCATGGTATTTTCAAGCCAAATAAAAAATATTGCAATGTTGCTTCGGTCTCTAAGGTTACAAAATCCCCTATTCCTCGTAACCCCATAGATGCTTTACGTGACCCTAATTGGAAAATGGCCATGGATGGTGAATTTAATGCTCTTATTAACAATAAGACATGGGAGTTGGTGCCCCGTCCGCCTAATGTCAATGTCATTCGTTCTATGTGGATTTTTACTCATAAAGTGAAATCTGACGGTTCTTTTGAGAGGCATAAAGCCCGTCTTGTAGGTGATGGCAAAACTCAACAGGTGGGAATTGATTGTGGAGAAACTTTTAGTCCGGTGGTCAAGCCTGCGACTATTCGGACGGTTCTTAGCCTAGCTTTGTCAAAAGCTTGGCCTATTCATCAACTTGATGTGAAGAATGCATTTTTGCATGGTGAGCTTCATGAGAGAGTATATATGCATCAGCCGGTTGGTTTTCGTCACAAAGATAATCCAGAGTATGTGTGTTTGTTGAATAAGTCCTTATATGGCCTTAAGCAAGCACCCCGGGCATGGTACAAAAGGTTTGCTGATTATGTGTTATTCATTGGTTTTGTTAACGGCAAATCGGATAATTCTTTGTTCATTTATCGAAAAGGGTCACAAATGGCATATCTTTTATTATATGTGGATGACATTATTTTGACAGCTTCTTCTCATGCTCTCCGGCTATCTATTATGTCTCTTCTTGGCTCTGAATTTGCTATGAAGGATTTGGGTCCTTTAAATTATTTCCTTGGCATTGCTGTGACTCGACACAAGGGGGGTCTTTTCCTTTCTCAACGCAAGTATGCTGAAGATATAATTGAAAGAGCAGGAATGTCGACTTGTAAACCATCCGCCAGACCGGTTGATACCAAGCCGAAAGTAGGAGCTTCGGGCACCCCTTATGTTAACCCGACTCACTACCGTAGCCTAGCAGGGGCTTTACAATACTTGACATTCACAAGACCCGACATTTCATACGCCATCCAACAGGTATGTTTGCATATGCATGACCCGAAGGACTGTCATATGGCTGCTCTTAAGCGAATAATTCGCTATGTACAGGGTACTAAGGATCATGGGATGCACCTTTATCCTTCCTCTACCTTGTCTCTTTTCTCCTACACCGATGCGGATTGGGGGGGATGCCCCGATACAAGGCGGTCTACATCGGGTTATTGTGTTTATTTAGGGGATAACTTGGTGTCTTGGTCGTCCAAACGCCAAGCTACATTATCAAAATCAAGTTGCGAAGCTGAGTATAGGGGAGTTGCGAATGTGGTGTCTGAAAGTTGTTGGCTTCGAAACTTGCTGCTCGAGTTACATTGTCCACTAAGGAAGGCGACTTTGGTATATTGTGACAATGTAAGCGCTATCTATCTCTCGGGTAATCCGGTGCATCATCAAAGGACTAAACACATTGAAATGGACATACTCTTTGTACGAGAGAAAGTTGCGCGTGGTGATGTCCGGGTACTTCATGTTCCTTCTCGGCATCAAATAGCGGACATATTTACTAAGGGACTTCCTCGTGTTTTGTTTGAAGATTTCCGGGATAGTCTAAGCGTCCGTGGCCCTCCCGCTTTGACTACGAGGGTGTGTTAAGATAATTATGTATGTAATTAGTTTAGTCAAATATATATCTTGTTTCCTTATACTTAGGATAGGGTTATTATTTCCTAGTATTTTGCCTTCATTGTAGCCGTGAATTATGGCTGATGATATTGATGTAAATTGTGTATATTAATGAATGAGAAAAGGAGGAAACTTCACGGAAAACGTTCTTTTAACAAGCATTAGAGTTTAAACCGTAGGTTTTGAAGAATGTTGATGAAAAAGTTATACGGCTATTTCACCAAATGCCACTAAGCAATTTAAAAATTCATCAAATGCCATCGGACTTTTCAAAATTCACCAAATGCCACCGAGTTTTAAAAAAATTCACAAAGTGCCATTATTGTCTAACGGAGTTAACTCCGTTAATAGCTAGAGCTTAATCATGACACATGTGGACACATGTCAGTCAGCTATTGGTTTTAAAAAAAAGTAAATTAAATTAAAATTAATTTTTTTTAAAAAAAAAAATAAATAAACAAAAAAAACTCTAAATCTTAACCCAAACCAGCCCCCACTACCATAACCACCAGCCAAAGCCAACCGACAGCCCAAAGCCAACTGCCGGAATCCCCTAACCTCCCGTTGGAATCCGCCGGAACCCCCTAATAACCTCCCTCTTGAACCCATTAACCCCACCAAAACCACTGACCCCACTTAATCCCCCTTTCGTTCTCCCGATAAATCACCCCAGCCACCGCAACCGTCTCACGCAATGCCCACAATTCCACCTGCCCGACTCCAGCACCTTGACGATGACCTACAGAACTTCGCCTACCCGACACCCCCGCCGTGATCCCCACCCCAGCCCTTGCAACCACTTCACGCATCACCATAGCCACCGAAATCGACCATGGAAACCAAAAATAAAACCCGACTATGGAAACCCTTCACCCTCAAACGGCTGAAATCGACCATGGAAATCCAGAATGGTCGATTTCTATGGCCGATTTCGTCGTTTCAAGGGTGGAGGATATGAGTGGTATTGCGCGGTGGTGATGTTGTTGTCAAAGCTCGTGCTCGCTGTTGGTTTTTGGGGTCGGGGCAGTTTGTGTGGGTGGTGTTGGGGGGTCGACGGTGGGTCAGGTGGGGCGTTAAAGGGACGGCCGACCGATTTTTGGTGATTAATGTGGTGGCCGGCCGTTTTCCGGAGAGATAAGGGCAGGGGCTAGGGTTTGGCGGTGGTAAGGGTGGCTGGGAAAATTTTGGGTTTTTTTTTTTATTTTTATGATTAAGATAAATGGACCAAATATATCATGACATGTGTCATGATTAACCCCTAATGACTAACGGAGTTAACGGTTGTTGGTCATTAATGGAACTTTGTGATTTTTTTTTAAAACTCGGTGGCATTTGGTGAATTTTGAAAAATCCGATGGCATTTGGTGAATTTTTAAATTGCTCAGTGGCATTTGGTGAAATAGCCGAAAGTTATAAGAGAACTTTAACCCTAAAATTAATCTAAGAACTTTAAGCCCAAAAGTTTTCTAAGAACTTTAAGGGTATCTTGACAACATAATTAAAGTTCCTAAAGACCAAGAGATGACTAATTGTTAAAGATTAATTGTGCAAATGTATGGACTTTGTAGCACAATCTCCTTCATTCGAGGGTATTTATAGCTGTTTAAATTAGCCCATTTTGCACAATGATATTATCATAAATTAGTGTTTCTGTATTTCTCTATTGGGCTAGTAATGAATGTTTAGTTTGTTTTATTATTTAATGTAAACGTAAATTAAACTCTGATTAATTTGGATTTGAGCCGGATTAGGGTCCAATTAATGAAAAAACTTTCCAATCAAGGGTTGCTGCATTCCTAAGTTTCGAGTCCGGAATCTTGATTGAGCCTGAATATCATTCTCATGAAATGATATAATCAATTGTTGCCTTGTGGGTTTGTTGTATGTATGAATGCAAAACACTGGGTTTAATCTGAAATGGAATGTAACTAATCAACTAAAATTACGTAGAATTTGTATTCCATTGTTAGATCTCTTATTGTACTTATATACTTCTTGTAATGGAATGTAATTAATCAACTGAAGTAGTTATATTGTTCACGACACTTCTTTTCTTTCTAGATCCTTTTTGTTCTTTATTTTACCTTTACGTTATTACACCTAAATCTAGATAAAAATCCAGCAAAACAATGTAAGAAAAATGTTGTTTTAAAAAATACTACAAGAAGGGGGGGTTGAATTGTAGTATGAGAATTTAGCCAAACTTTTTGCGGAATTAAAATTAAGTTAGCTAAAGGAACTGAAATATTAACTAAAGGAACTAAAGAATGCAAGAGAGATTTTACGTGGAAAACTCCTTGGCCCTAACAAGGAGAAAAACCACGACCACTTGGGATTTTGGGAAAAGAATCTTCACTGTAATAGGGCAAATGATCCTATTACAAGCTAACGACTCAAACTCAAGTTCCTCTACGAACTTGAGACCCTGAGGAACAAGTCACCCAACTTGTTACTCTTCTCTTCTCTTTCTCTCTTCTCACTTCTCTGTTCTCTCTTCTCTTTCTCTTCTCTTTCTCTTCTCTTTCTCATACACAAAAGTTCACTCGAACTTCCCCATTCCCCAAATTACAACTCGAAAGAAAAACAAACTCTAGTATAATAACATTAAGAACACTCTAATGAACTTGTGTGGAATTGACACTTGACTCGATTTGAAAGTTAGAAAACTAATGTGAGCAAGGGTGAGTTTTTCCATCTGAAATCATGAACTATTTATAGAGCAATAAACGCTTTGGAAAAACTTTATTGTGCAGCAAGTCCATTACTCCACTACTCATACCCACTAAGAAGATCATGTCCCTTGAATTAAGGAACCATGACCTCCTCAATGTGCAAAACAATGACTGAAGAAGAACATGGGAGAGTAGGCCGCAAGTTTTTGGAAAACATGGGAGATTTTATTTTGTTAAAGATATTTTCCGAAAATCAGAAAAAGGAATAGAATAAAATCATTTTAATTTTGAGAAAAAGATAAACGTTTAAATGATAACAGTTTTCCTAAAAACTAGCATGCACAATGTTATATCTTTAGACCAATTCCACACAACTTTTTCGAGTGCAAATTAATATCTTATACTTACATAAATCCTAAAATATAAAAATATATTTAGTCTTCATGTTCTCTGATGAAGCTTCTACTCCGAGGCTTCTGTTCCTTGGGAGGAACTTCTCTTCTCTGATGAGGCTTCTTCTTTGAAGCTTCTGTTCCGTGAGGGAACCTTCTCTTCTCTAGTCTTCATTTATGAAGCGCCAGTTCCTGTGAGGGAACTCTTCAATATGGCTAGCTCTGCTTCTGGCTTTCTTGTTCCTCATGGTATTTTTACAAGACACTTCATTCTCCTAGTCTTTGTAACTAAGTACACACTTAAACAATCAAGCACTTATTAGTTTGTAAGTAAGTGAGGTTGTGTCATCATCAAAATCATTAAGTCCAACAATATTCTCCCTTTTTGATGATAGCAAACAAACCAAACTTACTTACAAGGAAACAGAGATAATCCATTTTATTCCTAAAGAAAAGAAAATGTAAAAACAAAATCTAATGCAGAATGGAAACTAAGTTAAGGAAATAAAAACAATGGAAAAATAAATAACTTAAGGAAAAACTGAAAAACTTGAAAAAACTTGTATATACATTATACCTGCTTGTAAAGATTAGGCAGCTTGAGAAGATTTCGAATAGAGACCATAGAATGATTAAGTTTCCTTGATAGTTTGCATCCTTTTCCCCCTTTTGGCATTATCAAAAACTAACACACACATATATAGTATACCATAACACAGCACCATCTAGTGGTTTAGTGTTAAGACAAGGAGCATGCATAGAGAGAAAACATTCACAAAGCATATGGCAAAAGAAACATAGATTATAATCATCCAAAACCGATTTGAAACATCGGCCAAATGTACCAAATTTGCAAGTTTGCCAAAAGAAATTAAAAAGTGCCCAAAATATTACAGACCGAAATAAAAATTGTTCCCAAAAGCAGATAAAATATAAGTTTCATCAACATAAAAAGGCTGCAAAGAAAGGTAGGTTAAGAAGCAATGCTCTGGTCATCATCAACAGCAAGATCCTCCAGCTTCTTGCTAATTTGAGACACTATGTCCTTCACAATGGACCGTCTCCCCTGTTCTGAGCTCTTGACCAGTTCATTCACAGCAGCATCTAGAGTGAGCACACTCTTCTTCAGTTCCTCCATCTTCACCTTTGAATCCTCTTGTTCCTTCAGCACCTTCAGGAGCATATCCTTCATCTCCTTGACATCCTCGCTGGGAACCTTAAGTGGGGAACTGAAAGCTGCAAAACCTGTACCTGCAGATGCATACTTGCCCGAAATAGGAGAGCTTGTGACTTTCTGCAATTCCTCTTGCACCCCTGTGATATCAATGCAAATGGGGGCAGAGGTCTCCTTTTTCTTCATCAACCTAAAGCTCTTCCTTTTTGTAGGGAATAATTTCAAGCCTTAAAATCCCACTAGCTTGAACCCCACTGTGATCATACACTAAAGTACGGTGGCGTCCAAAATGGAAGAAGATAGAGCAAAAGAGTCGCCAACAAGTTTTTAAGGAACTTGTAAACCGTTCACGAGGTGAAGGTTACACCCCTTAACGATCCAAGAGATCGTCAACTCCATAAGGTCTTGAACCAAATAAGGGTTCGGGGATGAAGGTACAAATCCAACCTAAAAGAAATTGAACCTGCCCTAATAATAGGCCTCTACTTTATTCTGATCGTATTCATGTGCGCTTTCTGACTAACATGCAATCAATAGGATTAACCCTAAACCTGTTTATCTATGTTGGTTGAATTTAATGCACAAATAAACTATTATTGGCGATCACTTGAATTATAATCATATTAACCCTAAACAAGATTATTAAATATCTTATTAAGCGTGATTACAAGTACAAATTCCCTTTAAGCATGCATAAAAGGTGATCAAGCAATAAAAATAAGCATCAAGCAACATAATAATAATCATGATAATAATAATAAGCATCATAAAATTATAATCATAATCAAAACAATAATAATCATAAATAAAATAATCATTATCAAAATAATAATAATAATAATAATATTCATAATCATCATAAATTATAACAATTATAATCATAATCATGTTCATGTTAATATTAAAGCATGATAAAAGTAGCAAGATCCTAGGCATGATACTAACAAGATTAATAACAAACCCTAGCATGTCACTAAGCAATAAAAATCAAATCTTTAACCCTAACATGATACTAACACGAGTAAATATTAGGAAGAACATAGGAAGCATCGTAGGAATCATATTTAATATTAAAAATACCCTAGACATGTTACTAGGAATATTATAATAACAATGTAAACATGAATTCTACATCATAATATCAATAAATCAATTAAAATACTTACTTTGATGCTTCGTACCTCTTTCTAATAACAAAATACACACGTTAGTAACTTCAAGGAAAATAATAATCAAACAATTAAATTAAATAATTGAAAGAGAGATTTGGGACCAAACCCTCAGAAATTAAACCTTTCACGTCTAGGGCGAAGGCAACTTCGAATATGGCTAGGTGTTTCTAGATCTTGTGAATGCGGAATTTTGTATGAAAACAAAGTAAGAAAGAAAGATGAATGTTAATTAAAACTTGTGAATGATAGATGTAGATGATGAATGATTGTAAGTGAAGGAAAACAGAATTTTTGATACGACATTTATAGAGAAAATCAGCCAAAAAAGATAATTTAACAAAACAGAGTCTGACGCACGCAAAACGAGGTTGGCGCCAACCCTGGCTAGCTGGCGCCAGGCACCAATGGCTAGCGCCAGGCGCCAATGGCTAGCGTCTGGCGCCAAGCCTGGTTCCAGGCGCCAAGGCCTGGGGTTGGACGCCAAGCTTGATTTCAACGCGTTTTCGAAAATCTGATAAATTTCCCGTACTGGAGAATAAAATAATATAATTTCTTCGAAAATGCTATTTGATTTTGATTAAAACTCTGAAAAGTCAACAAAGTCAACTTATCAATGCTAATTGAATTAGGAATGAAAAGAACCTTCTAGAAGATTCTAGAAGACTAAAACCATTCCTAATTGCATTAGGAATGATAAATCATATTAGGCCCTCCCCTAGATCATTGGGCCGCACATAAAGCTCAAACCGGGCCCAGTTTAGTAAATTGGCCATAACTTCCTCAATATTCATCGGAATTGGGCTTATAATATATCGTTGGAAAGGTCTTTGCAAGCCCCATCCAACTACACTACTATTGGACCCATATAATGGACCAACCAAACTGGATTGGCTGTTTTCTTAAAATAAAGTTTTCAAAAACAGAAAGAAGAGAAAAGAAAATAAAACTTTCCGCAACACTAGACTTTTCCACACTTTCGTTTCATTCGATTATGATTCAACATGAAAGGTACTCATCACTGGGTTTGGTTTTGGGGAGACACATTTGGGTGTCTAAAGAAGCCCCCACTTTGACTGAGTTTGGAGAAACGCAAGTTTCGAAAACAAAAGTCAAAGTATCGATAGGAACGGAGAATGATTCAGAACGTTCTGCGATCCTAAATCAATCTTGCAACGCCGATACCTGCAAAACTAGCGTTAGTTAAACAGATAAAAAGAGTTAAGAAACACGTATCTTGCACCGTCGAGCACACGTCTCTGAAAGTAACCGATTGTTTTGATGACCTCCTGCAAGCTAGAGAATGACATCCCGCTTGAAAACCGCTACGCCTGTAACTGCTTCCAATATAGAAGACTGCTTCGCCCGAAACGATCCTCCCCGCAATGATAGTACTCCACATCCTAGGGAACACTATCGAAGATTATTTCTCTTGAAACAATCCTCATCCGCCTTGATAATATTCCACATCCTAGGGAATACCATCGAAGATTGCTTCTCTTGAAACAATCCTCAGTTGTTTGTGACAACTCTCCGTAAGCTAGGGAATGCCACCTTGCTGCTGTGACGTTCTGAACAAAGAGCTTCTTTTTCCCGCTGTGATAGTCTTCGAAAAGATCACTGCTTTTTAATATTTGCTATGCCAGTACGTCGGCGCTTTGCTGCTTGTGAACCAGTATGTCGGTGCTTTTGCTGTGATGACAATCCTCTTTTCTTTGGGAATAGTTGCCAACACAACTCTTGTATGATGTATGACAATCCGATTTAGGGAAAGTTGTCAATGCCACGTAACAATCCATCCTTGGAAATGTTGTCACGATGAAGCGACAATCCGTACCTCGGAAAATTTGCCAAAATCCAATTTTTGGAAAATTTGCCAATGCTTCGTAATAATCTTTCATAAGAACTTTGCTACGATCGACAATCCACATCTTGGAATATAACTCTTGAAAGCAATCCACCTTGGAAATTTGCCAACGCTATGCGACAATCCTTTTGGGAAAATATTGCCACTATTGACAATCCGCATCTTGGAACATTTGCAAAAAAGAGTCGACCGACAATCCACTTCGGAAAAATTTGCCACTTACTGAAATGAATGACAATCCACGTTGAGGAACTTTTGCCGATATTTATGATGAATAAAAACCTACAACAATCCTTTGGGAAATTTTGCTATAGGGAACTGGGTGTATGACAATCCAATTTCGAAAAACTTGCCAGCGATGACAATTCGAACTTGGAAAAAATTGCCAAACAAAGAAGGAGCACGACAATCCACGCTTGGAAACTTTGCCAGAGATGACAATCCAATCTTGGAAAAACTGTCGTTGAAGAAGATGCACGACAATCCATTTTTGGAAATATTGTCAGTTGGGGATGACAATCCAATTTTTGGAAAACTTTGTCGTTTAATAAGAATGCGCGACAATCCATATTTGGAAATATTGTCGTTTAAGTGCTTGCTTTTGAACTTATTGTAATGAGCCAGTGTTTTAGGCGTTTAAGCTAAGTGAGACGATTTTTTGTCAGGTCAATCACTTACTACGATTGTAATCGAGCCGACTACTAATCATGTCAAATTGCTTATAGAGGCTAACTGGCGTACCAAGGAACCCGAAATTGCTGCATGAGGTCGAAATCACCTTTCTGGGAGGCTTCGAGCTCTGTCGTTGCTGAGATATCTCTGGCGCCAAGAATTGGAGTAGGGTCTTCCCTATTCTGCTGCACCTGTATTTATTTTTTACTATAGAACTTTGCCAATTTCTTTAATTATCTTAGGGTTGACCTAAGGCTTAATGTTGCTTGACTCATCGACTTGACACGACTCAAGGTATAAACTTGACTCGATATGTTTGACTGACTCGAGGTTGACTCGACTCGAAGTGTAATGACACATGTGTTAGACTCAAATCAAAGTGATATGGCACGACATGACTCAATGTGTACATGACTCGTGTGTGCATTGTAATGTGATCGTGCGACTCGAAAAATGCAAAAAAGCAAAAATTTTCCGTCAATTTTGTGGAGGGTACCGACTTTCTCCCGAAAAAGAAAGACGTGAAAAAGAAAATCAAAAGTTTGAAGATGCATGTTGAATGAGCTTAGTCAAATGTTGTTTGATACTATCTCTCAAGGTTCAAGGATTAATTCATCCTAGGTTATCTCAACTGTTGACTCCATGATGAAAGTATTTGGGTAACTTAGGCACGGAGGCTAAGCACTTCATACTTCGTGATGCAATGACAATTATGAGTGATTTTGACGAAGCATGCTTCTGCATTAAGATTTCATGACAAAGGGTTCCTAAGGGAAATATATTTGGTCATGTGTCTGTGATGTGTGTGATATTGACACTAAAGCTAAGCCGCAAGATATGATTCATGCCATTTTCCCTGCAAAACTCATCGAATCTTGAGTTCTCAAATTCAGTTCCGTGATCTGATCTGAGATAGACTATGGAGTGACCACTGATTTTCTGTATTTTCTTGGCAAAAGCAACAAACTCGTTAAAAGTTTCATCTTTACTAGCAAGAAAAATAACCCAAGTGAATCTAGAATAATCATCAACAATAACCAAAACATATTTCTTGCCACTCTTGCTTTGAATTCTCATGGGACCACACAAATCCATATGGATTAATTCCAAAGGCTTTGTTGTGCTTACCATTTTCTTCAATTTAAAAGATGAGCGAACATGCTTGCCTTTCACACATGCATCACAAACTTTGTTCTGTAGGAACTTGATAATAGGAAGTCCCACAAACAAGTTCCTTGACCTCAGCTTTTCCAGTAATGAAAATCTAGCATGTCCAAAACGTTTATGCCATAGCAGGGGATCATCTTCAACAACACTCATACATGTAAGGTTGTTCCTTGGGATTAAGTTGAGGTCAACTGTATAAGTGTTCCCTCTTCTTGTTCCTTCTAGAACAACCTTTCCTGAATTGTTGTTGATGATGTTGCAAGAGTCAGAAGTAAAACTTACAGAGTTTCCTTTATCACAGAATTGTGATATACTGAGAAAATTGTGCATTAAGCCCTCGACCAGGAACACATTATCAATGGAATGAGATTTAGATCTTCCAATTTTGCCTTTTCCAATGATCTCGCCCTTCTTATTATCCCCAAAGGTTACTGTTCCTCCAGGGTAGTCTTCTAGTGAGAGGAATTTTGATTTATCACCTATCATATGCTTTGAACAACCGTTGTCGAGATACCACGAGTTGTTCCCCCTCACTAGGATCTGCAAGAAAACTAAGCATTAGGATCAGGAACCCAGGTTTCCTTGGGTTCCTTAGACGTGGATGCAATATCAGTTTTCTTGACCCACACTTGTTTTACATTTCTTTTATCAGCTTCTTCTCTTATCCTACACTGTCCATAGAGATGTCCAGTCTTACCACAAAAAGTGCATACCTTCATGCTAGGAAGCTCAGCATATTTCTTTTGCTTACCTTTCCTCTTGGTCATATAACCAAGGCCTTCAGTTCTTTTTCCTTGAGCTTCAGCTATCCACTTAGGTATAACTTTTGGGTCAATACTTCTATCCTTTTTATCATTCAGTTCCGATTCAAGTTGATCTTTTTGAGTTTTTAAGGTAGAAAGCTCATTTTTCAAATTTTCAAAATCAACATTGAATTTAAGCAACTGATCGCTTGAGGAACTACTAGAACTGGTATAAGAATTTATGAGCTTATACTGAGTTAGTTCAACATTCAGAAGAATACTTTCATTCTTAATTCTATCAGCTATCTCAGTTATGTGTTTGTATTTAAAATCAAGCTCTCTTAATTTGCTTTGAGACTTGGCATAAGCTGTTTCCAACCAAGCACCATGTTCTTTGCAAACCTTAAGAGCTTTTTCACATTTGTTCAACTTTACACATGTATCTCTAAAGAATTCTTCTTCTTCTAGACATATATATCTATTAAGACATCCTTATAGAGAGTTTTAAGTTGTTTAGGATCAAGAAATACCTCTTTCTGGAGTTCCTCAAGGTAAGCCTTTTCATCATCTGATTTGGCCATCAAACAGAGATTGGCCGTCTCCTCTTCTGGTTGGTCATCATCTTCTTCTTCACTTTCTGAGTCTCCCCAGGCTGCTATCATGGCCTTCCTCATGTCTGACTTTTGATAGTTTGCTTTGCTGAATTTTTCTCTTCCCTGTTCCTTAGCATTTCCTTTCCCTTTATCATTTTCCCAAAGGGGACAGTCTCTGATAAAGTGATCTGGAGATCCACATTTGTGGCAGCTGTAGTCAGGCTTTGGATTTGAGGTCTTTTTCCCGAAGTTCCTTGAGGTTCGGCCTTTCTTGAACATCTTTTTTAATCTTCGCACAATTAGGGCAGCCTCATCCTCGTCCACTTCTGAGTCTTCCTCCTCATCAGCCTTAAGAGCCAATCCTTTGTTCCTCATGGGTTCATTGTTGACTCCAAGGTGTAGCTCATGAGTCATGAGAGAACCTGCTAGTTGTTCAATATTGAACTTTGTGAAGTCCTTCGTTTCCTGAAGGGCTGTCACCTTAGCTCTCCATCTCTCATCTTGTGGAAGACTTCTAAGAACCTTCCTAACCTGCTCATCTGTAGGAATCTGTCTACCAAGGGAAACCAACTCATTTATGATGTTAGTAAAGTGAGTTAGCATCTCTTGAATGGTTTCCTTAGGCTGCATTTCAAATCTTTCATACTTAGACATAAGTAGATTGATTTTTGAGCGTTTAACCTCATTAGTTCCTTCATGAGTAATCTGCATCAAATCCCAGATTTCCTTAGCGTTCTTACACCCCATAACACGATTGTGTTCGTGAGGTCCAAGTCCACAGTGGAGCAATTTCACAGCCATAGCATTTATTTCCATTTTATCAAAGTCCTCTTTTTCATATTCTGAGCATTTGTTTTGGTGACTTCGAAATCACCAACCTCGATGACCCTCCAGACTTGGTAGTTCTCTGCCTTAATAAAGATCTCCATGCGGTTCTACCAGTAAGTATAGAACTTGCCGTTGAACATAGGAGGCCTCTGAGTTGAGTATCCTTCCTCGAACTTTTCATGAGTATTCATTTTCCCCAAGACCTTTCTTCTTTAGGGTTTCCTGATTTTCCTAGAAGTTAGGCTCTAATACCAATTGTTGTTTTAAAGAATACTACAAGAAGGGGGGGTTGAATTGTAGTATGAGAATTTAGCCAAACTTTTTGCGGAATTAAAATTAAGTAAGCTAAAGGAACTGAAATATTAACTAAAGGAACTAAAGAATGCAAGAGAGATTTTACGTGGAAAACTCCTTGGCCCTAACAAGGAGAAAAAACACGACCACTTGGGATTTTGGGAAAATAATCTTCACTATAATAGGGCAAATGTTCCTATTACAAGCTAACGACTCAAACTCAAGTTCCTCTACGAACTTGAGACCCTGAGGAACAAATCATCCAACTTGTTACTCTTCTCTTCTCTTTCTCTCTTCTCACTTCTCTGTTCTCTCTTCTCTTTCTCTTCTCTTTCTCACTTCTCTTTCTCATACACAAAAGTTCACTCGAACTTCCCCATTCCCCAAATTACAACTCGAAAGAAAAACAAACTCTAGTATAAGAACATTAAGAACACTCTAATGAACTTGTGTGGAATTGACACTTGACTCGATTTGAAAGTTAGAAAACTAATGTGAGCAAGGGTGAGTTTTTCCATCTGAAACCATGAACTATTTATAGAGCAATAAACTCTTTGGAAAAACTTTATTGTGCAGCAAATCCATTACTCCACTACTCATACCTGTTTAGGGTAAAAATACCCTAAACACGTGGACCAATGAGAGGAGGCCACGTGTCGAGCTCAGGATGGCCCACGTGGCTTAACATCCTCTTGACACTTGGCGCCCTCAGATACACCTCTGAAATGGCGGTCTTCAAGGGCCGAAATCCCTAGAAGCGCCGTTTTACGGCGCAACCCACTGAAATTTAGGTCAAGTGACCTAAATAGGGGCACGTTCTCCAAGGACCCTATAAATAAGGAGATATTTCCCCACTTTGGGGACACATTCAATCATTTATTACACCTGCATTCTCTCACATCAGAGAGATACCTGAGCTTGGAATCCGAGCAGATACCCACCTAAATTTCCGTTCTTTTTATTCCCTTTCAAGTTACTAACTTGATCGTTGGAGGCGGAGTTCCAACACCCGGAGTCTCCGTTATTTTGCAGGTACAGCTCAGCCGGATCAGACTTCGTGACGTAACTCTCCCAAGGGACAAAAACACCCAAAACATTTGGCGCCGTCTGTGGGGAGAGTACCTCGAAGATGGTTCAAGAGTCTGTACCACCCCCTAACCGTCTGGGCGATGACCCAGAAGTCTTTACAGACCAGGAGGATGAGGATCCTCAGGTCGAAACCTTTACAGCCGATGATGGCTCGCTCGGAATCAAGAGCATCCGGCCCAGAGATATTTTGGAGCAGGGTGCCTCCCATGCGGGTACAAGTCGACCCCCTGGGCAGCCGGAAGGGGAAACCCATACGGCCGTTGGATCAGCACCTGTCACCCGAGATGAACTCATGAGGTTCATGACAAGTTTCAAGGGTGAAATTAAAGAGCTGATCACCCAGATCCGGGCTGGCCCAAGTAAAGGTTAGTCGGCCAAGAAGACTCCTCTTGAAAAGGGGAAGTCAGTCAGAGAACGGCAGCCCACTCCTCATCCAAAGGAGAAGGCAGCCGGGACCATTGATTGGTCAAAAATTCTTCTCCCTAAGAGGAATACCAACAACACCCGCCGGACTTAGCAGCCGGTGGGAAGTAAAAAATCAACTCTTGATGCCCGGGAGATTATCAACCGGAAGAGAAATCAACAGTTGTCTGAATCGGCTTCTACGTCGAATTTTCCAGACAACTTTAACAATACTTCTGCGGGGAATGCACTTTCCTTGCATGAGAGTAAGGCAGGCGGTAATACCGTCCACTATGGCCCTCATATGATCGGGGCTGCACCATATGTACCTTCTCAGGTCTATGGTTAGTACCCACCTTACTATATGCAGCCGGCTCTCTTCGGAGGTCAGGCGGCATACCACAATGTCCAGCCACTGGACTGGCAGCTTCGTCTGCTCCGCCTGGGTGAACAACCTTCTGCGTTCACCCGGGAGATAACCGAGGCGGCCTAGCCGGCCAAGGTTAAGAATGTATTGGTTGGTACCTATGATGGTACCACCAATCCGGAAGACCACCTCATGACTTACACCAACCTCATGTACCTGCAGGGGTTGGATGATGCCACTTAGTGTCGATGCTTCCCGGCTACATTAAAGGGAATTGCCCAACTATGGTTTGGCAACTTGCCAGCCGGGACAATTGACAATTTTAGGAAGCTCGCCTTCCTGTTTGCTTCCAACTTCTCAATGAACATCCCTGCTAAGAAAACAAGCCTTGACTTGAGCACTGTTAAGTAGGGAGAGAGAGAAGGGCTGCGCTCATATGTCAGGCGGTTCAATCTGATCAGAATTAAGATTCAAGGACTGTCTGATGAGGTAGATTTTACAGAATTTTTCAAGGGTCTAAGAGACGGGTCGACCTTTAAGTTCGACCTAGTCAGAAAATGGGCTTTCACCCTACAGGCGGCCCTGAGGGAGGTGGAAAGCTACATTCAAGCTACCGACCTCTGCTCGCCTGGTAGCCAGTCGGACTCTAAGAAGTCCGACAAACAGAAAGACATCCGGCCTGCTCAGCCGGCCAAAAAGAAAGAAGAGAGCAAGAAGAGAAAAGAAATCTGGGCGGTTAGTGATTCTGACCAGCCGTCCCAGAAGAAGAAGAAAGAATTTAAACCGTACGTCCTAAAGTACGAGTTTAACAAGGACTACAACTCCATCCTCATGGAGATTAAGGATCGGCTGTCCCTAGAGAAGCCGAATCCAATGAAAAGTTCCATTCAATCAAGGAACAAAAATAAATTTTGCCAATACCATGAGGAAGTTGGCCATGACACCAACGACTGCTTCAGCCTTCAACGGGCGTTGGACCATCTGGATGACAAGGGAATGCTGAAGTCCTATATTTCTAAGTCCCCAGCCGGGGCAAAGAAGAAGAATAAGGGTCAGTCCTCTAAGACTACCCCCTAGCCTACTAGTAGCTCGGATACCGACAAGGAGCCGGTCTACACAATAGCAGGCGGGTTCTCATGTGGTGGCCCTACCATCCGAGGCACCAAGAGCCATCTTCGAAAGATGGACAAAGATGATGATGGGCAGGCGTCTTCAAGCTCCTCCTTCCCGGATGTTCTGATCACCGAGAAGGATAGGGGCAGTGTTCGCCGCCCACATGATGACCCGGTCGTCATTGAATGTAAGGTTGCCAACCAGCTGGTTAGACGGATCCTTATTGATACCGGCAGCTCATCAGACATCATCAGCCTCCGGTGCTTGCAGAAGCTGAAATACAATGACAGCAGCTTGAATCCGGTCACCCACCCCTTAGTTGGCTTTGGGGGTGGAATGGTTTACCCGGTCGGAAGGGTCGATCTACCCATCCGGCTGGGTGAGAAAGGAAAAGGGCGACACCTGGTCGTCAGGTTTTTGGTCGTTGAGGAGCTGACCGCCTACAACATTATCTTGGGTCGGCCAACCCTCAACGAATCCAAGGCTATAATAATCCCTTCCCTCATGCTCATCAAGTATGAGAGGGATGACGGCTCTGTTGGTTCCTTGAATGGGGATCAGAAGACGGCCCGGGAGTGCTATCTCTCAGCCGTCAAAGATACCGTGGCCCAAGATGGCCAGGAACCAATAGACCTTGACAATGTCAAGGATGCCGATCCCGTAACAGCCCCACCAACAGCCGGGAAGAAAAGAAAGGCACCTATGCTGATGGAGGTGAAGAAAGAGAAAAAAATAGAAATCACTGACCGGTGAACGGTCATATGAGCTCCGTCCCCAACCGGCTGGTAAACATATTGATATACCTCTGGACGACAGCCGTCCAGAGCGTACCGTGAAGGTTGGGACGGTTGCTTTTGCTAAGTTGGGTGCAGACTTGCACCTTCTGCTGAAAGAATTCAAAGACATTTTTGCCTTTGAAGTGGAAGAGATTCCAGGCGTCAGCCCGGATCTTGCTGTCCAAAAAATCGTCGTGGACCCTAAAAAGAAGCCCATCCGGCAGAAGAAAAGAAATCACGGCGAGGAAAGAAGTCAGGCGGCAGCTGCCGAAGTTAAAAAGTTGTTGGATGCTGGGTTCATTCGGCCATGTAATTTCCCCGACTGGGTGGCGAATGTTGTGCTTGTAAGGAAGCCGAATGGTACCTGGCGTATGTGTGTTGATTACACAGATCTCAACAAGGCATGTCCCAAGGACAGTTATTAGCTTCCTAAGTTCGACAGTCTGGTCGATTCGACAGCCGGGCATGCCTTGATGAGCTTTATGGATGCCTACTCCGGCTTCCATCAGATACCCCTGTGGAAGAAAGATCAAGAAAAGACGGCTTTCGTCACTGATCAGGGGATATTCTGTTACACTGTGATGTCGTTTGGCTTGAATAAAGTGCCGGCTACGTTCCAACGGATGATTAATACGGTCTTTATTAATCAAATTGGGAGGAATGTAGAGGCGTACATTGATGACATGATAGTCAAATCCAAGCAGCAGGCGGATCACCTCGCTGATCTCCGAGAAACCTTCACCACACTCATGCGGCATAAGGTTATGTTAAATCCTAAGAAATGCGTCTTTGGTGTTGAGTCTGGGAAGTTTCTCGGATTCCTGATTGATCAAAGGGGGATAGAGGCTAACCCTGAGAAGATACAAGCGATGATTGACATGAAATCACCCCACACTGTCAAGGAAGCACAGAGACTAACCGGTTGCCTGGCGGCCTTGGGGAGATTTCTCAGCCGGTCAGGTGACAAATGCCTTTACTTCTTCCAAGCAATTAGGAAGAAGACCAGATTTGAATGGGGGGACGATGCTGAGGCGGCCTTTCAACGGCTGAAAGAACACTTGCACTCTTTGCCAAGGCTTGTTAGTCCATTGCCTAGAGAAGTGTTATACATGTACCTAGCCGTCTCAGATCATGCTCTCAGTGTTGTTCTCCTTGCTGAGAGAGCCGGTGTTCAGCTTCCGGTCTATTTCATTAGCCATGTTCTAAAAAATGCTGAGCTCCGGTACCCCATGGTAGAAAAATTTGGCCTTGCCCTGTATATGGCTTTCAAGAAATTGAAACCGTATTTTCTGGCTCATCCGGTTGTAATCTACACCGACCAGCCCCTCAAGCGGCCACTGTCTACTTTGGAGTCATCCGGCAGAATGTTGAAATGGGCTATTGAAATGCAAAGTCTTGAAATCACTTTTGAACCTAGAAAGGCAGTGAAAGGTCAGGCGTTTGCCGACTTCATTGTTGAAATGACACGACCGGTGCAACCGGATAACATTGAACAGGTTTGGAAAGTGTATGTAGACGGAAGCTCAACGAAGAACGACTGTGGTGCAGGAATTATATATGAGTCTCCTGAGGAGGACAAATTTGAATATGCACTGCGGTTTAAGTTTCAAGCCTCAAATAACGAGGCGGAATATGAAGCCCTGCTTGCCGGAATCCGCATGTGTAAGGCAGCAGGGGCAACTAAAATTGACGCCTATTCTGATTCACAGTTGGTCGTCAGCCAGTATGAGGGAACATATGTGGCAACTCATCCGGCTATGATCAAATATCTTCAGGCAGTCAAAGAAGAGACTGGGGCACTTGAGGAATTCCGTCTGAATCAAGTGCCTAGGTCAGATAACAACCAGGCGGATGCATTGTCCAAATTGGCTTCATCCGCCTGCTGTGATACTCCTCGGTCGGTCTTTTGGGAAGTTCTTGAAAAGAGAAGCATACATGAAGAGCCCATTGGAATCTTAGACCGAAGCTCTACCTGGATGGATGGCATCCGGGCATATTTAGCAGACGGCAAACTTCCTGATTCACCACAGGAGGCAGCCGTCATGAAAAAGCGAGCATCAAACTTCGAGTTGAGAAGCGGAGAGCTCTTCAAGGCGGGTTTCCTCAAACCTCTATTGAAATGTGTTACCCTAGAAAAGGGGAAAGAAGTTCTCGAAGAATTGCACGCTGGGTACTGTGACTCTCATATAGGCGGCATGTCCCTAGTCGTCAGAGCCAGGCGGCATTACTTCTGGCCTACTCTTGAAGCAGACGCTAAAGAGTTAGTCAAAAGATGTGACAAATGCCAAAGGTTTGGTTCACTTATTCCCCGCCCGACTACTGATCTGACGGCAATCCACATCCCAGTCCCATTCGCTAAATGGGGAATGGATATCTTGGGTCCTTATACGCCTGCTCCAGGCGGAAAGCGCTACATTTTGGTGGCTGTGGATTATTTCACCAAATGGGTAGAAACTGAGTCGGTTAAGAACATCAAGACAAAGGATGTCATCTCTTTCATCTGGAAGAATATCATCACCCGGTTTGGGGTACTTATGTCTATGGTGTTTGATAACGGCCCTCAGTTTGAGACCCCCCAGCTCAAGACTTGGTTGGGAGATCAGGGTATCTCCCACTGTTTTGCATCAGTCGGCCGACCCCAAGCAAACGGCCAGGTTGAAGCCTTCAACAAACTCATCTCAGACGGCATAAAAAAGAAAATCGAAAGAGCCGGTGGTTTATGGGCAGAAGAATTAATTCATGTCCTATGGGCCATCCGGACTACTGCTAAAGGGGAAACCGGAGAAACCCCATTTCTTATGGTATACGGTGCTGAATCCGTCTTGCCCATTGAGCACTACGAGCCGACTCTGAGAGTTATGCTCTATGATGAAGAGGCAAATTGGGAGGCCATGCGGCTGGCATTGGACTCCCTTCTGGAACGCAGGGGCAACGCTGCCCTGCGCCATGAGATATACCGTCTGAGAATGACCAGAGCTTATAACAAGAAAGTGCACAAGCGCCCTCTGAAATTGGATGGCTTTGTGTTACGAAAAAATGGAGGCAACCGGTAGGGCCAATGAGGCTGGGAAGCTAACCCCTAATTGGGAAGGCCCCTACCGGATTTATGAAGAAGTCAGGAACGACACCTACCGTCTGGAAACCCCAGACGGTCGCCGCCTGCCTAGAACTTGGAATGTAGACAATCTAAAAAAGTACTACTTTTGAGAATGTATATTTTTTGTAAACAGTAAGTCAATTAATGAAAATTCAGGCTTTGTTTGCAGATTTATTTTGCCATTTTTATTGTTCGTCCGCCTGGGCAATACCCAGACGGACCCTGTGTTTAACTTACTAAGTTTGATACTTAGTTTAGTTGAATATTATAACTACTTGTCCGCCTGGGTAAAACTCAGACGGACTCTTTGTTTGAATAACTAAGTTTGATACTTAGCGTAATCTAGTAATTGCTAGTCCGCCTGGGTAAAGCTCAGACGGACTCTTTGTTAATTTAATTACGTTCGATACTTGGTGTAAACTATCAATTGCTTGTCCGTCTGGGTAATACTCAGGCGGATTATTTGTTCAACCAACTAAGTTCGCGTAAAAACTTGGCACAAAAACGCTTAGTGGCTATACAACCGGTCTCAAACAAGACCAAAGGCCAATATGGCCGGATGGTTGCTTATTTTACAAAACCGCCTGTCCCAACATGGACAAAGGCGTCCGGCGACACCCCTCCGGATGCAATCGTCGCAGAAAACAGACTATTCGTCGATTCTATGTACCAACGCATATGGTGAAAATTGAAAGACCAAATTGGTCAGCTCATAGTCGTCTGACCAGAATAATCTAAAGAACGATTAAGTTACCGAAAACCGGATGCCCTGAGGCATCAGTCGGTCATCGGCTGAAGTTCTTACTTAGGTTATTTATTCCAAAGTTGCACTCACTCCCCCTATTGGGGAAAAAGATTATGTGTAATGGCTACGCGTTAACCCCAGACGGAATACAACCGCCTGGGCAAGAAGCTCAAAGCACCCGTTCCAATGGCCGGCTGTGCGCTTGGTTTGGGGCAATCACCATTGTGATTGATTGTCCTAAAAACACTCCATACTTCTCCTAGTATCAAGTGTTTTCAAGCCAATCAATCAATTTGAAATAAAACCAACCACACAGCCGCCCAGGGGCAAGAGCACCCGGATTGCAAACTGCCGCATGCTTTTTTAAGTTAGGAAAAATATTAAAGAATTGCAAACATACGCAAAATTCAAATTGAAAAACTCAAACACAAACAGGTATAAACAACCGACTGAGTCGGAATACTTCATTAAATATTAAAAATGGCTCAAAGGCCATAAGTTGTGTTAACCGGAGTTACATCCGGTGAAGAAACAAAAAATAAATTGTTAACCCAACCCCATGGTTGGTAAAATACAATAAAACACGGCATACAAGCCGGTAAAGAAACAAGAATGGCATACTGCCGCAGAAAGTGGGGAGGCCCGCCTAAGGTTGAGGTGGTTGCTGCTGCTCCGGCTGAGTTTGGCTGGTTTGGCCCTCGTTATGCTCATCCGCCGGCTCCTCGGTATCAGAGACATCATATACCTGCTCAGCAGCCCAATCCTTGAAGCGAGGCGGGGGAGCATCACCTAGTAGCTGGGCATCATACACCTCAGTGGCGTAATCATACCTCAGCTTATAGACCTCAAAGTCTATTTATGGGTAAAAGAGGCTCCAGGTGATCTTCAGCCGGGCCAAGTTGTCCCGCTCATTCTCCTCTGTCAGCCGTTTTTGCTCTTGGGCAAGCTCGTCTGACTGCTTGTTTCGCAGATTGACAAGCTCAACCCTCAGGCGGTTAACGTCTGTTCGGAGTTGGGCATTATCCTTATTAGCATCTTCTAATGCCTTGAGATCTGATTTGGCATCCTTCAGCTGCTTATCAAGGTCATCAGCCCGGCTGCTAGCTTCGTCGTTTGCAGCCGTCAAACTCCGGATCAGCTCCTCCTGTTTCAACTCTACTGCTTTAATCTTTAAATTACACATATAATTAGTATATTCAGCAGAGTTGAGATTTTCAAGGGCCCTCCGTTTGGCGTCATTTACCTCTTCCTGTTTCCGCCTGAAAGGGCCCCAGAGGCTGTCCACTCTCAGCATCGCCTGAGACAAGAACAGCCGGCTTATGAGTTACTTAGCAGAATTAAAGATAAAAGATATCAAGGTTGTAGGATTTATTACCTCAGCCAGTTGACCCATTATCCGGTCGAAGTCCACGACCTGCAGATCAGGTATGGAGTTCTTCTCAGACCGGGTGAGGGTGCTCACCATCCGTTTTGCGAAACCCGCAAGATCCGGCTCGTCAGAAGTCAGATCTGCATCAAAAGTAATACTCTGTGAGAAAGAAGCAGCGTAGTCGGCATTCATCCGTTGCCAGCTGCTGACCGACCCCTTAGAGGGATCAACCTTTGTCTTGATTCTCATAAAATCAAGTGGTCAAGGTATTTCAATTCGCCCCTAACCTTGGGTTTCCGAATGGGTCTCGGGCTTCTGCCCCTCCCCGGGCGTTGCCGCATCGGCTGCAACATTAGGTGGCTCGCCACCCTTCGATGCCGTAGAGGCATCCGGCGCTTTCTGCTGCGAGCGTTCCGAGCCTTCGCTCAGAATTTTCATTGCATCAGGCGATTTGCCCCAGTCGTTGGACGACCGGAATGGGCAAAAGATTGTTTCTGGGGAGGAGGGTCTTTTCTTGCGTCTTTCGCAGCCGGAGTTTTCTCCAGATCGTCTCCTTACCTTTTGAGCAGCTTGGAGAAAGATCGTGGAATCTTCTTAACGGAATCCTGAGAAATAAACAAAGGGTAAGTATACCTAACCGGCAAATTGTAAAAAAAAAAATAATAAATAAAAATAAATAAAAATAAAAAAATAATGCAAACACATCAAGTCAGGCGGGCTTACCCCGCCTTTTTTGGAGTCTTTGGCTTCAACGGCTGCCTTCTTGGCAAGCGCAGCTTCCTTGCGCAGCAGCGCCGTAGACTTAGCCGGAGTCTTCGCCGGATCGACCATTTTCAGGGCGTCGTCTACAAGAACAAGAATTTATGTTTAGAAAAATTATGGCAAGTTTGCAATTAAAGTAAAATAACAATCATTCCGGATGAGAAGTATTCTACCCCTGGGAAACATTGTACTCAGCCCGCAGGCGGACAGGAAGCACTCGTCCTTGAAGAAGTCCGGATGGGGAATCCAGTTTTTGGGAAGTATGATGTGAGTCCCATCCCCCATGGGCTCAATTGTTGCTTCAAAAAATCCCAGCTCCATTATTTGCTCTCGGGCCTTAGTAGATAGCACCGGGAGAGGGCATTTCCGGCCTAGAAGAGCCGGCTCAGTATTGTACCGGCGCAGTGTCCGGTTGTGTCTTAAAGTGGGGGAAGAAATCAAGTAAAACTTGTCCTTCCACCCGGACCATTTAGACACTTTGTCCAAAGTCATCAGGTATTGGGGCAAGGTAGTCAGAGTATACCATGCCCCATGGCCGCCTGGGGCCTTGCTCAAGTAGTGCATATGAGCGAAGGCGGAAAAACTGGGGTTTATATTTTGAAACTCGCAGGCGGCGATGTAACTGAGAATGTTCACCCACGAGTTGGGGGTGAGCTGCCAAACCCCTACATCGTACCCCTTAAGGATTTTCCTAATCCCGGGGTGGAGGGGGAACCGGAGGCCGGCTTCGATAATTGCCTCGTAGCAGATAAAGTAGTCGTCTGCATGGTCTATATCATCGCCCCAGGCCATTACGGCGTCAGCCGGAGGAACGATAATCTCCCAGCCCCTTCCAAAGGGGTGCTTTTCCTTGAAGGCCCTGAATCCGCTCTTGAGGAGGGCAATGTTACCTGGCAGCATCCGGGTCCTTTTAGGGTTGGGGTTGTCAGCGACCTTAGGCGGCTGCTGATAGTCAGCCGCAAAATTGTCTTGGTCAGAGCCGGAAGATTCGGCCCTTGACCCTTCGCCGACCTCAGCGTTGTCGGCTTCATTAGAGGAGGCAATACCCTCGCCGCCTACCTCTCGTACCCCGGAGCTCCCGGAAGTAGAGGGAGCCTCTTCGTCAGATCCGTTCTCCTCCCAATCCCTGTGTTCCCCGTCTGGGAAAACCTCATCGGCTGGCACTCTCATAGTGCGCCGGCTCTTAGACCGCCTGGCCATTGTGTCCTGCACAGACACAGAGAGGGAGGAATTCGGAGATGAGCATATTGGTTCCGACAGTCCAGAAAAGGCACCCACTGTTCTAGACTCAGCCGTTCCGGGGGATTGACTGAGTGTCCTAGGCAGTGCCGAGTGAGTGGATTGAGAACTCATTTATATTCTCTACAAGGCTAGGTATACAGGCGGCGAAAAAATGGTATACAAATTGAAAGGGAGGAAAGCTAAAATGGTACAGGCGGTTACCTCGCTTTTTCTCTGAAAAATCTGAAAACCGCTACAACCGGTAAACCGGGTGTTGAACTGCTAGCACTCAGAAGATTGAACTTACTGTGACGCAGACGGAAGCAGAGAACTTCTCTCTAGAATCTCTCTTTTTCTCTCTCTAAAAATCCAAATGTGAATGTAAGGTGAGAAAAAGGGGGGGGTAACTTTCTATTTATAGAAAGTGAAAGCGGGGGGAAATCTTTGATTTGAAATTCAAATTTTTTACCCGTTACTGTTCACCTTTGAGAGGTGGACACGTGTCACAGGCCCCACGTGATATGCACATGCGACCTGTGAGGGGCAAATGTTTAGGGTAAAAATACCCTAGACACGTTGTAGGGAATAATTTCAAGCCTTAAAATCCCACTAGCTTGAACCCCACTGTGATCATACACTAAAGTACGGTGGCGTGCAAAAGGGAAGAAAATAGAGCAAAAGAGTCGCCAACAAGTTTTAGGAACTTGTAAACCGTTCACGAGGTGAAGGTTACACCCCTTAACGATCCAAGAGATCGTCAATTCCATAAGGTCTTGAACCAAATAAGGGTTCGGGGATGAAGGTACAAATCCAACCTAAAAGAGATTGAACCTGCCCTAATAATAGGCCTCTACTTTATTCTGATCGTATTCATGTGCGCTTTCTGACTAACATGCAATCAATAGGATTAACCCTAAACCTGTTTATCTATGTTGGTTGAATATAATGCACAAATAAACTATTATTGGTGATCACTTGAAATTATAATCATATTAACCCTAAACAAGATTATTAATATCTTATTAAGCGTGATTACAAGTACAAATTCCCTTTAAACATACATAAAAGGTGTGATCAAGCAATAAACAATAAAAATCAAGCAACATAATAACCAAAGTATAAAATATAATCATGATCATAAAATTATAACAATGAAACAATCATCATAATAACAACCATATTAACCATAATAATAATCATGTTAATATTAAAGCATAATAAACATAGCAAGATCCTAGGCATGATACTAACAAGATTAATAACAAACCCTAGCATGTCACTAAACAATAAAAATCAAATCTTTAACCCTAACATGATACTAACAATCATAAATATTAGGAAGAACATAGGAAGCATCGTAACAATCATATTTAATATATTTGATATTATAACCTTTTCCCTAAACATGATACTAGGAATATCATAACAACAATTTAAACATGATTTCTACATCATAATATCAATTAATCAATTAAAGTACTTACTTTGATGCCTCGTACCTCTTTCTAATAACAAAATACACACGTTAGTAACTTCAAGGAAAAATAATAAACAACAATTAAATTAAATAATTGAAAGAGAGATTTGGGACCAAACCCTCAGAAATTAAACCTTTCACGTCTAGGGCGAAGGCAACTTCGAATATGGCTAGGTGTTTCTAGATCTTGCGAATGCGGAATTTTGTATTTAAAAACAAGGTATGAGAAGAGAGAGAGAGAGAATAGAAAACAGATTGTAGATGAATGATCGTGAGAATTGGTGAATGATGAAGAGAGAATGAAAGAGAATTGAAAACTGATTGTAGGTGAATCAAAACAGAATTTTTGATACGATATTTATAGAGAAAATCAGCCAAAAAGATAATTTAACAAAACAGAGTCTGACGCACGCAAAACGAGGTTAGCGCCAACCCTGGCTAGCTGGCGCCAGGCACCAATGGCTAGCGCCAGGCGCGAATGGCTAGCGTCTGGCGCCAAGGCCTGGGGTTGGACGCCAAGCTTGATTTCAACGCGTTTTCGAAAATCTGATAAATTTCCCGTACTGGAGGATAAAATAATATAATTTCTTCGAAAATGCTATTTGATTTTGATTAAAACTCTGAAAAGTCAACAAAAGTCAATTTATCAATGCTAATTGAATTAGGAATGAAAAGAACTTTCTAGAAGATTCTAGAAGACTAAAACCATTCCTAATTGCATTAGGAATGATAAATCATATTAGGCCCTCCCCTAGATCATTGGGCCGTACATAAAGCTCAAACCGGGCTCAGTTTAGTAAATTGGCCATAACTTCCTCAATATTCATCGGAATTGGGCTTATAATATATCGTTGGAAAGGTCTTTGCAAGCCCCATCCAACTACACTACTATTGGACCCATATCATGGACCAACCAAACTGGATTGGCTTTTTTCTTAAAATAAAGTTTTCAAAAACAGAAAGAAGAGAAAAGAAAATAAAACTTTCCGCAACACTAGACTTTTCCACACTTTCGTTTCATTCGATTATGATTCGACGTGAAAGGTACTCATCACTGGGTTTGGTTTTGGGGAGACACATTTGGGTGTCTACACACGTGGAACAATGAGAGGAGGCCACGTGTCGAGCTCAGGATGGCCCACGTGGCTTAACATCCTCTTGACACTTGGCGCCCTCAGATACACCTTTGAAATGGCGGCCTTCAAGGGCCCAAATCCCTAAAAGCGCCGTTTTACGGCGCAGCCCACTGAAATTTAGGTCAAGTGACCTAAATAGGGGCACGTTCTCCAAGGACCCTATAAATAGGGAGATATTTCCCCACTTTGGGGACACATTCAATCATTTATTACACCTGCATTCTCTCACATCAGAGAAACACCTGAGCTTGGAATCCGAGCAGATACCCACCTAAATTTCCGTTCTTTTTATTCCCTTTCAAGTTACTAACTTGATCGTTGGAGGCGGAGCTCCAACCACCCGGAGTCTCCGTTATTTTGCAGGTACAGCTTAGCCGGATCAAACTTCGTGACGTAACTCTCCCAAGGGACAAAAACACCAAAAACAATACCCACTAAGAAGATCATGTCCCTTGAATTAAGGAACCATGACCTCCTCAATGTGCAAAACCATGACTGAAGAAGAACATGGGAGAGTAGGCCGCAAGTTTTTGGAAAACATGGGAGATTTTATTTTGTTAAAGATATTTTCCGAAAATCAGAAAAAAGGAATAGAATAAAATCTTTTTAATTTTTAGAAAAAGATAAACGTTTAAATGATAACAATTTTCCTAAAAACTAGCATGCACAATGTTATATCTTTAAACTAATTCCACACAACTTTTTCGAGTGCAAATTAATATCTTATACTTACATAAATCCTAAAATATAAAAATATATTTAGTCTTCATGTTCTCTGATGAAGCTTCTACTCCGAGGCTTCTGTTCCTTGGGAGGAACTTCTCTTCTCTGATGAGGCTTCTTCTCTGAAGCTTCTGTTCCCTGAGCGAACCTTCTCTTCTCTAGTCTTCATTTATGAAGCGCCAGTTCCTGTGAGGGAACTCTTCTCTATGGCTAGCTCTGCTTCTGGCCTTCTTGTTCCTCATGGTATTTTTACAAGACACTTCATTCTCCTAGTCTTTGTAACTGAGTACACACTTAAACAATCAAGCACTTATTAGTTTGTAAGTAAGTGAGGTTGTGTCATCATCAAAATCATTAAGTCCAACAATATTCCCCCTTTTTGATGATGACAAACAAACCAAACTTACTTACAAGGAAACAGAGATAATCCATTTTATTCCTAAAGAAAAGAAAATGTTAAAACAAAATCTAATGCAGAATGGAAACTAAGTTAAGGAAATAAAAACAATGCAAAAATAAATAACTTAAGGAAAAACTGAAAAACTTGAAAAAACTTGTATATACATTATACCTGCTTGTAAAGATTAGGCGGCTTGTGAAGATTTCGAATAGAGACCATAGAATGATTAAGTTTCCTTGATAGTTTGCATCCTTTTCCCCCTTTTGGCATTATCAAAAACTAACACACACATATATAGTATACCATAACACAGCACCATCTAGTGGTTTAGTGTTAAGACAAGGAGCATGCATAGAGAGAAAACATTCACAAAGCATATGGCAAAAGAAACATAGATTATAATCATCCAAAACCGATTTGAAACATCGGCCAAATGTACCAAATTTGCAAGTTTTCCAAAAGAAATTAAAAAGTGCCTAAAATATTACAGACCGAAATAAAAATTGTTCCCAAAAGCAGATAAAATATAAGTTTCATCAACATAAAAAAGGATGCAGAGAAAGGTAGGTTAAGAAGCAATGCTCTGGTCATCATCAACAGCAAGATCCTCCAGCTTCTTGCTGATTTGAGACACTATGTCCTTCACAATGGACTGTCTCCCCTGTTCTGAGCTCTTGACCAGTTCCTTCACAGCAGCATCTAGAGTGAGCACACTCTTCTTCAGTTCCTCCATCTTCACCTTTGAATCCTCTTGTTCCTTCAGCACCTTCAGGAGCATATCCTTCATCTCCTTGACATCCTCGCTGGGAACCTTAGGTGGGGAACTGAAATGTACTACTCCCTCCATATTTTATTTTTTTAAGTGTTACAGTTTGACCAGTATATAGTTTTAGGCAATTTAATTGACTTAAATAAAATAAGAGGTTAGTGGGGTAGTTGGAGTATTAAAAATTGTAAAAAAAAGATAGTGGAGTTAATAATTTATTAAAAAGTAATGAATGTGAGAGGAAATATAAAACAAAAAAAAGTAATAGTGGGTTTGGGTGGAGAACTGGGGATTATGAGAGGAGAGAGATATAATATTTTAATGTAGCTTTTTGCCAAAAAAGAAAGTATGATACTTAAAAAAAACATGGCCGAAAATGAGAAGTGTAACATTTAAAAAACACGGAGGGAGTATCAATTGTTATGAAACAATTAAAGCACATTTTAAGAAAATGGGTGTATCATGTATTCATGTACAAACCATCAATAAAAAAAATTAAAAAAAAAATAAAAAGAAGAAGAAGAAGAAGAAAAAATAAATAAAAATAAAAACCCTCCAAAACAATGTCAGAAAAAATGGGTACCAATACAAAGAAAACGAATAGAGCACCTGAAAACACACCCCACAATTTAAAATCAATAATTTAATACCAATAATTGGTTCGTACAGGCGGGTGGACTCGGAAGAACATAACCCTATGAATAAAAGAACATTACATATGAATAAAAGAACATTACTTATATTAAAGCACTGTTAAATTGTGATTGAAATCTAGTAGGGCTGACTTTGAATGCAGATATCTCTCAAACTATAAGTGATTTGGAGGCAATTCAAGTTGGAGTTAATTCTTGGTTCAAAAGCTTTCCAACAGTAGGTCATATGCCCAATTCCGATAAGAAACGAGAAAGTTAGGGTTGTTTTACGGGACTGGACGAAGCTGGAACGATGCTGACGAAGTACTCGACATAGCACGTCCGTGCCCAAAGGGAGCATGTCCGTGCCTAGACGAGTTGGCCGTTTTAAGGTCTGATTTTAGCTTAATTATTTTAGGGATAATTTCCTATATTTATACCTTTTCTATGACGACTATTTGAGTATACTTGGGGAACAATTTTAGGGTTTTATTAGAGTTTCCTTGTGTTATAAAAGGACTCTTTAGTTGATCAATTAGATCATACCTTTTGAGTCATTAGATCTAGGACTCATTTTATTATCCTCTCGTTCTTTATCCATTATAGTGTAAAAGCTCTTAAATCCCCCACCCATGAATGTAGGTCTATTTTGACCAAACCACGTAAATCCGTGTATTCTTTGTTTATCTTCTTTATTGCCTTTTTTCTCATTCTTATTTTTCATTAACTTGTTCCGCATTCATAAAACACAATTACACCCTTATTTCTTAACAAGAACATAAATAAAAGAACAATATCTATAAATAAAAAAAAATATCAAAGTTATAATAATTTATCATACATTATAAACGAACATTGATTACATAAAAAAGAACGTTACATAATAAATAGGAAAAATACACTTTATAAATCCCAACTATTCCCCATTTACCTACAACAATCCCAACTACAGTTTATTTTTTAACAATCCTAAGTATTGACCTAATTTTCCTAGAGTAGTCCAGGTTGACTGGCAACCGGCTTCAAAAGGTAACCTTCCCCCAAATTTTTTTTTTCTTTTATTTTTTAAACTAAATTGGAGTGTTGACCGAGAGGAAGACTTAAGTGGACCTCCTTATTTTATTTCCCTCCCAAACCAATTGCCACGTCACCATCTCCCTCAACCACCTTCTGCAAAAATTAAAACCCGCCATTAAGACTTTATCCCTTTAATTAACACTGTCAACCATAATTGAGTAACCATTATTGGAAATTTTCGACCAAAATAAAGTTTCCATTTGTAGAAAAAAAGAAGTGACGGTGTTAGGAGGACTATGCGCGACGCTATTGAAGGAGACAAGTGTTGCAGCTTCAAGGTAAACCCTAGATCTCTAAATTTTTGCAAAAATTGTTGTTTTATGATGCTAAATTATGCGTTTAATTGCCAATATTGGGTCGAATTATCTGTTACTGTGGTTAGTTGGGTCTGGTTTGTGAATCATATTGATAATTGACTGTTGAATTGTATTGTGTTGCATGTAATTGTTTTGGTAATTGGAATTAGGGTTTATTGTTAATGATTTATGTGCTGGGCTTAATTGTGATTATTTGTGGTAGTTGTTAGGTTGAAATGTGTGATAAAATTTGTTTGAAGTTCTGGCATAGTGGGTGGTTCAAGCATCTTAGTAATGGTGATTTGGTGTATGAGGGGGCATAGGTAAATCTAAGCAAATTGACCCAAATTTGCTAAGTTTCTTTGATATAATAGAGTTAGCTAAGGAGTGTTGTGGTGAGAGTAAAGATGTTGCTGGGTTGTATTATTTGCTGCCTGGGTTAAGCATGCAAGCATGACAAATGGTTTGAGGAAAGTACATGGTGTTGTTGATGTTATGGAGGTAGCAAGGTTGGGTGTGAAGTATAGGTGTGTGGAGCTTTACGTGAAGCATAGAGATGAGCCACCGGAGCTTGACCATATGGAGGAACCTGAAGTTCAAAGGCACTTCCAACCACTTACACAAGCTTCCCAATCTGCCCCACAACCATCCAAGTCAAAAAAAAAAAGAAAAACACACCTAAGAGGGGCCCACTAACTATGTTGACTTAAGTTAGGACAAGCCCTAGGACCAAAAAAGCACCTGCCCCACCATTAATTCAAAAAGATCTGCCTAGTGTAGATCAGCAGCTGCCCAAAAAAGCATCTTCCCACCCACCCAAACCCCAAACCCCCCCTCCCTACCCAGACTGGTATTAATACTTTAGATCTAGGTTTTTTGAAGCAAACTACTCCACAAAAAACCACTGCACCTACAAATACAGCCACTCCTGCTAAAACCTTACAACCCTTAGCTGATGATGATTATGATTGGCTTGATGACAGGCCTGATAGTCCACTTAGGCTAGACCAGCTGGTTGAGGGTTTTTACAGTGATGAGGATGATCAGGGAGACCCTTTGTATAACCCTTTAACAGATACAGGGAAAGGTGTATTAGTTGAGAGTAGTCAGGTAGGGAAGGTTGTGGGAGGTGAATATTATGTTTTTGGTGGAGTTTATACTGATGAAGACAGTGATGAGGATGATGTTGAATTGGAAGATGGGCAATTTAAAAGTGGATTGGATGGATTAGATGCAGAACTGGAGGAAGAGTATAATGAGGAAATTTTTGAAGATGGGGAGTTGTATGATTCTGACGTGAGTGATGAAGAGTATGACCAAGCTAGGGAGAGAGTAAAGGCTTGTACCACACAGCTAGTTCAAGCTGCTGCTCAGTTGGCTAAAGAAGCAGTTTAGGGGAGCAAGGCACCTGAAGTTGAGGAAGTACAAGATAAAGGCAGTGAGCATGAAAGTGAGTATGATGAGAGTGCTAAGGAAGAAAATACACCACCACCTAGTGATGATGAAGGAGTGGAGGGGAACCTGAGAAAGAGATCAAGCTTGCTAGTGAGTCCAGACACAGATTTCTCACAGTTTAGTTGGAGAATTGGTTTGAGGTTTGCTAAGAGGGATGACTTCAAAGAATCAGTTGCAAAGCATGCAGTCTTCCAAGGAAAAAATTTAGTGATCTATAACAGCAACAAGAAAAGGGTCAAAGAATTGAGGCAAGGTGCATTAAAGGATGCCCTTTTAGATTGTATGCTTCTTGGCATACTGGCAAGGCAGCCTTTTTGGTCAAAAGTGTGTGCAACAAGCACACTTGTTACAGAAACATGAAGAAGAACAGACAGTTGAAAGCCAAAATGGGTTGCTGAACAGTTTCTGGAAGTGTTCAAAACAAGGCCCCACTGGCCTGCAAAAGAAATAGTGGATTGTATTAAAAGGGCATACAAGATAATAGTGACTAGAGTGTTTGCATATAAGGTCAAGTGTAGACACCTAAAAATGTCTCCCCAAAACCAAACCCGATGATGAACAACCTTTCATCGCCATTATTGGTCGGGTTGAGTATTTAATCTTGGAGTGCTTAAATCCATATTTCCATTTCATAAACCAACCCAACTTCTAGCCCATTTCCCCAAACCATAACTTATTTTCCACTTTTCGTGCCTTTAAACCCAAAATAATTCATTTCGTGTCCTTTAAAATCATTCATTTCGTGTCCTTTTTATAAAACGTTTAATCCAGTTTATTTTGGTCCATTTTCTGGTTTAAATGATTAAATAGTTGGATGGGGCTTTAAAAGTGCTTTCCAACGATATATTATAAGCCCAAATCCGAGTTATAACGAATAAGTTATGGCCAAAATATTAAACTGAGCCCAAACCGAACCTAAGCCCACCTTACCTACGACACAATGATCATGCGGAGGTTCCAAATTATTTAATCCCATTCCTAAACCAATTAGGATTAATTAGAAGATTTTATAAGTTTCTAAAAGATATTAATTATCCTTTTTGAAAAGATAAGATTAAAGAGTTTAAAATTGAACAAAACTTCTTTTTTTGAAAGTCCTAATTTTATTCGAATTGAAAGATATTCAAAGATAGACAGATATTATTTTTGTGCCTCATAGTTTTTATCTTAATCTTATATGTTTGGATATCCCTTGAAATTATCTTTCCAATGATATATTATAATATCAATTCCGAGCTATAACGAAAAAGATATGAATAAAATGTCAAACTCTATTCAAAACTGACACGGTCTCACTATTTCGTCCATATCTTTTATTATATAAACTATTTTAATCTGATTCTAATTGGATTAGAAATTAGACTTCAAGAGCTTTCCAACGATATCTTATTCATCTTATTCCGATTTCTGGATCAAAAGATATGATAAAAACAAAAACCGCAAAAACTGTTGTCTATCGCAAGAGTTTTATCCTTCGAATTCTTATCTTTTCTTGATTCTTCGACCCTCTTTTTTCTCTATAAATAGAGGTCATATCACCCCTTTTTCAATCATCAAAAAGCTTGATCACAAAATAATTCTCTTCTCCCTCTTTAGCCTAAACACTAGCCTCCCCATTCTTTCACTATTCCTTCCTTTAAGCACTCCAAGAAGTCCATACAATATCCAAAGTTCTATACTTAAACCAAGGCGTGAAAGGTATAATTAGCTGAGGTTTTGGACCAAATCAAACCTACATTTATTTAATTTAATTTCCATTTTATGTATATTTTTTATTGAAGTTACTAACAGTTTATTCATGATGTAGCAATTTAAAGGAACGTGCGAAATGTGAGTAATTAATTAATTTAATTACTCTTATTTTATTTTTATGTTGCTAGTATCATGATTAGGTTTATTATTTGATTTGACTAACGCTATTATTGTTGAATTGCTTCCAATATTAATGTTTATTATATTGTTATTATGATCACCATATTGCATGTTTAAAGGGAATATATAATTGAAAATCACGCCTAATAAGATAATTTGGACAACCGGTTTAGGTTCCTTTTTAATCTTGTTATTTAATTCAAGTGATCACAAATATTTTAGAATTATGTGTTGCATTAATATTCAACCAATTTAGCTTAATAATAGTTTGGAGCAAATTGAATATTTTGTTTGTATGCCTTTGAGATCGCAGAAATCACTTTTCACTATAAGAATCGAGTAGAGGCCAATACGGGCGAATGTGACTCCATGACTCACTTCGTACCATCATCCCCGATCCTCCTTTCGTGGTTCCGAACCATATGGAGTTAGTAATCTCATGGATTATGAATGGGGTGTAACCTTCACGGGTCAATTGTTATTGCCTATCGTTGTCCCTTTATCGTGGTTGCCTTTTATGATCCGTGAACGGTTTACAAGTTCCTTAAAAACTTGTTGGCGGCTCCCTACTTTATTTGTCCCTAATCGTTGTCCCTAATCATAATGTCAATTCCCACTTCCTATGAGTGCTAAGCATATTCACACATGTTTTAACGTAGGCGCACTTCGAGCGACGCTTACATCAAGTATGCAGCCCATAAGCTGTTACATGGATCCATGCATGAGCACTACATTAAAGTGGGAGGCTATTTAGCTACACTGAACAAAACCAGGCCAGGTAGTCACATTGAGTTAGTGACTGTTATGCAAAAGATCCCTCCACCAGTCTTCCAAAGGTTGTTTATGTGCTTTGAAGGTCTTGCAAAGGGTTGGATAGAGGGTTGCAGGAAGGTTTTAGCTGTTGATGCTTGCTTCTTGAAGACCTTCCTGGGTGGTCAGCTCCTGTGTGCAGTAGGTAGGGATGCCAATGACCAAATGTACCCAGTGGCATGGGCTATAGTGGAAGGGGAGAACAACTTAAGCTGGGAGTGGTTTTTCAAACACATCCAAGCTTGTCTCCTGTTGGGTGAAGGTGAAAAGGTTGCTATCATTTCAGATGAGCATCAAGTAAGTTCTTTTCTTCTTTTTTTATGCAGTTCCTATCTTGTGCTATTAAATCATGTTGTCAAATTTCCTGAAAATCTGTTGTCTTTGGTTTTGCAAGGCCATATTGAATGTTGTCTCCACTGTGTTGCCCAAAGCTGAACATAGGCACTGTGCAAGACATGTGTTTGCATACTGGCATAAGACTTACAGAGGAGATGAACTCAAGTTGCAATTTTGGAGGATTGCAAAGAGTTACAGCATGGCTGATTATGAAGAAAGATTGCAGGAGCTGGCTGTAATCAACAATGATGCAGCTGAAGCTTTCAAATGCTACAATCCATCTTTGTTTTGCAGGACTTATCTCAGAACTTCAATTAAAACATATGCTATCACAAGCAACATAGCTGAGACCTTCAATGGGTATATAATTCAGGCTAGGACAAAGCATCTTCTGCATTGCCTGGAAGACATCAGAGTTATGCTTATGAAAAGGATAGTGAAGAAAAGAAGTGAAATGATGAAGTGCACAACTGCTCTTTGCACAAGAATTCAGTCTAAGTTGAACAAGAAGAAGAACAAGTCTGCCTATTGTGAAGTGTTCCCATCTTCAGAGACTTTGTTCAATGTCTCTCACAATATAGATCAGGTTGTTGTCAACTTGGAAACTAGGAGTTGTTCTTGTAGGAAATGGGATATGCTTGGCATTCCCTGTTGTCATGCATGTGCATGAATATTGTTGACCCTTATGAGGTTTTGATGATGATGTTAAGAATTGAGCAAACTTCCTTCTAATAAGGATTTTCTAGTGTTGTGATGTTTGAAGGTTCAGTAAGCAGTGGCTGAAGTAGGAACTGAGACAAAGGAACTTTAGAAGATCCATGAGGACGAGTAAAGGCAGAGGAAGAGTTCCAACAATGGAACTTCCCGAAGTTTCTTAACAGGAACTTCAAAACAGGTTGTAACGACCTGGTTCCGGTGTAATGCCGGGGCAAGCCTCAACAACCAAGGATCAGTGCAAAAAACGAGATATCAACCGAAAAAGATGGACTTCATAACTTATAGTTGTATAAAAGATAAGTTTGTTTTGTAGGTTGATGTAAACATATTAATGGTTGTTATGCATGGAACTTATTAGAAATCAGATAAGGCTTGGAAAACTAATCAATTCATAGAAGATAATTATAAGTTTGATGAAAAAGTATTTATTTGATTTTATTCTTAAAATCTGATTTAACTTGGTTTTATCTTTTTCATAAAATTCTATCTTTTAATCAAAACGAATTTGATAAGATTTGGTTTTTAAATAAAACGAAATTAAATCTGTTTGGTTTCGGTTTTAACAAGATAAGATTAGATTTCAGTTTAACTTATCTTATTTACGAAAACCTTACTTTGTGAGCTGAGGAACCTCTATAAATATAGAAGTAATTCAGCGAAGTAAAGTGAGAGTTTTAAGCGTGAAAACCACTTAGTGCTTAAGAGTAAGTTTGTCAAAGGTTAAAGCTTTATCATTTTGATTTCAGGTTTCATGTGTAGCTTTCCATTTATGTGTTAGAGTGTGTCTTTGTGTTGTAATTGGTTTTGGGGTGAGATTGTGAATTCTCTTGAATTCACGCTTGAGTGTACGAGTTTGAATTCTCTAAAATTCGAGTGGTAGCTGTGAGTGCATAGTGAGTGAAAGGAACCTGAGAGGTGTCTTAGGTCACCTAGGAAGTGTCCTGGGTAAAGGGAGAAAAGGGTCCTAGGAGGTGTCTTAGGTCTGGTAGGAGGTGTCCTATCATATAGTCAAGTGTCCGTGGTGGAACTTGCAAAGCAAAGGTCTGTGTAATAGGTTGTACTAGGAGAGTTGCCTATTATAGTGGAATTTGTTTATAATTCCCAATAGGGCCGAGGTTTTACTTCCAGTTAGGCACTGGATGGTTTCCTCGTAAAACTTGTTGTGTGCTTTAAGTTCCTTTACGTTTTAATTGTTTATTTCCGCTTAAGTTCCGCGATTGGAACCTCCTACTATTCACCCCCCTCTTGTAGTAGTTCATCTAAACTAACACATATTTTTCCTAATGAAAGAAGCAGAGCACTATGTGGATCCCCGTTACACTAGGGAAAACTACTTGAAAGCTTATGCAGGTAAACTTGGCTATTTAATGTCTTGTCTTTTTCACATAAATAGTTGTATCTTGAATTGAGCACTGACATTACATGTATACTGATTTGAATTGTCACAGGTTCTATTCCACCTCTAGAAAGTGAGAGATATTGGCCCAAAGTGTCTTGCCCCCTAGCTCCACCTCCAATTAAGATTGGACCAGGGAGACCTATGAAGAATAGGATTAAGGACCCTTATGAGAATCCTAAAAAACCAGGCACTTTAATCAAAACTGGCATACAAATGTCATGTTCTTTGTGTAAGTCCACCCTCCACAACAAAAGAAAGTGTCCTCACAAAGATACTGCAAAGGCCCCACCTGAACCACCCACAAAGAAACCTAGGGGAAGACTTAAGAAAGATTGCCAGCCATCCCAAACTAGTGTTGCTGATGCACAGGTTGCCCCACCACATCATGACATATCTGCCCAACCCACTCAACTTGGGAGAGGGGGAAGGGCAATAAGAGGGGGAGTGGGTGCAAGAAGTGGTGTAGACACCCATTTGTGTCTCCCCAAAACCAAACCCAGTGATGAGTACCTTTCGCGTTGAATCATAATCGAATGAAGCGAAAGTGTGGAAAGTCTAGTGTTGCGGAAAGTTTTATTTTCTTTTCTCTTCTCTCTGTTTTTGAAAACTTTATTTTAAGAAAAGATCCAATCCATTTTGGTTGGTCCATGATATGGGTCCAATAGTAGTGTAGTTGGATGGGGCTTGCAAAGACCTTTCCATTGATATATTATAAGCCCAATTCCGATGAATATTGAGGAAGTTATGGCCAATTTACTAAACTGAGCCCGGTTTGAGCTTTATGTACGGCCCAATGATCTAGGGGAGGGCCTAATATGATTTATCATTCCTAATGCAATTAGGAATGGTTTTAGTCTTCTAGATTCTTCTAGAAAGTTCTTTTCATTCCTAATTCAATTAGCATTGATAAATTGACTTTTGTTGACTTTTCAGAGTTTTAATCAAAATCAAATAGCATTTTCGAGGAAATTATATTATTTTATCCTCCAGTACGGTAAACTTATCGGATTTTCGAAAACGCGTTGGAATCAAGCTTGGCGTCTGACCCTAGGCCTTGGAGCCTGGAACCAAGCCTAGCGCCTGGCGCTAGCCACTGGCGCCCGGCGCTAGTGCTGGTGCCTGGCGCCCGGCGCTAGTGCTGGTGCCTGGCGCTAGCTAGCCAGGGTTGGCACCAGCTCTGTTTCCTGAGCGTCAGACTCTGTTTTGTTAAATTATCTTTTTTGGCTGATTTTCTTTATAAATATCGTATTAAAAACTCCGTTTTCATGGACCTATTCTCACTAATCATTCACCTACAACCAATTATCATCATCTACATTCATTCACCAATTCTCCTCATTCGCAAGTTTTCATCAACAATCATTAATTCTTTAGCATTCTCTAAATCATTCATCTCTCTTAAACATTCAATTCTTTCTTACTTTGCTTTTTACATACAAAATTCCGCATTCGCAAGATCTAGAAACACCTAGCCATATTCGAAGTTGCCTTCGCCCTAGACGTGAAAGGTTTTAATTTCTGAGGGTTTGGTCCCAAATCTCTATTTCAATTATTTAATTTGATTGTTTTGATTATTATTTTCCTTGAAGTTACTAACGTGTGTATTTTGTTATTAGAAAGAGGTACGAGGCATCAAAGTAAGTACTTTAATTGTTTTTATTGATATTATGATGTAGAAATCATGCTTACATTGTTATTATGATATTCCTAGTATCATGTCTAGGGTATTTTTAATATTAAATATGATTGTTGTGATGCTTCCTATGTTCTTCCTAATATTTATGGATGTTAGTATCATGTTAGGGTTAAAGATTTGATTTTTATTGCTTAGTGACATGCTAGGGTTTGTTATTAATCTTGTTAGTATCATGCCTAGGATCTTGCTATTTTTATCATGCTTTAACATGAACATGATTGTGATTATAATTGTTATAATTTAGGATGATTATGAATATTATTATTATTATTATTATTTTGATGATGATTATTTTTATTCATGATTACTATTATTATTATGATGATAAACAATGTTAAACAGGTTTAGGGTTAAACCTATTGATTAAATGTTAATTAGAAAGCGCACATGAATACGATCAGAATAAAGTAGAGGCCTATTATTAGGGCAGGTTCAATCTCTTTTAGGTTGGATTTGTACCTTCATCCCCGAACCCTTATTTGGTTCATGACCTTATGGAGTTGACGATCTCTTGGAGTGTTAAGGGGTGTAACCTTCACCTCGTGAATGGTTTACAAGTTCCTAAAAAACTTGTTGGCGACTCTTTTGCTCTATCTTCTTCCCTTTTGGACGCCACCGTACTTTAGTGTATGATCACAGTGGGGTTCAAGCTAGTGGGATTTTTAAAGGCTTGAAATTATTCCCTACAGTTTTTGGCGACTCCACTGGGGATGATTTCTATTTTAATTCCTGAATTTTTTTCGGCAATGATTTAGAATGAGTGGATGAGACTCGAAAAGTTCTAAGTATTTCATGTGCGTAATTTTGATTAACATTATTGTCATTTGCATAAAAAAAGATCTCATTGGAAAGACCATCCTTAATGAGTTAAAAACATAGGATTTTACACGTAGGAAATTTGGGAAATATCTTTCACAACTAGGACCGAAATAACACCGCGTGAAACTGGAAAATTTTATCGAGCACAGAAAGCTGCTGAGGCATGTGGGAAGTAGCGTCAGGGGCCAGAGCTTGGCGCCAGACTTTTAGCCGTTTTCAGACCAATACGCATTAATATTAAACCAATTTAGCCTAATAATAGTTTGGAGCGAATTGAATATTTTATTTGTATGCCTTTGAGATCGCAGGAATCACTTTTCACTATAAGAATCGAGTAGAGGCCAATACGGGCGAATGTGACTCCATGACTCACTTCGTACCATCATCCCCGATCCTCCTTTCGTGGTTCCGAACCATATGGAGTTAGTAATCTCATGGATTATGAATGGGGTGTAACCTTCACGGGTCAATCGTTGTTGCCTATCGTTGTCCCTTATCGTGGTTGCCTTTTATGATCCGTGAACGGTTTACAAGTTCCTTAAAAACTTGTTGGCGGCTCCCTACTTTCCTTGTCCCTAATCGTATATGTCAATTCCCACTTCCTATGAGTGCCAAGCATATTCACCACATGCTTTAACGTAGGCGCACTTCGAACGACGCCTACAATTTGGCGACTCCACTGGGGAGGATTCTTAATTATTTATCGATTTGAGTGATCGGTATTTAATTAAGATGAGTGGATGAGACTTGAAAGATTCTTGAAAAAATATTCCTGTGATTAATTTGGCATTTTTGCATCTGCATAGACGTTTTAACGTCGCATTAAGGTCTGTCCCGTAGGAAAAATTGGATAACTTGGTTGCGCGCGAAGGAAAACAGGGCACCAGTCAGATCTTCTGACTGCCGTGCCACGGCAGAATCTGCCGTGTCACGGTACAGTGCACCGTCTGACAGTGCACAGTACCGTGACACGGGAATTTTTGCCGTGTCACGGCAGTCCTAAAATCAGTCCGGTGGCTTATTTTCTTTCCTCACAGTCGACTTCCTTCGATTTTTCTGAAAAAACGTATGTGTTCTACATGCGTCTTAGCCCCGGGGGATTTAAGCTCTATCGACCCAAAAATGCTCATGGCAATAAGGGTTCATCCGAGTTATTAAATCTACCCAAACCATGGAGTCGAGTTCGATTTCATCACGAACTCGTGGAGCCGCCCGTTGGCATACACCCTCAAAGGAGGCTGCCTTGCTAACGCGTCCAAACTCTTAACCATGGTACCCTTTTGACACCCAAGGCTTGACCAATAGTTGAACATAGATCTTGACTCTAGGTTGCGAACTTTTTTTTATCATAGTGCCTAAATGCTATGTGGTTGTTTGGTGCTAACCTTCATGTGTTTGCTCTTTTGTTTAACCCATGACCGAGGATTTTTATTCTCACATAGTAATTAGTACGGACCTAAAATCGGTTAAAATCTGGAAAAACCACAAAACTGACCTGGAACTGCGCACCGTGTCACGGCATGTTCTGCCGCGCCACGGTGAACAGTGCCGTGACACGGGGCTCACTACCGTCTGACGGTAGACTGCACCGTGTCACGACAGTGTGCACCGTGACACGGTGCCCAGGAAAAGTGTCTTGTTAGTCTTTTTTTTATTTTTCTGCGTACGTATGTGGATGTTGTGTCCGGTTTGGTGTCATGTCTAGTTGTACGGTCAAAACACGCGTCCATAACCTCACCTAATCACTCACATATCGTGTTCACACACTTTTTTCTTTAGTCGTGCACTACTTTTTTACCGTATTTTAGGGTAGTCTTGTTGTTTGTGTCGTTTTTTTTTCGGAGTAAGTCGGATGGTATCCTCCCTTTAAAAATAAACAAGTAGAATTTCAAAATTATAGATTTTTTTTTAAAAAAAAAAAAAAAATTCCCGTGCCACGTCAGCATCCACCGTGGCACGGGAATGGGTGCCGCGACACGGGACTGTCCACCGTGTCACGGCACAGTCCACCGTGGCGCGGTGGACTTGCAGCAAAAAAAAAAAAAAAATCTCGTGCCACGTCAGCATCCACCGTGGCACGGTGGCCCTGCAAAAAAAAAAAAAAAAAAAAAAAAAAAAAAAAAAAAACCACCGCGTCACGGCAGCTCGTCACGTGACACGGTACAGTCTTCCGTGTCACGGTGCCCTTGAAATAAGTCTAGTCAGCTTTTTATTAAGTCTTCCGTGTTAATTTGGTCCTCGCGTCAGTCATTTTGGTTATTGTTCACATGTCTAGCCATACGATCATACCACGAGTCTTATGACATCACTTAGTCACTCACGAGTCAAGTATAGTCCACACACTTTCTTTATGTTCCGACTCGAGTCGTGCACCACGTCGTTTATGATCGTATATTAGGTTCATGCACCCTTTTTTTCGTCATAATAAAAAAATGAGTGGAGTTTTCTCACCTGTTTCCAAATGTCCATTTTTTCCTTCCTTTCCTATCTTGAGCAATGAGTCAAACAATTAAGTGAATTATTTTATTTCACGGTACTTGGTCAAGGAACAGGGATAGATTAATACGGTTCGAGTCATTACCGCAACAATCTCTCAGATCTAATAGGCGTTCAAAGAGAACTTTGCCATCTCCATTACTCATCACCTTTAAATGGCCACTAAAGAAGATATTGAGAACATCAACAAATCCATCGAGGCACTGTCTGCCATGATGCAAACCCTTACCACTAGGGTCACTACCATGGAACAAAACAAGGTCAATGTTTCCACCCTTGACAAACTAAAGGAACAAATGAGTAAGATTTCTGAGGATTTCACTTATGTGGAACGGCCTCCCACTCCTTTGAATGTGAAGGACAGACTCCCTGAAAAGTTCTCCACTGCTGATATTCCAAAGTTCAAGCCTACTGACAATCCAATATTCCATTTGAAGGCATTCTCTGCAACCATGGCTCTTAAGGGATTGGACGTAACACTCTTCCCTACGGTATTCCCTCTCTCCTTAGAACATGCTTGCCAACAATGGTTTTATTCCTTAGATGTCAAGCATACTGCGACTTGGCAAGATGTCACCGACAGTTTCATGAATCGTTACAAGTGTAACATTCAAACTAAAACTTCTGAACGTGAACTCTCCATTCTCAAACAGAAAGAGAATGAAGGCTTCACCGCTTATCTGAACAGGTGGAGGGAAACGACTTCACTCTTGGTAGATCCTCCCAAAGAAAGAGAGATGGTTCGCCTCTTTATTCAAAATCTGACTCACAAGTATAGGGAACATCTCAAATTTCTTCCACTGAACACTTTTGAAGCTGTATACGACATCGGCACCAATGTCGAGGATGAGCTAATAAAGACTGCTGGTAGTAACAATAATAACACTTAGAAAAACAAGAAGAACGACCATCCTTCTTCTTCGTCTTCTAAGCACGAAAATACTACCAACAATATAAGCCAAGTTGATATCAATGAAGTGTTAGCTCTTGACGCTCCATTGCCCAAGAAGAAAAGAACTTACACTCCTTTAGGAATGACTTATGATGCGGCCTTTGATCGCCTTTACAGTCAAGGCTTGATCACACCTATTGGGCCATTTCTAGAGCCAAAACCTGAAGAAAGGAGCGCCAAATGGAATCCCAATGCCCATTGCAAGTACCATCAAGGAAGGGGCCACACTACTAAGCAATGTTGGAATTTGAAGGACGTCATTCAAGACTTGGTGGATGCAAACAAACTTCCTGTCCCTCCAGGCGGCAAGAAGTAATGAACACAAGGCGCACAACAGATCCTTTGTGCAAGATTTCATGATTTCTTTTTTGTCATTCATCTCCATTCCCCCATTCATGTCTAGCATAGGTTTTCCATTTCAAATTTTTATATGTCTCATGTATTTCGTTCACCTTTTCCATTAATAAAATGAGCAAATTTCCTTTACATCTCGATCATAGCATTTTTCATTCACTCATTCTCAAAAAAAAAATAATAAAAAAAAATCAATTACCGAACTAAACCCAAGGTACACCAATGACTTGAGGCACCTTTGCAACCATGTCATTCCCTGTTAACCGTTCAATCACATTCCATTTCTTCATCAACCATTTTGAGCCTCGTCTAACGTTTGGCCTTCATTTCTTCAACCCACATTCACTTAACCCTGGGATTGGAAGATGTGTAATTGTATAACATTCAAAAAGCAAGTAAAAAAAAAAAAGAAAGCAGCAAAGCAACAATAAAACAATGTCTAAAGGAAAATGTTCCAATGTCTTTGATATGAACATGTCTCAAATTGCGTCTCTCATCGAGTGCTTGGTACCGTGCCTGAGAAACATGAATGCTAAGTGAGTGATGGACCGCATGATCTGAGATTGCCTACATTGATTCAAAAGAATGAAAAAAAGAAGAAAAAAAATATATATTGAAAATAAACTTGCAAAATTCAAAATTTTCAAATTCAAAATCACACATCTTGGGGGCTTCTCTCGGGTCTTGAGCCTTTTACCCCTTTCTCCCTTAAACCATCAACTTAACCACATTACAACCCTTGAAAGACCTCTTTGAGGTGTACATACACTTGTGCAAAGTTCGGTTAGAGCTACGTTCGACCTGATTCCTAACGGATACGTAGGCAACCTCACATCGAGGTGCGGCCACATTCATATTCATATCCATGCATGATCGAGTCAAAGAATATCCAATGCTTACCCCTACCCATTTAGATCTAGACTTGGGAGCTTGAACCCACACCATTTAGCCTACTTAGCCTAAAGAGTCATCATTTTTTACTCTTCTCACATCTCTTTCCATCGCCATAACCCTTGCAGCCAGCCTTAGTATCACATTCACACACTTCACTCACACATTCATATCCATATCATCCTTCCCTTTAGGAACCCTTTATCATGATATCTTATTTCCTTACTGCGCATGCTTCATCATCTTTCAAGATAACATTCATTAGAAGAAACGTTGTATACTTGCTTAGCTTCCTGACTTGAGCAATATTCATTGTTTCATGCATCGCATAATGTGCTGAGAAACATTTATATATCAATGATTTTTAATCATACAAAGCATATCGTGCTTAGCTCCTTGACCTAAGCAACGTTCATTATGCAATAATCACTTCATCTGTATACGTGCTTAGCTTCTAGACCTAAGTGACGTTCAAGATCGTTTCTTAACACCATAAATGATGCTTAGCTCCAAGACCTAAGTTAATTCATCTATCGTGTCACATGATGTAATTTTCCTTAGCCTCCTGGCCTAAGGACATGCATCATGCATACATTACTTTCAAGAAAAGCAATTCAATCCATGCGATTCATTTTGTCTTGCTCAACGAGGAAGCTCAAAACTTCTTTCCCTTTTTCGCGTCTTTTATTTTGGAAGGAAGTTCGAAAATAAAAGTTCAGTTTTCACATCTTTCTTTTTCGGGAGAAAGTCGTTACCCTCCACTCATGACAAAAATTTACGGAAAATTTTTGCTTTTGCATCTTCGTTTGCTTGTGTCTACACACACACATATACACACACACACACACACTCACAAGTCATACACATGTCATGTCACATCAAGTCAAACTTGGTCAAGTTAGTGGTCAAGTCAATCACTGTATATACGAGTCCATTGGCAAATTTATTTTTGCAAGTCTTATCTACAGCCCACGTCCGGGGACAAACGGACCATTTACAGCCCACGTCCGGGGACAAGCGGACCACCTACAGCCCACGTCCGGGGACAAGCGGACCACCTACAGCCCACGTCCGGGGACAAGCGGACCATCTACAGCCCACGTCCGGGGACAAGCGGACCACCATCATTTCATGACGCAAGGTTCTCGGTACACAGAGACTTGCAATCTCATCATCTTTCGACTTTCCTCAAGCATGGAAAGTATTATCCGGTGGATTTTTCTTCAAGTATAGAAAACCGCCAAATCGGCTTTCCTCAAGCATGGAAGGCACTATCGGTGGAATTCTTCAAGCATAGAATGACACCATATTCATCAGTCGGCTTTCCTCAGGCTTGGAAAGCGTTATCGGTGGATTTTTCTTCAAGTATAAAAAACCGCCAAGTCGGCTTTCCTCAAGCTTGGAAAGCGTTATCGGTGGATTTTTCTTCAAGTATAGAAAACCGCCAAGTCGGCTTTCCTCAAGCATGGAAAGCATCATTGGTGGATTTCTTCAAGCATAGAATGACACCAAATTCATACGTCGACTTTCCTCAAGCATGGAAAGTATTATCCGGTAGGTTTCTTCAGGCTTAGAAAACTACCAAACTCCTCAGTCGGCTTTCCTCAGGCATGGAAAGCGTTTCAACAGACGTCATCCGGTGGATTCCTTCAAGCATAGGAAGCTACCAAGCTCATTTGCCACCAATACACTGGTGTTAGATAAGCATTCTATCCCTTTACTCTTTTATCTGTAGAACTAACATTATTCTGCAGGTATCGGCGTATACAAAATAATTTAGGATCGCAGAACGTCTTAAATCATTCTCCGTCCCTATCGGCTACTTTGACTATCGTTTTCGAAACTGACGTTTCTACAAACTCAGTCAAAGTGGGGGCTTCTGTAGACACCTAAAAATGTCTCCCCAAAACCAAACCCGATGATGAACAACCTTTCACCGCCACTATTGGTCGGGTTTAGTATTTAATCCCGAGAGTGCTTTAAAAATCGTATTTTATTAAATTCATATTCACAACAAGAAAATGGCCTGTTTCCGACCGAAATTTTCCGTCGCTGAAGGCTCTAAATCCGTCGCAAATCATGGTTGCGACGGAATTCCGTCGTAAAACCTTTGGTAGGAAATTCATGAATTTTCGAGGAATATTTCGTCGGAAAGGTGTTTTTCGACGGATTTTACGACCGATTTTATTCCGTCGCAGAACATATTGACTTTTTGGTTTAGTCCGTCGTTAATTTGCGACGGAATTTTCCGTCGGTGTGCTGTTTAAAACGACGGATATTTTTGTCGCAAACAGTAATTTCCGACCGAAATATTTCCGTCGCTGGTAGTGTATTTTGCGACGAAATTTATTCCGTCGCTGGTTTACGACCGAATATTCCGTCGAAAAGGGAGGTGAGTTCCGACGGATTTAACTCCAGTTTTCCGTCGCAAATTAAGTACTTCCGACCAATATAATTCCGTCGCAAACTGCTTTTCCTTTCTAACAAAAATATTAACAAATATTATTATAATTGCGTATGTTCCTACACCAAATACCTGTGATAATTAAAACTATTATCAAATTGCGAAAATATTAATAAATATTATTTTCTCAAAAGCTATATATATCCAAAAGCTACATAATATATAGTAAGTTCTACAAAAGCTGGAACATAATCAAACGCTACATAAAATCGATCAAATTAAGTTCTTGTCCATACTACACAAACCTAAGCTAAGCTAAAAAACTGCAGGGGTACCCTGGCTTGCTCCTCCACTACCCGAATCATCCCTAGGGTCTCGACGCTGAGGCTGAATGGTGGAACATCCGTCGGTGTTGTTGCCGAATCGACTTATGAAGTCATTCCACCTCTCCTCGGCTCTCCTCTCCATTTGGGCCACTTCAGCTCGAATTTGAGCTTGCATCTCAACTTCTATTTCACTCTGAAGTTCACTCCGTATTTCACTCTGGAGTTCACTGCGGATCTCACTACGAAGAGCCTCGACCTTGTGCTCCATCTGATCCTGCATCTGAGAAACAACGGATGGTGTGTACTGTTATGAAGACCTAGACACCCGACCCATCCGTTCGCCATAGTACAGCGATGCGCTTTCGCCAAGTCCCCCCACTCGAACCTTCTTGTTGCGACCACCCACAGTCTCCCAATACAACTCATTGGGACTCTTTTTAATCCCTTGGGTGGTGGCTTCTTCAACCTTCTTCTGGTAAGACTCCTACAAGAAATACATTATACAATAATATATGGTTTTAATAATTTAGCAACAACATCAGTTACAAGTAAAGCAACATATAAGTGAAAATGGAATCAATAAACAATAAAAGAACCATATTTCTAAGTTTAAGGGTCTTTATACTCAAAATGAAGTCATTTCAAGCCTTTATGGCTTCTTACAGGCCTATTTCCAACATTTCTTTACTTTATAAATCATTCTTTGTCAAACCATCTCATATTTACATACTTATAACATATTATGAATTTAAATCACATAAAAGAAGGATATTTCTAAGTTTAAGGGTTTATATACTCAAAATGAAGCCATTTCAAGCCTTTATGGCTTCTTACATGCCTATTTTCTATATTTCTTTACTTTTTAACTCATTCTTTGTCAAACCATCTCATATTTACATACTTATAACATATTATGGGTTTAAATCACATAAAAGAAGCATATTTCTAAGTTTAAGGGTCTTTATACTCAAAATGAAGCCATTACAAGCCTTTATGGCTTCTTACATGCCTATTTTCTATATTTCTTTACTTTTTAACTCATTCTTTGTCAAACCATCTAATATTTACATACTTATAACATATTATGGATTTAAATCACATAAAAGAAGCATATTTCTAAGTTTAAGGGTCTTTATACTCAAAATGAAGCCATTTCAAGCCTTTATGGCTTCTTACATGCCTATTTCCAACATTTCTTTACTTTTTAACTCATTCTTTGTCAAACCATCTCATATTTACATACTTATAACATATTATGGATTTAAATCACATAAAAGAAGCATATTTCTAAGTTTAAGGGTTTATATACTCAAAATGAAGCCATTTCAAGCCTTTATGGCTTCTTACATGCCTATTTTCTATATTTCTTTACTTTTTAACTCATTCTTTGTCAAACCATCTAATATTTACATACTTATAACATATTATGGGTTTAAATCACATAAAGGAAGCATATTTCTAAGTTTAAGGGTCTTTATACTCAAAATGAAGTCATTTCAAGCCTTTATGGTTTCTTACATGCCTATTTTCTATATTTCTTTACTTTTTAACTCATTCTTTGTCAAACCATCTCATATTTACATACTTATAACATATTATGGGTTTAAATCACATAAAAGAAGCATATTTCTAAGTTTAAGGGTCTTTATACTCAAAATGAAGTCATTTCAAGCCTTTATGGTTTCTTACATGCCTATTTTCTATATTTCTTTACTTTTTAACTCATTCTTTGTCAAACCATCTCATATTTACATACTTATAACATATTATGGGTTTAAATCACATAAAAGAAGCATATTTCTAAGTTTAAGGGTCTTTATACTAAAAATGAAGTCATTTCAAGCCTTTATGGCTTCTTACATGCCTATTTTCTATATTTCTTTACTTTTTAACTCATTCTTTGTCAAACCATCTCATATTTACATACTTATAACATATTATGGGTTTAAATCACATAAAAGAAGCATATTTCTAAGTTTAAGGGTCTTTATACTCAAAATGAAGCCATTTCAAGCCTTTATGGCTTCTTACATGCCTATTTCCAACATTTCTTTACTTTTTAACTCATTCTTTGTCAAACCATCTCATATTTACATACTTATAACATATTATGGATTTAAATCACATAAAAGAAGCATATTTCTAAGTTTAAGAGTTTATATACTCAAAATGAAGCCATTTCAAGCTTTTATGGCTTCTTACATGCCTATTTTCTATATTTCTTTACTTTTTAACTCATTCTTTGTCAAACCATCTCATATTTACATACTTATAACATATTATGGGTTTAAATCACATAAAAGAAGCATATTTCTAAGTTTAAGGGTCTTTATACTCAAAATGAAGCCATTTCAAGCCTTTATGGCTTCTTACATGCCTATTTCCAACATTTCTTTACTTTTTAACTCATTCTTTGTCAAACCATCTCATATTTACATACTTATAACATACTATGGGTTTAAATCACATAAAAGAAGCATATTTCTAAGTTTAAGGGTCTTTATACTCAAAATGAAGTCAATTCAAGCCTTTATGGCTTCTTACATGCCTATTTCCAACATTTCCTTACTTTTTAACTCATTCTTTGTCAAACCATCTCATATTTACATACTAATAACATATTATGGGTTTAAATCACATAAAAGAAGCATATTTCTAAGTTTAAGGGTTTATATACTCAAAATGAAGCCATTTCAAGCTTTTATGGCTTCTTACAAGCCTATTTTCTATATTTCTTTACTTTTTAACTCATTCTTTGTCAAACCATCTCATATTTACATACTTATAACATATTATGGGTTTAAATCACATAAAAGAAGCATATTTCTAAGTTTAAGGGTCTTTATACTCAAAATGAAGTCATTTCAAGCCTTTATGGCTTCTTACATGCCTATTTTCTATATTTCTTTACTTTTTAACTCATTCATTGTCAAACCATCTCATATTTACATACTTATAACATATTATGGGTTTAAATCACATAAAAGAAGCATATTTCTAAGTTTAAGGGTTTATATACTCAAAATGAAGCCATTTCAAGCCTTTATGGCTTCTTACATGCCTATTTTCTATATTTCTTTACTTTTTAACTCATTCTTTGTCAAACCATCTCATATTTACATACTTATAATATATTATGGGTTTAAATCACATAAAAGAAGCATATTTCTAAGTTTAAGGGTTTATATACTCAAAATGAAGCCATTTCAAGCCTTTATGGCTTCTTACATGCCTATTTTCTATATTTCTTTACTTTTTAACTCATTCTTTGTCAAACCATCTCATATTTACATACTTATAACATATTATGGGTTTAAATCACATAAAGGAAGCATATTTCTAAGTTTAAGGGTCTTTATACTCAAAATGAAGTCATTTCAAGCCTTTATGGTTTCTTACATGCCTATTTTCTACATTTCTTTACTTTTTAACTCATTCTTTGTCAAACCATCTCATATTTACATACTTATAACATATTATGGGTTTAAATCACATAAAAGAAGCATAATTCTAAGTTTAAGGGTTTATATACTCAAAATGAAGCCATTTCAAGCTTTTATGGCTTCTTACAAGCCTATTTTCTATATTTCTTTACTTTTTAACTCATTCTTTGTCAAACCATCTCATATTTACATACTTATAACATATTATGGGTTTAAATCACATAAAAGAAGCATATTTCTAAGTTTAAGAGTTTATATACTCAAAATGAAGCCATTTCAAGCTTTTATGGCTTCTTACATTCCTATTTTCTATATTTCTTTACTTTTTAACTCATTCTTTGTCAAACCATCTCAAATTTACATACTTATAACATATTATGGGTTTAAATCACATAAAGGAAGCATATTTCTAAGTTTAAGGGTCTTTATACTCAAAATGAAGTCATTTCAAGCCTTTATGGTTTCTTACATGCCTATTTTCTATATTTCTTTACTTTTTAACTCATTCTTTGTCAAACCATCTCATATTTACATACTTATAACATATTATGGGTTTAAATCACATAAAAGAATCATATTTCTAAGTTTAAGGGTTTATATACTCAAAATGAAGTCATTTCAAGCCTTTATGGCTTCTTACATGCCTATTTTCTATATTTCATTACTTTTTAACTAATTCTTTGTCAAACCTTCTCATATTTACATACTTATAACATATTATGGGTTTAAATCACATAAAAGAAGTATATTTCTAAGTTTAAGGGTCTTTATACTCAAAATGAAGCCATTTCAAGCCTTTATGGCTTCTTACATGCCTATTTCCAACATTTCTTTATTTTTTAACTCATTCTTTGTCAAACCATCTCATATTTACATACTTATAATATATTATGGATTTAAATCACATAAAAGAAGCATATTTATAAGTTTAAGGGTTTATATACTCAAAATGAAGCCATTTCAAGCTTTTATGGCTTCTTACATGCCTATTTTCTATATTTCTTTACTTTTTAACTCATTCTTTGTCAAACCTTCTCATATTTACATACTTATAACATATTATGGGTTTAAATCACATAAAAGAAGTATATTTCTAAGTTTAAGGGTCTTTATACTCAAAATGAAGCCATTTCAAGCCTTTATGGCTTCTTACATGCCTATTTCCAACATTTCTTTATTTTTTAACTCATTCTTTGTCAAACCATCTCATATTTACATACTTATAATATATTATGGATTTAAATCACATAAAAGAAGCATATTTCTAAGTTTAAGGGTCTTTATACTAAAAATGAAGTCATTTCAAGCCTTTATGGCTTCTTACATGCCTATTTTCTATATTTCTTTACTTTTTAACTCATTCTTTGTCAAACCATCTCATATTTACATACTTATAACATATTATGGGTTTAAATCACATAAAAGAAGCATATTTCTAAGTTTAAGGGTCTTTATACTCAAAATGAAGCCATTTCAAGCCTTTATGGCTTCTTACATGCCTATTTCCAACATTTCTTTACTTTTTAACTCATTCTTTGTCAAACCATCTCATATTTACATACTTATAACATATTATGGATTTAAATCACATAAAAGAAGCATATTTCTAAGTTTAAGAGTTTATATACTCAAAATGAAGCCATTTCAAGCTTTTATGGCTTCTTACATGCCTATTTTCTATATTTCTTTACTTTTTAACTCATTCTTTGTCAAACCATCTCATATTTACATACTTATAACATATTATGGGTTTAAATCACATAAAAGAAGCATATTTCTAAGTTTAAGGGTCTTTATACTCAAAATGAAGCCATTTCAAGCCTTTATGGCTTCTTACATGCCTATTTCCAACATTTCTTTACTTTTTAACTCATTCTTTGTCAAACCATCTCATATTTACATACTTATAACATATTATGGGTTTAAATCACATAAAAGAAGCATATTTCTAAGTTTAAGGGTCTTTATACTCAAAATGAAGTCAATTCAAGTCTTTATGGCTTCTTACATGCCTATTTCCAACATTTCTTTACTTTTTAACTCATTCTTTGTCAAACCATCTCATATTTACATACTTATAACATATTATGGGTTTAAATCACATAAAAGAAGCATATTTCTAAGTTTAAGGGTCTTTATACTCAAAATGAAGCCATTTCAAGCCTTTATGGCTTCTTACATGCCTATTTTCTATATTTCTTTATTTTTTAACTCATTCTTTGTCAAACCATCTCATATTTACATACTTATAACATGTTATGGGTTTAAATCACATAAAAGAAGCATATTTCTAAGTTTAAGGGTTTATATACTCAAAATGAAGCCATTTTAAGCCTTTATGGCTTCTTACATGCCTATTTTCTATATTTCTTTACTTTTTAACTCATTCTTTGTCAAACCATCTCATATTTACATACTTATAACATATTATGGGTTTAAATCACATAAAAGAAGCATATTTCTAAGTTTAAGGGTCTTTATACTCAAAATGAAGCCATTTCAAGCCTTTATGGCTTCTTACATGCCTATTTCCAACATTTCTTTACTTTTTAACTCATTCTTTGTCAAACCATCTCATATTTACATACTTATAACATATTATGGGTTTAAATCACATAAAAGAAGCATATTTCTAAGTTTAAGGGTCTTTATACTAAAAATGAAGTCATTTCAAGCCTTTATGGCTTCTTACATGCCTATTTTCTATATTTCTTTACTTTTTAACTCATTCTTTGTCAAACCATCTCATATTTACATACTTATAACATATTATGGGTTTAAATCACATAAAAGAAGCATATTTCTAAGTTTAAGGGTCTTTATACTCAAAATGAAGTCATTTCAAGCCTTTATGGTTTCTTACATGCCTATTTTCTATATTTCTTTACTTTTTAACTCATTCTTTGTCAAACCATCTCATATTTACATACTTATAACATATTATGGGTTTAAATCACATAAAAGAAGCATATTTCTAAGTTTAAGGGTTTATATACTCAAAATGAAGCCATTTCAAGCTTTTATGGCTTCTTACATGCCTATTTTCTATATTTCTTTACTTTTTAACTCATTCTTTGTCAAACCATCTCATATTTACATACTTATAACATGTTATGGGTTTAAATCACATAAAAGAAGCATATTTCTAAGTTTAAGGGTTTATATACTCAAAATGAAGTCATTTCAAGCCTTTATGGCTTCTTACATGCCTATTTTCTATATTTCTTTACTTTTTAACTAATTCTTTGTCAAACCATCTCATATTTACATACTTATAACATATTATGGGTTTAAATCACATAAAAGAAGCATATTTCTAAGTTTAAGGGTTTATATACTCAAAATGAAGCCATTTCAAGCCTTTATGGCTTCTTACATGCCTATTTTCTATATTTCTTTACTTTTTAACTCATTCTTTGTCAAACCATCTCATATTTACATACTTATAACATATTATGGGTTTAAATCACATAAAGGAAGCATATTTCTAATTTTAAGGGTCTTTATACTCAAAATGAAGTCATTTCAAGCCTTTATGGTTTCTTTCATGCCTATTTTCTATATTTCTTTACTTTTTAACTCATTCTTTGTCAAACAATCTCATATTTACATACTTATAACATATTATGGGTTTAAATCACATAAAAGAAGCATATTTCTAAGTTTAAGGGTCTTTATACTCAAAATGAAGCCATTTCAAGCCTTTATGGCTTCTTACATGCCTATTTCCAACATTTCTTTACTTTTTAACTCATTCTTTGTCAAACCATCTCATATTTACATACTTATAACATATTATGGATTTAAATCACATAAAAGAAGCATATTTCTAAGTTTAAGAGTTTATATACTCAAAATGAAGCCATTTCAAGCTTTTATGGCTTCTTACATGCCTATTTTCTATATTTCTTTACTTTTTAACTCATTCTTTGTCAAACCATCTCATATTTACATACTTATAACATATTATGGGTTTAAATCACATAAAATAAGCATATTTCTAAGTTTAAGGGTCTTTATACTCAAAATGAAGCCATTTCAAGCCATTATGGCTTCTTACATGCCTATTTCCAACATTTCTTTACTTTTTAACTCATTCTTTGTCAAACCATCTCATATTTACATACTTATAACATATTATGGGTTTAAATCACATAAAAGAAGCATATTTCTAAGTTTAAGGGTCTTTATACTCAAAATGAAATCAATTCAAGCCTTTATGGCTTCTTACATGCCTATTTCCAACATTTCTTTACTTTTTAACTCATTCTTTGTCAAACCATCTCATATTTACATACTTATAACATATTATGGGTTTAAATCACATAAAAGAAGCATATTTCTAAGTTTAAGGGTCTTTATACTCAAAATGAAGCCATTTCAAGCCTTTATGGCTTCTTACATGCCTATTTCCAACATTTCTTTACTTTTTAACTCATTCTTTGTCAAACGATCTCATATTTACATACTTATAACATACTATTTGTTTAAATCACATAAAATAAGCATATTTCTATGTTTAAGGGTCTTTATACTCAAAATGAAGTCAATTCAAGCCTTTATGGCTTCTTACATGCCTATTTTCTATATTTCTTTACTTTTTAACTCATTCATTGTCAAACCATCTCATATTTACATACTTATAACATATTATGGGTTTAAATCACATAAAAGAAGCATAATTCTAAGTTTAAGGGTTTATATACTCAAAATGAAGCCATTTCAAGCTTTTATGGCTTCTTACATGCCTATTTTCTATATTTCTTTACTTTTTAACTCATTCTTTGTCAAACCATCTCATATTTACATACTTATAACATATTATGGGTTTAAATCACATAAAAGAAGCATATTTCTAAGTTTAAGGGTCTTTATACTCAAAATGAAGCCATTTCAAGCCTTTATGGCTTCTTACATGCCTATTTCCAACATTTCTTTACTTTTTAACTCATTCTTTGTCAAACGATCTCATATTTACATACTTATAACATACTATTTGTTTAAATCACATAAAATAAGCATATTTCTATGTTTAAGGGTCTTTATACTCAAAATGAAGTCAATTCAAGCCTTTATGGCTTCTTACATGCCTATTTTCTATATTTCTTTACTTTTTAACTCATTCTTTGTCAAACCATCTCATATTTACATACTTATAACATATTATGGGTTTAAATCACATAAAAGAAGCATATTTCTAAGTTTAAGGGTCTTTATACTCAAAATGAAGCCATTTCAAGCCTTTATGGCTTCTTACATGCCTATTTCCAACATTTCTTTACTTTTTAACTCATTCTTTGTCAAACCATCTCATATTTACATACTTATAACATACTATGGGTTTAAATCACATAAAAGAAGCATATTTCTAAGTTTAAGGGTCTTTATACTCAAAATGAAGTCAATTCAAGCCTTTATGGCTTCTTACATGCCTATTTCCAACATTTCCTTACTTTTTAACTCATTCTTTGTCAAACCATCTCATATTTACATACTTATAACATATTATGGGTTTAAATCACATAAAAGAAGCATATTTCTAAGTTTAAGGGTTTATATACTCAAAATGAAGCCATTTCAAGCTTTTATGGCTTCTTACAAGCCTATTTTCTATATTTCTTTACTTTTTAACTCATTCTTTGTCAAACCATCTCATATTTACATACTTATAACATATTATGGGTTTAAATCACATAAAAGAAGCATATTTCTAAGTTTAAGGGTCTTTATACTCAAAATGAAGTCATTTCAAGCCTTTATGGCTTCTTACATGCCTATTTTCTATATTTCTTTACTTTTTAACTCATTCATTGTCAAACCATCTCATATTTACATACTTATAACATATTATGGGTTTAAATCACATAAAAGAAGCATATTTCTAAGTTTAAGGGTTTATATACTCAAAATGAAGCCATTTCAAGCCTTTATGGCTTCTTACATGCCTATTTTCTATATTTCTTTACTTTTTAACTCATTCTTTGTCAAACCATCTCATATTTACATACTTATAATATATTATGGGTTTAAATCACATAAAAGAAGCATATTTCTAAGTTTAAGGGTTTATATACTCAAAATGAAGCCATTTCAAGCCTTTATGGCTTCTTACATGCCTATTTTCTATATTTCTTTACTTTTTAACTCATTCTTTGTCAAACCATCTCATATTTACATACTTATAACATATTATGGGTTTAAATCACATAAAGGAAGCATATTTCTAAGTTTAAGGGTCTTTATACTCAAAATGAAGTCATTTCAAGCCTTTATGGTTTCTTACATGCCTATTTTCTATATTTCTTTACTTTTTAACTCATTCTTTGTCAAACCATCTCATATTTACATACTTATAACATATTATGGGTTTAAATCACATAAAAGAAGCATATTTCTAAGTTTAATGGTTTATATACTCAAAATGAAGTCATTTCAAGCCTTTATGGCTTCTTACATGCCTATTTTCTATATTTCTTTACTTTTTAACTAATTCTTTGTCAAACCATCTCATATTTACATACTTATAACATATTATGGGTTTAAATCACATAAAAGAAGCATATTTCTAAGTTTAAGGGTCTTTATACTCAAAATGAAGCCATTTCAAGCCTTTATGGCTTCTTACATGCCTATTTCCAACATTTCTTTACTTTTTAACTCATTCTTTGTCAAACCATCTCATATTTACATACTTATAACATATTATGGGTTTAAATCACATAAAAGAAGCATAATTCTAAGTTTAAGGGTTTATATACTCAAAATGAAGCCATTTCAAGCTTTTATGGCTTCTTACAAGCCTATTTTCTATATTTCTTTACTTTTTAACTCATTCTTTGTCAAACCATCTCATATTTACATACTTATAACATATTATGGGTTTAAATCACATAAAAGAAGCATATTTCTAAGTTTAAGGGTCTTTATACTCAAAATGAAGTCATTTCAAGCCTTTATGGCTTCTTACATGCCTATTTTCTATATTTCTTTACTTTTTAACTCATTCATTGTCAAACCATCTCATATTTACATACTTATAACATATTATGGGTTTAAATCACATAAAAGAAGCATATTTCTAAGTTTAAGGGTTTATATACTCAAAATGAAGCCATTTCAAGCCTTTATGGCTTCTTACATGCCTATTTTCTATATTTCTTTACTTTTTAACTCATTCTTTGTCAAACCATCTCATATTTACATACTTATAATATATTATGGGTTTAAATCACATAAAAGAAGCATATTTCTAAGATAAGAGTTTATATACTCAAAATGAAGCCATTTCAAGCTTTTATGGCTTCTTACATGCCTATTTTCTATATTTCTTTACTTTTTAACTCATTCTTTGTCAAACCATCTCATATTTACATACTTATAACATATTATGGGTTTAAATCACATAAAAGAAGCATATTTCTAAGTTTAAGGGTCTTTATACTCAAAATGAAGTCATTTCAAGCCTTTATGGTTTCTTACATGCCTATTTTCTATATTTCTTTACTTTTTAACTCATTCTTTGTCAAACCATCTCATATTTACATACTTATAACATATTATGGGTTTAAATCACATAAAAGAAGCATATTTCTAAGTTTAAGGGTCTTTATACTAAAAATGAAGTCATTTCAAGCCTTTATGGCTTCTTATATGCCTATTTTCTATATTTCTTTACTTTTTAACTCATTCTTTGTCAAACCATCTCATATTTACATACTTATAACATATTATGGGTTTAAATCACATAAAAGAAGCATATTTCTAAGTTTAAGGGTCTTTATACTCAAAATGAAGTCATTTCAAGCCTTTATGGCTTCTTACATGCCTATTTTCTATATTTCTTTATTTTTTAACTCATTCTTTGTCAAACCATCTCATATTTACATACTTATAACATGTTATGGGTTTAAATCACATAAAAGAAGCATATTTCTAAGTTTAAGAGTTTATATACTCAAAATGAAGCCATTTCAAGCTTTTATGGCTTCTTACATGCCTATTTTCTATATTTCTTTACTTTTTAACTCATTCTTTGTCAAACCATCTCATATTTACATACTTATAACATATTATGGGTTTAAATCACATAAAAGAAGCATATTTCTAAGTTTAAGGGTCTTTATACTCAAAATGAAGCCATTTCAAGCCTTTATGGCTTCTTACATGCCTATTTCCAACATTTCTTTACTTTTTAACTCATTCTTTGTCAAACCATCTCATATTTACATACTTATAACATATTATGGGTTTAAATCACATAAAAGAAGCATATTTCTAAGTTTAAGGGTCTTTATACTCAAAATGAAGTCAATTCAAGCCTTTATGGCTTCTTACATGCCTATTTCCAACATTTCTTTACTTTTTAACTCATTCTTTGTCAAACCATCTCATATTTACATACTTATAACATATTATGGGTTTAAATCACATAAAAGAAGCATATTTCTAAGTTTAAGGGTCTTTATACTCTAAATGAAGCCATTTCAAGCCTTTATGGCTTCTTACATGCCTATTTCCAACATTTCTTTACTTTTTAACTCATTCTTTGTCAAACGATCTCATATTTACATACTTATAACATACTATTTGTTTAAATCACATAAAATAAGCATATTTCTATGTTTAAGGGTCTTTATACTCAAAATGAAGTCAATTCAAGCCTTTATGGCTTCTTACATGCCTATTTTCTATATTTCTTTACTTTTTAACTCATTCATTGTCAAACCATCTCATATTTACATACTTATAACATATTATGGGTTTAAATCACATAAAAGAAGCATAATTCTAAGTTTAAGGGTTTATATACTCAAAATGAAGCCATTTCAAGCTTTTATGGCTTCTTACATGCCTATTTTCTATATTTCTTTACTTTTTAACTCATTCTTTGTCAAACCATCTCATAATTACATACTTATAACATATTACGGGTTTAAATCACATAAAAGAAGCATATTTCTAAGTTTAAGGGTCTTTATACTCAAAATGAAGTCAATTCAAGCCTTTATGGCTTCTTACATGCCTATTTCCAACATTTCTTTACTTTTTAACTCATTCTTTGTCAAACCATCTCATATTTACATACTTATAACATATTATGGGTTTAAATCACATAAAAGAAGCATATTTCTAAGTTTAAGGGTTTATATACTCAAAATGAAGCCATTTCAAGCCTTTATGGCTTCTTACATGCCTATTTTCTATATTTCTTTACTTTTTAACTCATTCTTTGTCAAACCATCTCATATTTACATACTTATAATATATTATGGGTTTAAATCACATAAAAGAAGCATATTTCTAAGTTTAAGGGTTTATATACTCAAAATGAAGCCATTTCAAGCCTTTATGGCTTCTTACATGCCTATTTCCAACATTTCTTTACTTTTTAACTCATTCTTTGTCAAACCATCTCATATTTACATACTTATAACATATTATGGGTTTAAATCACATAAAGGAAGCATATTTCTAAGTTTAAGGGTCTTTATACTCAAAATGAAGTCATTTCAAGCCTTTATGGTTTCTTACATGCCTATTTTCTATATTTCTTTACTTTTTAACTCATTCTTTGTCAAACCATCTCATATTTACATACTTATAACATATTATGGGTTTAAATCACATAAAAGAAGCATATTTCTAAGTTTAATGGTTTATATACTCAAAATGAAGTCATTTCAAGCCTTTATGGCTTCTTACATGCCTATTTTCTATATTTCTTTACTTTTTAACTAATTCTTTGTCAAACCATCTCATATTTACATACTTATAACATATTATGGGTTTAAATCACATAAAAGAAGTATATTTCTAAGTTTAAGGGTCTTTATACTCAAAATGAAGCCATTTCAAGCCTTTATGGCTTCTTACATGCCTATTTCCAACATTTCTTTATTTTTTAACTCATTCTTTGTCAAACCATCTCATATTTACATACTTATAATATATTATGGATTTAAATCACATAAAAGAAGCATATTTATAAGTTTAAGGGTTTATATACTCAAAATGAAGCCATTTCAAGCTTTTATGGCTTCTTACATGCCTATTTTCTATATTTCTTTACTTTTTAACTCATTCTTTGTCAAACCATCTCATATTTACATACTTATAACATATTATGGGTTTAAATCACATAAAAGAAGCATATTTCTAAGTTTAAGGGTCTTTATACTCAAAATGAAGTCATTTCAAGCCTTTATGGCTTCTTACATGCCTATTTTCTATATTTCTTTATTTTTTAACTCATTCTTTGTCAAACCATCTCATATTTACATACTTATAACATGTTATGGGTTTAAATCACATAAAAGAAGCATATTTCTAAGTTTAAGGGTTTATATACTCAAAATGAAGTCATTTCAAGCCTTTATGGCTTCTTACATGCCTATTTTCTATATTTCTTTATTTTTTAACTCATTCTTTGTCAAACCATCTCATATTTACATACTTATAACATGTTATGGGTTTAAATCACATAAAAGAAGCATAATTCTAAGTTTAAGGGTTTATATACTCAAAATGAAGCCATTTCAAGCTTTTATGGCTTCTTACATGCCTATTTTCTATATTTCTTTACTTTTTAACTCATTCTTTGTCAAACCATCTCATAATTACATACTTATAACATATTACGGGTTTAAATCACATAAAAGAAGCATATTTCTAAGTTTAAGGGTCTTTATACTCAAAATGAAGTCAATTCAAGCCTTTATGGCTTCTTACATGCCTATTTCCAACATTTCTTTACTTTTTAACTCATTCTTTGTCAAACCATCTCATATTTACATACTTATAACATATTATGGGTTTAAATCACATAAAAGAAGCATATTTCTAAGTTTAAGGGTTTATATACTCAAAATGAAGCCATTTCAAGCCTTTATGGCTTCTTACATGCCTATTTTCTATATTTCTTTACTTTTTAACTCATTCTTTGTCAAACCATCTCATATTTACATACTTATAATATATTATGGGTTTAAATCACATAAAAGAAGCATATTTCTAAGTTTAAGGGTTTATATACTCAAAATGAAGCCATTTCAAGCCTTTATGGCTTCTTACATGCCTATTTCCAACATTTCTTTACTTTTTAACTCATTCTTTGTCAAACCATCTCATATTTACATACTTATAACATATTATGGGTTTAAATCACATAAAGGAAGCATATTTCTAAGTTTAAGGGTCTTTATACTCAAAATGAAGTCATTTCAAGCCTTTATGGTTTCTTACATGCCTATTTTCTATATTTCTTTACTTTTTAACTCATTCTTTGTCAAACCATCTCATATTTACATACTTATAACATATTATGGGTTTAAATCACATAAAAGAAGCATATTTCTAAGTTTAATGGTTTATATACTCAAAATGAAGTCATTTCAAGCCTTTATGGCTTCTTACATGCCTATTTTCTATATTTCTTTACTTTTTAACTAATTCTTTGTCAAACCATCTCATATTTACATACTTATAACATATTATGGGTTTAAATCACATAAAAGAAGTATATTTCTAAGTTTAAGGGTCTTTATACTCAAAATGAAGCCATTTCAAGCCTTTATGGCTTCTTACATGCCTATTTCCAACATTTCTTTATTTTTTAACTCATTCTTTGTCAAACCATCTCATATTTACATACTTATAATATATTATGGATTTAAATCACATAAAAGAAGCATATTTATAAGTTTAAGGGTTTATATACTCAAAATGAAGCCATTTCAAGCTTTTATGGCTTCTTACATGCCTATTTTCTATATTTCTTTACTTTTTAACTCATTCTTTGTCAAACCATCTCATATTTACATACTTATAACATATTATGGGTTTAAATCACATAAAAGAAGCATATTTCTAAGTTTAAGGGTCTTTATACTCAAAATGAAGTCATTTCAAGCCTTTATGGCTTCTTACATGCCTATTTTCTATATTTCTTTATTTTTTAACTCATTCTTTGTCAAACCATCTCATATTTACATACTTATAACATGTTATGGGTTTAAATCACATAAAAGAAGCATATTTCTAAGTTTAAGGGTTTATATACTCAAAATGAAGCCATTTTAAGCCTTTATGGCTTCTTACATGCCTATTTTCTATATTTCTTTACTTTTTAACTCATTCTTTGTCAAACCATCTCATATTTACATACTTATAACATATTATGGATTTAAATCACAAAAAAGAAGCATATTTCTAAGTTTAAGGGTCTTTATACTCAAAATGAAGCCATTTCAAGCCTTTATGGCTTCTTACATGCCTATTTCCAACATTTCTTTACTTTTTAACTCATTCTTTGTCAAACCATCTCATATTTACATACTTATAACATATTATGGATTTAAATCACATAAAAGAAGCATATTTCTAAGTTTAAGGGTTTATATACTCAAAATGAAGCCATTTCAAGCCTTTATGGCTTCTTACATGCCTATTTTCTATATTTCTTTACTTTTTAACTCATTCTTTGTCAAACCATCTCATATTTACATACTTATAACATATTATGGGTTTAAATCACATAAAGGAAGCATATTTCTAATTTTAAGGGTCTTTATACTCAAAATGAAGTCATTTCAAGCCTTTATGGTTTCTTACATGCCTATTTTCTATATTTCTTTACTTTTTAACTCATTCTTTGTCAAACCATCTCATATTTACATACTTATAACATATTATGGGTTTAAATCACATAAAAGAAGCATATTTCTAAGTTTAAGGGTCTTTATACTCAAAATGAAGTCATTTCAAGCCTTTATGGTTTCTTACATGCCTATTTTCTATATTTCTTTACTTTTTAACTCATTCTTTGTCAAACCATCTCATATTTACATACTTATAACATATTATGGGTTTAAATCACATAAAAGAAGCATATTTCTAAGTTTAAGGGTCTTTATACTAAAAATGAAGTCATTTCAAGCCTTTATGGCTTCTTATATGCCTATTTTCTATATTTCTTTACTTTTTAACTCATTCTTTGTCAAACCATCTCATATTTACATACTTATAACATATTATGGGTTTAAATCACATAAAAGAAGCATATTTCTAAGTTTAAGGGTCTTTATACTCAAAATGAAGCCATTTCAAGCCTTTATGGCTTCTTACATGCCTATTTCCAACATTTCTTTACTTTTTAACTCATTCTTTGTCAAACCATCTCATATTTACATACTTATAACATATTATGGATTTAAATCACATAAAAGAAGCATATTTCTAAGTTTAAGAGTTTATATATACTCAAAATGAAGCCATTTCAAGCTTTTATGGCTTCTTACATGCCTATTTTCTATATTTCTTTACTTTTTAACTCATTCTTTGTCAAACCATCTCAAATTTACATACTTATAACATATTATGGGTTTAAATCACATAAAAGAAGCATATTTCTAAGTTTAAGGGTCTTTATACTCAAAATGAAGCCATTTCAAGCCTTTATGGCTTCTTACATGCCTATTTCCAACATTTCTTTACTTTTTAACACATTCTTTGTCAAACCATCTCATATTTACATACTTATAACATATTATGGGTTTAAATCACATAAAAGAAGCATATTTCTAAGTTTAAGGGTCTTTATACTCAAAATGAAGTCAATTCAAGCCTTTATGGCTTCTTACATGCCTATTTCCAACATTTCTTTACTTTTTAACTCATTCTTTGTCAAACCATCTCATATTTACATACTTATAACATATTATGGGTTTAAATCACATAAAAGAAGCATATTTCTAAGTTTAAGGGTCTTTATACTCAAAATGAAGCCATTTCAAGCCTTTATGGCTTCTTACATGCCTATTTCCAACATTTCTTTACTTTTTAACTCATTCTTTGTCAAACGATCTCATATTTACATACTTATAACATACTATTTGTTTAAATCACATAAAATAAGCATATTTCTATGTTTAAGGGTCTTTATACTCAAAATGAAGTCAATTCAAGCCTTTATGGCTTCTTACATGCCTATTTTCTATATTTCTTTACTTTTTAACTCATTCATTGTCAAACCATCTCATATTTACATACTTATAACATATTATGGGTTTAAATCACATAAAAGAAGCATAATTCTAAGTTTAAGGGTTTATATACTCAAAATGAAGCCATTTCAAGCTTTTATGGCTTCTTACATGCCTATTTTCTATATTTCTTTACTTTTTAACTCATTCTTTGTCAAACCATCTCATATTTACATACTTATAACATATTATGGGTTTAAATCACATAAAAGAAGCATATTTCTAAGTTTAAGGGTCTTTATACTCAAAATGAAGTCAATTCAAGCCTTTATGGCTTCTTACATGCCTATTTCCAACATTTCTTTACTTTTTAACTCATTCTTTGTCAAACCATCTCATATTTACATACTTATAACATATTATGGGTTTAAATCACATAAAAGAAGCATATTTCTAAGTTTAAGGGTTTATATACTCAAAATGAAGCCATTTCAAGCCTTTATGGCTTCTTACATGCCTATTTTCTATATTTCTTTTCTTTTTAACTCATTCTTTGTCAAACCATCTCATATTTACATACTTATAATATATTATGGGTTTAAATCACATAAAAGAAGCATATTTCTAAGTTTAAGGGTTTATATACTCAAAATGAAGCCATTTCAAGCCTTTATGGCTTCTTACATGCCTATTTCCAACATTTCTTTACTTTTTAACTCATTCTTTGTCAAACCATCTCATATTTACATACTTATAACATATTATGGGTTTAAATCACATAAAGGAAGCATATTTCTAAGTTTAAGGGTCTTTATACTCAAAATGAAGTCATTTCAAGCCTTTATGGTTTCTTACATGCCTATTTTCTATATTTCTTTACTTTTTAACTCATTCTTTGTCAAACCATCTCATATTTACATACTTATAACATATTATGGGTTTAAATCACATAAAAGAAGCATATTTCTAAGTTTAATGGTTTATATACTCAAAATGAAGTCATTTCAAGCCTTTATGGCTTCTTACATGCCTATTTTCTATATTTCTTTACTTTTTAACTAATTCTTTGTCAAACCATCTCATATTTACATACTTATAACATATTATGGGTTTAAATCACATAAAAGAAGTATATTTCTAAGTTTAAGGGTCTTTATACTCAAAATGAAGCCATTTCAAGCCTTTATGGCTTCTTACATGCCTATTTCCAACATTTCTTTATTTTTTAACTCATTCTTTGTCAAACCATCTCATATTTACATACTTATAATATATTATGGATTTAAATCACATAAAAGAAGCATATTTATAAGTTTAAGGGTTTATATACTCAAAATGAAGCCATTTCAAGCTTTTATGGCTTCTTACATGCCTATTTTCTATATTTCTTTACTTTTTAACTCATTCTTTGTCAAACCATCTCATATTTACATACTTATAACATATTATGGGTTTAAATCACATAAAAGAAGCATATTTCTAAGTTTAAGGGTCTTTATACTCAAAATGAAGTCATTTCAAGCCTTTATGGCTTCTTACATGCCTATTTTCTATATTTCTTTACTTTTTAACTAATTCTTTGTCAAACCATCTCATATTTACATACTTATAACATATTATGGGTTTAAATCACATAAAAGAAGCATATTTCTAAGTTTAAGGGTCTTTATACTCAAAATGAAGCCATTTCAAGCCTTTATGGCTTCTTACATGCCTATTTCCAACATTTCTTTATTTTTTAACTCATTCTTTGTCAAACCATCTCATATTTACATACTTATAACATATTATGGATTTAAATCACATAAAAGAAGCATATTTATAAGTTTAAGGGTTTATATACTCAAAATGAAGCCATTTCAAGCTTTTATGGCTTCTTACATGCCTATTTTCTATATTTCTTTACTTTTTAACTCATTCTTTGTCAAACCATCTTATATTTACATACTTATAACATATTATGGGTTTAAATCACATAAAAGAAGCATATTTCTAAGTTTAAGGGTCTTTATACTCAAAATGAAGTCATTTCAAGCTTTTATGGCTTCTTACATGCCTATTTTCTATATTTCTTTATTTTTTAACTCATTCTTTGTCAAACCATCTCATATTTACATACTTATAACATGTTATGGGTTTAAATCACATAAAAGAAGCATATTTCTAAGTTTAAGGGTTTATATACTCAAAATGAAGCCATTTTAAGCCTTTATGGTTTCTTACATGCCTATTTTCTATATTTCTTTACTTTTTAACTCATTCTTTGTCAAACCATCTCATATTTACATACTTATAACATATTATGGGTTTAAATCACATAAAAGAAGCATATTTCTAAGTTTAAGGGTCTTTATACTTAAAATGAAGCCATTTCAAGCCTTTATGGCTTCTTACATGCCTATTTCCAACATTTCTTTACTTTTTAACTCATTCTTTGTCAAACCATCTCATATTTACATACTTATAACATATTATGGGTTTAAATCACATAAAAGAAGCATATTTCTAAGTTTAAGGGTCTTTATACTAAAAATGAAGTCATTTCAAGCCTTTATGGCTTCTTACATGCCTATTTTCTATATTTCTTTACTTTTTAACTCATTCTTTGTCAAACCATCTCATATTTACATACTTATAACATATTATGGGTTTAAATCACATAAAAGAAGCATATTTCTAAGTTTAAGGGTCTTTATACTCAAAATGAAGTCATTTCAAGCCTTTATGGTTTCTTACATGCCTATTTTCTATATTTCTTTACTTTTTAACTCATTCTTTGTCAAACCATCTCATATTTACATACTTATAACATATTATGGGTTTAAATCACATAAAAGAAGCATATTTCTAAGTTTAAGGGTTTATATACTCAAAATGAAGCCATTTCAAGCTTTTATGGCTTCTTACATGCCTATTTTCTATATTTCTTTACTTTTTAACTCATTCTTTGTCAAACCATCTCATATTTACATACTTATAACATATTATGGGTTTAAATCACATAATAAAAAGCATATTTCTAAGTTTAAAGGTTTATATACTCAAAATGAAGCCATTTAAAGCTTTTATGGCTTCTTACATGCCTATTTTCTATATTTCTTTACTTTTTAACTCATTCTTTGTCAAACCATCTCATATTTACATACTTATAACATATTATGGGTTTAAATCACATAAAAGAAGCATATTTCTAAGTTTAAGGGTCTTTATACTAAAAATGAAGTCATTTCAAGCCTTTATGGCTTCTTACATGCCTATTTTCTATATTTCTTTACTTTTTAACTCATTCTTTGTCAAACCATCTCATATTTACATACTTATAACATATTATGGGTTTAAATCACATAAAAGAAGCATATTTCTAAGTTTAAGGGTCTTTATACTCAAAATGAAGTCATTTCAAGCCTTTATGGCTTCTTACATGCCTATTTTCTATATTTCTTTATTTTTTAACTCATTCTCTGTCAAACCATCTCATATTTACATACTTATAACATGTTATGGGTTTAAATCACATAAAAGAAGCATATTTCTAAGTTTAAGGGTTTATATACTCAAAATGAAGCCATTTCAAGCTTTTATGGCTTCTTACATGCCTATTTTCTATATTTCTTTACTTTTTAACTCATTCTTTGTCAAACCATCTCATATTTACATACTTATAACATATTATGGGTTTAAATCACATAATAAAAAGCATATTTCTAAGTTTAAGGGTTTATATACTCAAAATGAAGCCATTTCAAGCTTTTATGGCTTCTTACATGCCTATTTTCTATATTTCTTTACTTTTTAACTCATTCTTTGTCAAACCATCTCATATTTACATACTTATAACATATTATGGGTTTAAATCACATAAAAGAAGCATATTTCTAAGTTTAAGGGTCTTTATACTAAAAATGAAGTCATTTCAAGCCTTTATGGCTTCTTACATGCCTATTTTCTATATTTCTTTACTTTTTAACTCATTCTTTGTCAAACCATCTCATATTTACATACTTATAATATATTATGGGTTTAAATCACATAAAAGAAGCATATTTCTAAGTTTAAGGGTCTTTATACTCAAAATGAAGTCATTTCAAGCCTTTATGGCTTCTTACATGCCTATTTTCTATATTTCTTTATTTTTTAACTCATTCTTTGTCAAACCATCTCATATTTACATACTTATAACATGTTATGGGTTTAAATCACATAAAAGAAGCATATTTCTAAGTTTAAGGGTTTATATACTCAAAATGAAGCCATTTTAAGCCTTTATGGCTTCTTACATGCCTATTTTCTATATTTCTTTACTTTTTAACTCATTCTTTGTCAAACCATCTCATATTTACATACTTATAACATATTATGGGTTTAAATCACATAAAAGAAGCATATTTCTAAGTTTAAGGGTCTTTATACTCAAAATGAAGCCATTTCAAGCCTTTATGGCTTCTTACATGCCTATTTTCTATATTTCTTTACTTTTTAACTCATTCTTTGTCAAACCATCTCATATTTACATACTTATAACATATTATGGGTTTAAATCACATAAAGGAAGCATATTTCTAAGTTTAAGGGTCTTTATACTCAAAATGAAGTCATTTCAAGCCTTTATGGTTTCTTACATGCCTATTTTCTATATTTCTTTACTTTTTAACTCATTCTTTGTCAAACCATCTCATATTTACATACTTATAACATATTATGGGTTTAAATCACATAAAAGAAGCATATTTCTAAGTTTAAGGGTTTATATACTCAAAATGAAGTCATTTCAAGCCTTTATGGCTTCTTACATGCCTATTTTCTATATTTCTTTACTTTTTAACTAATTCTTTGTCAAACCATCTCATATTTACATACTTATAACATATTATGGGTTTAAATCACATAAAAGAAGTATATTTCTAAGTTTAAGGGTCTTTATACTCAAAATGAAGCCATTTCAAGCCTTTATGGCTTCTTACATGCCTATTTCCAACATTTCTTTATTTTTTAACTCATTCTTTGTCAAACCATCTCATATTTACATACTTATAATATATTATGGATTTAAATCACATAAAAGAAGCATATTTATAAGTTTAAGGGTTTATATACTCAAAATGAAGCCATTTCAAGCTTTTATGGCTTCTTACATGCCTATTTTCTATATTTCTTTACTTTTTAACTCATTCTTTGTCAAACCATCTCATATTTACATACTTATAACATATTATGGGTTTAAATCACATAAAAGAAGCATATTTCTAAGTTTAAGGGTCTTTATACTCAAAATGAAGTCATTTCAAGCCTTTATGGCTTCTTACATGCCTATTTTCTATATTTCTTTACTTTTTAACTAATTCTTTGTCAAACCATCTCATATTTACATACTTATAACATATTATGGGTTTAAATCACATAAAAGAAGCATATTTCTAAGTTTAAGGGTCTTTATACTCAAAATGAAGCCATTTCAAGCCTTTATGGCTTCTTACATGCCTATTTCCAACATTTCTTTATTTTTTAACTCATTCTTTGTCAAACCATCTCATATTTACATACTTATAACATATTATGGATTTAAATCACATAAAAGAAGCATATTTATAAGTTTAAGGGTTTATATACTCAAAATGAAGCCATTTCAAGCTTTTATGGCTTCTTACATGCCTATTTTCTATATTTCTTTACTTTTTAACTCATTCTTTGTCAAACCATCTTATATTTACGTACTTATAACATATTATGGGTTTAAATCACATAAAAGAAGCATATTTCTAAGTTTAAGGGTCTTTATACTCAAAATGAAGTCATTTCAAGCCTTTATGGCTTCTTACATGCCTATTTTTTATATTTCTTTATTTTTTAACTCATTCTTTGTCAAAACATCTCATATTTACATACTTATAACATGTTATGGGTTTAAATCACATAAAAGAAGCATATTTCTAAGTTTAAGGGTTTATATACTCAAAATGAAGCCATTTTAAGCCTTTATGGCTTCTTACATGCCTATTTTCTATATTTCTTTACTTTTTAACTCATTCTTTGTCAAACCATCTCATATTTACATACTTATAACATATTATGGGTTTAAATCACATAAAAGAAGCATATTTCTAAGTTTAAGGGTCTTTATACTCAAAATGAAGCCATTTCAAGCCTTTATGGCTTCTTACATGCCTATTTCCAACATTTCTTTATTTTTTAACTCATTCTTTGTCAAACCATCTCATATTTACATACTTATAACATATTATGGGTTTAAATCACATAAAAGAAGCATATTTCTAAGTTTAAGGGTCTTTATACTCAAAATGAAGTCAATTCAAGCCTTTATGGCTTCTTACATGCCTATTTCCAACATTTCTTTACTTTTTAACTCATTCTTTGTCAAACCATCTCATATTTACATACTTATAACATATTATGGGTTTAAATCACATAAAAGAAGCATATTTCTAAGTTTAAGGGTCTTTATACTCAAAATGAAGCCATTTCAAGCCTTTTTGGCTTCTTACATGCCTATTTCCAACATTTCTTTACTTTTTAACTCATTCTTTGTCAAACCATCTCATATTTACATACTTATAACATATTATGGATTTAAATCGCATAAAAGAAGCATATTTCTAAGTTTAAGAGTTTATATACTCAAAATGAAGCCATTTCAAGCTTTTATGGCTTCTTACATGCCTATTTTCTATATTTCTTTACTTTTTAACTCATTCTTTGTCAAACCATCTCATATTTACATACTTATAACATATTATGGGTTTAAATCACATAAAAGAAGCATATTTCTAAGTTTAAGGGTCTTTATACTCAAAATGAAGTCATTTCAAGCCTTTATGGCTTCTTACATGCCTATTTTCTATATTTCTTTATTTTTTAACTAATTCTTTGTCAAACCATCTCATATTTACATACTTATAACATGTTATGGGTTTAAATCACATAAAAGAAGCATATTTCTAAGTTTAAGGGTTTATATACTCAAAATGAAGCCATTTTAAGCCTTTATGGCTTCTTACATGCCTATTTTCTATATTTCTTTACTTTTTAACTCATTCTTTGTCAAACCATCTCATATTTACATACTTATAACATATTATGGGTTTAAATCACATAAAAGAAGCATATTTCTAAGTTTAAGGGTTTATATACTCAAAATGAAGTCATTTCAAGCCTTTATGGCTTCTTACATGCCTATTTTCTATATTTCTTTACTTTTTAACTAATTCTTTGTCAAACCATCTCATATTTACATACTTATAACATATTATGGGTTTAAATCACATAAAAGAAGTATATTTATAAGTTTAAGGGTCTTTATACTCAAAATGAAGCCATTTCAAGCCTTTATGGCTTCTTACATGCCTATTTCCAACATTTCTTTACTTTTTAACTCATTCTTTGTCAAACCATCTCATATTTACATACTTATAATATATTATGGATTTAAATCACATAAAAGAAGCATATTTATAAGTTTAAGGGTTTATATACTCAAAATGAAGCCATTTCAAGCTTTTATGGCTTCTTACATGCCTATTTTCTATATTTCTTTACTTTTTAACTCATTCTTTGTCACACCATCTCATATTTACATACTTATAACATATTATGGGTTTAAATCACATAAAAGAAGCATATTTCTAAGTTTAAGGGTCTTTATACTCAAAATGAAGTCATTTCAAGCCTTTATGGCTTCTTACATGCCTATTTTCTATATTTCTTTATTTTTTAACTCATTCTTTGTCAAACCATCTCATATTTACATACTTATAACATATTATGGGTTTAAATCACATAAAAGAAGCATATTTCTAAGTTTAAGGGTCTTTATACTCAAAATGAAGCCATTTCAAGCCTTTTTGGCTTCTTACATGCCTATTTCCAACATTTCTTTACTTTTTAACTCATTCTTTGTCAAACCATCTCATATTTACATACTTATAACATATTATGGATTTAAATCGCATAAAAGAAGCATATTTCTAAGTTTAAGAGTTTATATACTCAAAATGAAGCCATTTCAAGCTTTTATGGCTTCTTACATGCCTATTTTCTATATTTCTTTACTTTTTAACTCATTCTTTGTCAAACCATCTCATATTTACATACTTATAACATATTATGGGTTTAAATCACATAAAAGAAGCATATTTCTAAGTTTAAGGGTCTTTATACTCAAAATGAAGCCATTTCAAGCTTTTATGGCTTCTTACATGCCTATTTTCTATGTTTCTTTACTTTTTAACTCATTCTTTGTCAAACCATCTCATATTTACATACTTAAAACATATTATGGGTTTAAATCACATAAAAGAAGCATATTTCTAAGTTTAAGGGTCTTTATACTCAAAATAAAGTCATTTCAAGCCTTTATGGCTTCTTACATGCCTATTTTCTATATTTCTTTACTTTTTAACTCATTCTTTGTCAAACCATCTCATATTTACATACTTATAACATAATATGGGTTTAAATCACATAAAAGAAGCATATTTCTAAGTTTAAGGGTTTATATACTCAAAATGAAGTCATTTCAAGCCTTTATGGCTTCTTACATGCCTATTTTCTATATTTCTTTACTTTTTAACTAATTCTTTGTCAAACCATCTCATATTTACATACTTATAACATATTATGGGTTTAAATCACATAAAAGAAGCATATTTCTAAGTTTAAGGGTCTTTATACTCAAAATGAAGCCATTTCAAGCCTTTATGGCTTCTTACATGCCTATTTCCAACATTTCTTTATTTTTTAACTCATTCTTTGTCAAACCATCTCATATTTACATACTTATAACATATTATGGATTTAAATCACATAAAAGAAGCATATTTATAAGTTTAAGGGTTTATATACTCAAAATGAAGCCATTTCAAGCTTTTATGGCTTCTTACATGCCTATTTTCTATATTTCTTTACTTTTTAACTCATTCTTTGTCAAACCATCTTATATTTACATACTTATAACATATTATGGGTTTAAATCACATAAAAGAAGCATATTTCTAAGTTTAAGGGTCTTTATACTCAAAATGAAGTCATTTCAAGCCTTTATGGCTTCTTACATGCCTATTTTCTATATTTCTTTATTTTTTAACTCCTTCTTTGTCAAACCATCTCATATTTACATACTTATAACATAATATGGGTTTAAATCACATAAAAGAAGCATATTTCTAAGTTTAAGGGTTTATATACTCAAAATGAAGTCATTTCAAGCCTTTATGGCTTCTTACATGCCTATTTTCTATATTTCTTTACTTTTTAACTAATTCTTTGTCAAAACATCTCATATTTACATACTTATAACATATTATGGGTTTAAATCACATAAAAGAAGCATATTTCTAAGTTTAAGGGTCTTTATACTCAAAATGAAGCCATTTCAAGCCTTTATGGCTTCTTACATGCCTATTTCCAACATTTCTTTATTTTTTAACTCATTCTTTGTCAAACCATCTCATATTTACATACTTATAACATATTATGGATTTAAATCACATAAAAGAAGCATATTTATAAGTTTAAGGGTTTATATACTCAAAATGAAGCCATTTCAAGCTTTTATGGCTTCTTACATGCCTATTTTCTATATTTCTTTACTTTTTAACTCATTCTTTGTCAAACCATCTTATATTTACATACTTATAACATATTATGGGTTTAAATCACATAAAAGAAGCATATTTCTAAGTTTAAGGGTCTTTATACTCAAAATGAAGTCATTTCAAGCCTTTATGGCTTCTTACATGCCTATTTTCTATATTTCTTTATTTTTTAACTCATTCTTTGTCAAACCATCTCATATTTACATACTTATAACATGTTATGGGTTTAAATCACATAAAAGAAGCATATTTCTAAGTTTAAGGGTTTATATACTCAAAATGAAGCCATTTTAAGCCTTTATGGCTTCTTACATGCCTATTTTCTATATTTCTTTACTTTTTAACTCATTCTTTGTCAAACCATCTCATATTTACATACTTATAACATATTATGGGTTTAAATCACATAAAAGAAGCATATTTCTATGTTTAAGGGTTTATATACTCAAAATGAAGCCATTTCAAGCCTTTATGGCTTCTTACATGCCTATTTTGTATATTTCTTTACTTTTTAACTCATTCTTTGTCACACCATCTCATATTTACATACTTATAACATATTATGGGTTTAAATCACATAAAAGAAGCATATTTCTAAGTTTAAGGGTCTTTATACTCAAAATGAAGTCATTTCAAGCCTTTATGGCTTCTTACATGCCTATTTTCTATATTTCTTTGTTTTTTAACTCATTCTTTGTCAAACCATCTCATATTTACATACTTATAACATGTTATGGGTTTAAATCACATAAAAGAAGCATATTTCTAAGTTTAAGGGTTTATATACTCAAAATGAAGCCATTTTAAGCCTTTATGGCTTCTTACATGCCTATTTTCTATATTTCTTTACTTTTTAACTCATTCTTCGTCAAACTATCTCATACTTACATACTTATAACATATTATGGGTTTAAATCACATAAAAGAAGCATATTTCTAAGTTTAAGGGTCTTTATACTCAAAATGAAGCCATTTCAAGCCTTTATGGCTTCTTACATGCCTATTTCCAACATTTCTTTACTTTTTAACTCATTCTTTGTCAAACCATCTCATTTTTACATACTTATAACATATTATGGGTTTAAATCACATAAAAGAAGCATATTTCTAAGTTTAAGGGTCTTTATACTAAAAATGAAGTCATTTCAAGCCTTTTTGGCTTCTTACATGCCTATTTTCTATATTTCTTTACTTTTTAACTCATTCTTTGTCAAACCATCTCATATTTACATACTTATAACATATTATGGGTTTAAATCACATAAAAGAAGCATATTTCTAAGTTTAAGGGTCTTTATACTCAAAATGAAGTCATTTCAAGCCTTTATGGCTTCTTACATGCCTATTTTCTATATTTCTTTATTTTTTAACTCATTCTTTGTCAAACCATCTCATATTTACATACTTATAACATGTTATGGGTTTAAATCACATAAAAGAAGCATATTTCTAAGTTTAAGGGTTTATATACTCAAAATGAAGCCATTTCAAGCTTTTATGGCTTCTTACATGCCTATTTTCTATATTTCTTTACTTTTTAACTCATTCTTTGTCAAACCATCTCATATTTACATACTTATAACATATTATGGGTTTAAATCACATAAAAGAAGCATATTTCTAAGTTTAAGGGTCTTTATACTCAAAATGAAGCCATTTCAAGCTTTTATGGCTTCTTACATGCCTATTTTCTATGTTTCTTTACTTTTTAACTCATTCTTTGTCAAACCATCTCATATTTACATATTTAAAACATATTATGGGTTTAAATCACATAAAAGAAGCATATTTCTAAGTTTAAGGGTCTTTATACTCAAAATAAAGTCATTTCAAGCCTTTATGGCTTCTTACATGCCTATTTTCTATATTTCTTTACTTTTTAACTCATTCTTTGTCAAACCATCTCATATTTACATACTTATAACATAATATGGGTTTAAATCACATAAAAGAAGCATATTTCTAAGTTTAAGGGTTTATATACTCAAAATGAAGTCATTTCAAGCCTTTATGGCTTCTTACATGCCTATTTTCTATATTTCTTTACTTTTTAACTAATTCTTTGTCAAAACATCTCATCTTTACATACTTATAACATATTATGGGTTTAAATCACATAAAAGAAGCATATTTCTAAGTTTAAGGGTCTTTATACTCAAAATGAAGCCATTTCAAGCCTTTATGGCTTCCTACATGCCTATTTCCAACATTTCTTTATTTTTTAACTCATTCTTTGTCAAACCATCTCATATTTACATACTTATAATATATTATGGATTTAAATCACATAAAAGAAGCATATTTCTAAGTTTAAGGGTCTTTATACTAAAAATGAAGTCATTTCAAGCCTTTATGGCTTCTTACATGCCTATTTTCTATATTTCTTTACTTTTTAACTAATTCTTTGTCAAACCATCTCATATTTACATACTTATAACATATTATGGGTTTAAATCACATAAAAGAAGCATATTTCTAAGTTTAAGGGTCTTTATACTCAAAATGAAGTCATTTCAAGCCTTTATGGCTTCTTACATGCCTATTTTCTATATTTCTTTATTTTTTAACTCATTCTTTGTCAAACCATCTCATATTTACATACTTATAACATATTATGGGTTTAAATCACATAAAAGAAGCATATTTCTAAGTTTAAGGGTCTTTATACTCAAAATGAAGCCATTTCAAGCCTTTTTGGCTTCTTACATGCCTATTTCCAACATTTCTTTACTTTTTAACTCATTCTTTGTCAAACCATCTCATATTTACATACTTATAACATATTATGGATTTAAATCGCATAAAAGAAGCATATTTCTAAGTTTAAGAGTTTATATACTCAAAATGAAGCCATTTCAAGCTTTTATGGCTTCTTACATGCCTATTTTCTATATTTCTTTACTTTTTAACTCATTCTTTGTCAAACCATCTCATATTTACATACTTATAACATATTATGGGTTTAAATCACATAAAAGAAGCATATTTCTAAGTTTAAGGGTCTTTATACTCAAAATGAAGCCATTTCAAGCTTTTATGGCTTCTTACATGCCTATTTTCTATGTTTCTTTACTTTTTAACTCATTCTTTGTCAAACCATCTCATATTTACATACTTAAAACATATTATGGGTTTAAATCACATAAAAGAAGCATATTTCTAAGTTTAAGGGTCTTTATACTCAAAATAAAGTCATTTCAAGCCTTTATGGCTTCTTACATGCCTATTTTCTATATTTCTTTACTTTTTAACTCATTCTTTGTCAAACCATCTCATATTTACATACTTATAACATAATATGGGTTTAAATCACATAAAAGAAGCATATTTCTAAGTTTAAGGGTTTATATACTCAAAATGAAGTCATTTCAAGCCTTTATGGCTTCTTACATGCCTATTTTCTATATTTCTTTACTTTTTAACTAATTCTTTGTCAAACCATCTCATATTTACATACTTATAACATATTATGGGTTTAAATCACATAAAAGAAGCATATTTCTAAGTTTAAGGGTCTTTATACTCAAAATGAAGCCATTTCAAGCCTTTATGGCTTCTTACATGCCTATTTCCAACATTTCTTTATTTTTTAACTCATTCTTTGTCAAACCATCTCATATTTACATACTTATAACATATTATGGATTTAAATCACATAAAAGAAGCATATTTATAAGTTTAAGGGTTTATATACTCAAAATGAAGCCATTTCAAGCTTTTATGGCTTCTTACATGCCTATTTTCTATATTTCTTTACTTTTTAACTCATTCTTTGTCAAACCATCTTATATTTACATACTTATAACATATTATGGGTTTAAATCACATAAAAGAAGCATATTTCTAAGTTTAAGGGTCTTTATACTCAAAATGAAGTCATTTCAAGCCTTTATGGCTTCTTACATGCCTATTTTCTATATTTCTTTATTTTTTAACTCCTTCTTTGTCAAACCATCTCATATTTACATACTTATAACATAATATGGGTTTAAATCACATAAAAGAAGCATATTTCTAAGTTTAAGGGTTTATATACTCAAAATGAAGTCATTTCAAGCCTTTATGGCTTCTTACATGCCTATTTTCTATATTTCTTTACTTTTTAACTAATTCTTTGTCAAAACATCTCATATTTACATACTTATAACATATTATGGGTTTAAATCACATAAAAGAAGCATATTTCTAAGTTTAAGGGTCTTTATACTCAAAATGAAGCCATTTCAAGCCTTTATGGCTTCTTACATGCCTATTTCCAACATTTCTTTATTTTTTAACTCATTCTTTGTCAAACCATCTCATATTTACATACTTATAACATATTATGGATTTAAATCACATAAAAGAAGCATATTTATAAGTTTAAGGGTTTATATACTCAAAATGAAGCCATTTCAAGCTTTTATGGCTTCTTACATGCCTATTTTCTATATTTCTTTACTTTTTAACTCATTCTTTGTCAAACCATCTTATATTTACATACTTATAACATATTATGGGTTTAAATCACATAAAAGAAGCATATTTCTAAGTTTAAGGGTCTTTATACTCAAAATGAAGTCATTTCAAGCCTTTATGGCTTCTTACATGCCTATTTTCTATATTTCTTTATTTTTTAACTCATTCTTTGTCAAACCATCTCATATTTACATACTTATAACATGTTATGGGTTTAAATCACATAAAAGAAGCATATTTCTAAGTTTAAGGGTTTATATACTCAAAATGAAGCCATTTTAAGCCTTTATGGCTTCTTACATGCCTATTTTCTATATTTCTTTACTTTTTAACTCATTCTTTGTCAAACCATCTCATATTTACATACTTATAACATATTATGGGTTTAAATCACATAAAAGAAGCATATTTCTATGTTTAAGGGTTTATATACTCAAAATGAAGCCATTTCAAGCCTTTATGGCTTCTTACATGCCTATTTTGTATATTTCTTTACTTTTTAACTCATTCTTTGTCACACCATCTCATATTTACATACTTATAACATATTATGGGTTTAAATCACATAAAAGAAGCATATTTCTAAGTTTAAGGGTCTTTATACTCAAAATGAAGTCATTTCAAGCCTTTATGGCTTCTTACATGCCTATTTTCTATATTTCTTTGTTTTTTAACTCATTCTTTGTCAAACCATCTCATATTTACATACTTATAACATGTTATGGGTTTAAATCACATAAAAGAAGCATATTTCTAAGTTTAAGGGTTTATATACTCAAAATGAAGCCATTTTAAGCCTTTATGGCTTCTTACATGCCTATTTTCTATATTTCTTTACTTTTTAACTCATTCTTCGTCAAACTATCTCATACTTACATACTTATAACATATTATGGGTTTAAATCACATAAAAGAAGCATATTTCTAAGTTTAAGGGTCTTTATACTCAAAATGAAGCCATTTCAAGCCTTTATGGCTTCTTACATGCCTATTTCCAACATTTCTTTACTTTTTAACTCATTCTTTGTCAAACCATCTCATTTTTACATACTTATAACATATTATGGGTTTAAATCACATAAAAGAAGCATATTTCTAAGTTTAAGGGTCTTTATACTAAAAATGAAGTCATTTCAAGCCTTTTTGGCTTCTTACATGCCTATTTTCTATATTTCTTTACTTTTTAACTCATTCTTTGTCAAACCATCTCATATTTACATACTTATAACATATTATGGGTTTAAATCACATAAAAGAAGCATATTTCTAAGTTTAAGGGTCTTTATACTCAAAATGAAGTCATTTCAAGCCTTTATGGCTTCTTACATGCCTATTTTCTATATTTCTTTATTTTTTAACTCATTCTTTGTCAAACCATCTCATATTTACATACTTATAACATGTTATGGGTTTAAATCACATAAAAGAAGCATATTTCTAAGTTTAAGGGTTTATATACTCAAAATGAAGCCATTTCAAGCTTTTATGGCTTCTTACATGCCTATTTTCTATATTTCTTTACTTTTTAACTCATTCTTTGTCAAACCATCTCATATTTACATACTTATAACATATTATGGGTTTAAATCACATAAAAGAAGCATATTTCTAAGTTTAAGGGTCTTTATACTCAAAATGAAGCCATTTCAAGCTTTTATGGCTTCTTACATGCCTATTTTCTATGTTTCTTTACTTTTTAACTCATTCTTTGTCAAACCATCTCATATTTACATATTTAAAACATATTATGGGTTTAAATCACATAAAAGAAGCATATTTCTAAGTTTAAGGGTCTTTATACTCAAAATAAAGTCATTTCAAGCCTTTATGGCTTCTTACATGCCTATTTTCTATATTTCTTTACTTTTTAACTCATTCTTTGTCAAACCATCTCATATTTACATACTTATAACATAATATGGGTTTAAATCACATAAAAGAAGCATATTTCTAAGTTTAAGGGTTTATATACTCAAAATGAAGTCATTTCAAGCCTTTATGGCTTCTTACATGCCTATTTTCTATATTTCTTTACTTTTTAACTAATTCTTTGTCAAAACATCTCATCTTTACATACTTATAACATATTATGGGTTTAAATCACATAAAAGAAGCATATTTCTAAGTTTAAGGGTCTTTATACTCAAAATGAAGCCATTTCAAGCCTTTATGGCTTCCTACATGCCTATTTCCAACATTTCTTTATTTTTTAACTCATTCTTTGTCAAACCATCTCATATTTACATACTTATAACATATTATGGATTTAAATCACATAAAAGAAGCATATTTATAAGTTTAAGGGTTTATATACTCAAAATGAAGCCATTTCAAGCTTTTATGGCTTCTTACATGCCTATTTTCTATATTTCTTTACTTTTTAACTCATTCTTTGTCAAACCATCTTATATTTACATACTTATAACATATTATGGGTTTAAATCACATAAAAGAAGCATATTTCTAAGTTTAAGGGTCTTTATACTCAAAATGAAGTCATTTCAAGCCTTTATGGCTTCTTACATGCCTATTTTCTATATTTCTTTATTTTTTAACTCATTCTTTGTCAAACCATCTCATATTTACATACTTATAACATGTTATGGGTTTAAATCACATAAAAGAAGCATATTTCTAAGTTTAAGGGTTTATATACTCAAAATGAAGCCATTTTAAGCCTTTATGGCTTCTTACATGCCTATTTTCTATATTTCTTTACTTTTTAACTCATTCTTTGTCAAACCATCTCATATTTACATACTTATAACATATTATGGGTTTAAATCACATAAAAGAAGCATATTTCTATGTTTAAGGGTTTATATACTCAAAATGAAGCCATTTCAAGCCTTTATGGCTTCTTACATGCCTATTTTCTATATTTCTTTACTTTTTAACTCATTCTTTGTCAAACCATCTCATATTTACATACTTATAACATACTATGGGTTTAAATCACATAAAAGAAGCATATTTCTAAGTTTAAGGGTCTTTATACTCAAAATGAAGTCATTTCAAGCCTTTATGGCTTCTTACATGCCTATTTCCAACATTTCTTTACTTTTTAACTCATTCTTTGTCAAACCATCTCATATTTACATACTTATAACATATTATGAATTTAAATCACATAAAAGAAGCATATTTCTAAGTTTAAGGGTTTATATACTTAAAATGAAGCCATTTCAAGCCTTTATGGCTTCTTACATGCCTATTTTCTATATTTCTTTACTTTTTAACTCATTATTTGTCAAACCATCTCATATTTACATAATTATAACATATTATGGGTTTAAATCACATAAAAGAAGCATATTTCTAAGTTTAAGGGTTTATATACTCAAAATGAAGCCATTTCAAGCCTTTATGGCTTCTTACATGCCTATTTCCAACATTCCTTTACTTTTTAACTTATTCTTTGTCAAACCATCTCATATTTACATACTTATAATATATTATGGGTTTAAATCACAATAAAGAAGCATATTTCTAAGTTTAAGGCAACATAATAAGTAAACCATACAAAATTATATTAAAATTGTTACCGCTATGGTTTTTGATTTGACATTGGCAGGCACCATTCCTTTCCTAGGGACCTCCTTGAAGTGCGTCTTCATAAAAAGCTCATGTGCAGTAGGTAACTGCCCTTTGTTTTTCGCCGCCTTTGAATGTACATGCACAAAAACAAATAAAACTTGTCATTCCAATGTGAACCACAATTGTTACCTATTTACATGCCTTATAAAGAAACTAACCATCCTTTTTGCATGTTGTACAGCTTAAATTGAACCCTGGTAGTGGGTTGGTTCAACCACATTGTCCAATGATCCGCCTCTTCTATTCTTCTTATTTTGTTCGGACCGTTTCTTGTACGTATCATCATTGGCAACAATGTTCATCATCTTCCGGTGGACATCATCAATAAGCCAGACCGGCTTCTGACCTTTCATCTTGTGTGTGATTGTGTGAAACATGTCCTTCAACCGATATGCGAACTTGGATTCGAAGGTTGTCTTCACATGGTCCTCCAACTCGGGTGCCCATGTGCATTGCTTCTGCAATTGACAAACATTTAAAGTTAACAACCAAATCTCAAACTTCGCAATTAGTAATACATAGTTGTAAGTATAAAATGACATACACAAAACAAGTTCCACCAATGCTCCTTTGTTTTAGCATCAACTTCTCCGTAATTCCTCCAAGGCTTTCGATAGTAGCCTGTTAGGGTACCGGAGATGGCCTTTACCACGACTTTATCATCAAACCTATTTTAACGTACATCAAGATCAAAAAGAAAATAAGTAGTTCATGTTAGAGTATTCCATAGGTCATGATATAAAATATGGATACAAAGGGATTGCACAGTCCATGGATTAGTCTTGATGTTTGGTAAAATCATAGTTTTAATTTCAGCCCAAACTTATTAATTAATTTTTAGCCCAAGCCTTTTTTATTTTATTGTTTTATTATTTATTTTTGGCCCAAACCCTTTATTTATTTTAATTTAATTATTTTCTTATTTTAGCCCGAATAATAAAAAGTCAGAAAAGGCCCGAAATTATCAATCGGCACTTAAAATGCCGAAGGAAATTAGGGTTAAAAATGTATTTAGACGGAAAAACAGGCTGGAATTTCCCGCGCCACGGCAGGTATCTACCGTGTCACGGGAATCCTTCCCGTCTTACGGTGGGATTTCCCGTGACACGAAAGGTCTGCCATGACACGGGACATTCCGTGTCTTTTCCGCGTAAACCCTTAACGCGTTTTTTATCCCGTTTTCTGAAAATTTCCCGCGTCACACCAGAAATGTACCGTGTCACGGGAAAGTGTACCGTCTGATGGTGGAGCTTCCCGTGTCACGGTACAGTTTGACCGTGTCACGGGATAATTTTTTAGGGTTTTTATCATTTTAGGGTTCCGTGTGCTCCCTCAGCACATTTTCCCTATAAATACCCCCTCATTTCTGATGAACGGGGCACCGAGTAATTCTCTAATTTTATTCTCCCTCTTTAGCCTAAATATTAGCCTCCCTATTCTTCCAAAATACTTCCCCTAATTAAGCACTCCAAGGAGTTCATACAATACCCAAAGTTCTATACTTAAACCAAAGCGTGAAAGGTAGAATTAACTGAGGGTTTGGACCAAATCAAATCTATATTTATTTAATTTAATTTCCATTTGATTTATATTTTTATTGAAGTTACTAACAGTTTATTCACGATGTAGCAATTTAAAGGAACGCGCAGAATGTGAGTAATTAATTAAATTAATTACTCTTATTTTATTTTAATATTGCTAGTATCATGATTAGGTTATTTTATATTTAATTTGACTAACATTATTACTGTTGAATTGCTTCCAATATTAATGTTTATTCTATAATTTTTATGATCACCATATTGCATGTTTAAAGGGAATATGTAATTGAAAATCACGCCTAATAAGATAATTTGGACGACCGGTTTAGGTTCCTTTTTAATCTTGTTGTTTAATTCAAGTGATCACAAATTTTATAGAATTATGTGTTGCATTAATATTAAACCAATTTAGCCTAATAATAGTTTGGAGCGAATTGAATATTTTATTTGTATGCCTTTGAGATCGCAGGAATCACTTTTCACTATAAGAATCGAGTAGAGGCCAATACGGGCGAATGTGACTCCATGATTCACTTCGTACCATCATCCTCGATCCTCCTTTCGTGGTTCCGAACCATATGGAGTTAGTAATCTCATGGATTATGAATGGGGTGTAACCTTCACGGGTCAATCGTTGTTGCCTATCGTTGTCCCTTATCGTGGTTGCCTTTAATGATCCGTGAACGGTTTACAAGTTCCTTAAAAACTTGTTGGCGGCTCCCTACTTTCCTTGTCCCTAATCGTATATGTCAATTCCCACTTCCTATGAGTGCCAAGCATATTCACCACATGCTTTAACGTAGGCGCACTTCGAACGACGCCTACACCAGCGACTACAAGTTTCAAGAGCTTACATCACAAGGGGTCTCGGTGGCCAAAGATCTTCTTCCGCAGAAGTTTAACGCCAACGACATCCCAAAATTCAGAGCAATTGACAACCCCTACTTTCATTTAAGAGCGTTCGAAACAATAATGAGTATCAAGGGTATTGATAAGAAGGTCTTTCCTTCTCTTTTCTCACTATCTCTCGAGACCGTTTGCCAACAATGGTTCTTTTCTCTCGAGAAAGAAAAGACCTCTACCTGGGAGTCTATAGCAAAAGCTTTCGTTGATAGGTACAAGTGCAACATTCAAGTCGAGACTGACCATAGAGAACTTGAAATCCTCAAGCAGAAAGAGAATGAAGGCTTCACCTCTTTCTTTAACAAGTGGAGAGAAACCTCAGCTAAGATGATTGAGGTACCAAGTGAAAAAGAGTCTGTGAGACTGTTTATCAAGAATCTCCAAGAAAAATATTCCAAGCATCTTAAATATCAAAATAATCTTCATACCTTTAAGGCTGTTTATGACATTGGGATCAATATTGAAGATGACTTGGCTAAGTCAAAAGCTGCCAACAATAACTCCAACAGTGGCTGGAAAGGAAAGAAGAACGACAATCCTTCTTCTTCCAAAACCGCCCACTCAAATAATGTTAGCACCTTTAATTTAGGAGAAGTTCTTACCATGAACAACCAAGGACAGAAGAAACCATTTAGGAGGAACTTCACTCCTATTGGCATGAGTTATGACACCGCATTTGATCGATTAAATGCAAAAGGTCTTATAACTCCTATTGGACCATTTGGGGACCCACCAGTTGAGAAGAGGTCGGTTAACTGGAACCCCAATGCACACTGCAAGTATCACCAAGGTAGGGGCCATTCCACTGAAAGCTGTTGGAAGCTTAAGGAAGCTATCCAAGACCTAATCGACAATAACAAACTGCCGTTGCCCCCTGCCAGTAAGAAGCCAAGAATTGACAATGCACCTCTAGCTCACACCCTAGCCATCTCCGATGAAGAAAACGAGGTTGACCCCTCCTCTCTCATTAGACCTGTTGAAGAAATCAGTGCCATAGAAAAAGAAGAGGAGATCTTTTTCGATGTCAAGGATAGTCTTCCAGAACCGGCGAATAAGGAAGATATACAATTGCTCACACTGTCTATGAAGGAGGCATCGCAATTACTACGTGAAGCTCTCAAAGTTATGAACGAACTCCATAAGAAATATGATGAGCTTCCACTTCCAAAAGAAGAACCTAAAATAGAATTCACACCAGTGAGAACGACTTATGAGGCAAAGTGCTTTCCCTTACAAGTCACTGAAAAACCCAAGAAGAGCAATAGAACCTACACTCCGATTGGGATCCCATATGCGCAAATGTTCGAAATGCTCTCCGAGAGTGGCGAGGTCAAACCTCTCGAACCGAGACCATTCGAGTCATTAAAAAGGACAGATAGATATTACTGTCATTATCATCAATCAGGGGGTCACACTATAGAAAACTGTTTCAAGTTCAGGGATTTGGTACAGAAAATGATTGATGAAAAGAAACTAGTCCAAATTCAACAAGAAGAGGATACAACCATTAATGGAGTTTGGGACAGTGATGAAGAAGATGTCTATCTAAAGGACATAGTACGACCTTCACCTTCTGTGTCGTACACCACAGATGACATTTGGGCTGAAGAAGATTCATCAATAGACGTCCTCACAAGATCTGGGAGAATGCAACCTCCCGTTTCAACACAACCTATGCCCACCATACATCAAGTTCCCATACCTATCATCGAAGACAACGACATTGTTAAACAGTTTAAGAAGACAAAAGTTGAGATGAATGTGTGGAAACTTCTGGCAACATCTCGAGAGCATAGGTTGGCTGTAATGAATGCCTTGGATAAAATCGGGATAGATTCTGACACTACCCCTGAGGGACTAGCCAACTTCCTCACAAGTGACCTTCCTAGTCCGATTAATTTGATCACCTTTTCTGACAAAGATTTACCTCCAGAAGGTGACAAACATTACAAGGCATTAAACCTCACGGTAGTCTGCAAAAGGATGAATGTTCCTATGACTCTTGTAGACAATGGATCGGCTATCAATGTCTGTCCACTTAGAACTGCGAGGATGCTCAGCATAAGGGATGAAGACTTAACTCCGTCCACACAAGGAATAAGAGCTTACGATAATACTCGCCGTCAAGCTCTTGGCAAAACAACCCTAAATGTAACGGTAGGAGCAATAGAACATGCTACTACTTTCCAAGTAGTAGACATCAAAGCTTCATTCAACTTGTTGTTGGGACGCCCTTGGCTTCATGATCTAAAGGTCGTCCCTTCATCTCTCCACCAACAAGTGAAAGCTATAGTTGGAGGAATTCCAATCACCATCGATGCTTCGCCTATGAGAATCAAATCCATAGAGAATCCAATCATTAATGTGGAGCACGACGAGGATGATGAAGACCCATGGGGATTTAACGAAGAAGTCTCCTTAATCCAGGAGGATGAAACGACATCTCTTTGCCATGACCCCCATTCCAATATGACCGTCAACGCCATGCAGAAGAAACAAGGACACTTTCCTGGAATGACTTTAGGAAAGAAGAAAGGAATAGCAAAACCGCTGGAGTCACCTGGCCTCCCTAAGTTAGATACTTTCGGACTTGGTTTTGAACCGACTCGGAAAGATCTCAAGCGAGCTCAGGAAAAGTTGAAGGCGCGTAGGGATGCTCGCATTCAAAAGAAAGCAATTCCAATGGATCAGTACCCTCTTACGCTTAATGGTCAGTTCATAAAAGAAGGAGAGGACTATCCATGCCATGAATTTCCCGAGCCATTTGTTGTAAACGGCATGAGACAACCGGAATTCGAGATTTTCTTGGATTGCTACTTCACTGATGAAATCCCAACTCCCATCCATAAGGAGAAAGCACCCCCATGCTTTGACTTTAACGTCATGGGATTACTGTTTGGGCGAGAAAAGAATGAGCCAACTTATGAAGAAGATAACTCTTCACTCATTCAAACGGTCCTACAAAGTGAAAGCTTCGACCCCTCGAAGCTAATTACTCCAGCTGAAGGATCACTACATGGATGGCGCAAGACTATTAAAGTGACTACTCCAAGCGGAAGGAAGATATCAATCACGACAGGACAGGGACCGATGTTTGAAGAGTCGTCTGAGTCTGAGTCTGAGTTTAAGTCTTTCCCTTTAGAGTCTCCTAAGTCTTTAGTAGTAACACCTCCCTCTCCTATTTCTTCTCCTAGGATAGTTAATGATCCAGTCCCTGAGGACATATCACTCTTTGATGTAATGATCTCAGAGTATATAATAATATTTCTCATTCTCCTTACTTCTCGTGTTCTTCCCTAACCCAAGATGACGAGCATTGCTTAGCTAATGATGAAAAAGACAAAGAAATTATTAAAGCAATGGAAACACTCGAAAAGAAAACACCGGTAATTGAAGAAACTGAAACAGTTGACATCTCGAATGATTCAACCCATAAAAGAGAAGTTAAAATCGGATTAACATTGAATAAATAAGAAAGAACCAATTTAATTAACTTACTTAAAGAATTTATCGATGTATTTGCTTGGTCATATGAAGATATGCCAGGCATTAATAGAGAAATAGCTCAACACACTATACCACTAATTACAGGAATGAAACCTGTAAAACAAAAGTTGCGTCGAATGAAACCCGACGTAGCACTTAAAATAAAAGAAGAAGTTCAAAAACAAATAATTGCAGGTTTCATCAAGGTATCCAAATACCCCGAATGGGTCGCCAACGTCGTCCCAGTTCCAAAGAAAGACGGAAGGGTAAGGATGTGTGTCGACTATCGAGATCTAAATAAGGCAAGTCCAAAGGACGACTTCCCTTTGCCACACATCGATATTCTGGTAGATAACACGGCAAATCACGCGCTTCTCTCGTTCATGGATGGGTACGCAGGGTACAACCAGATTCTCATGGCAGAAGAAGACATGGAGAAAACAACCTTTATAACACCATGGGGCACTTACTGCTACACGGTAATGCCATTCGGGTTGAAAAAAGCGGGTGCTACTTACCAACGTGCAGCAACTGCCTTACTCCATGACATAATGCACAAAGAAGTCGAAGTATATGTCGACGACATGATTGTAAAATCAAAAGACCGTCCAGGCCATCAAGTAGCCTTGAGGAAATTTTTCGAAAGGCTAAGAAAGTATAACATGAGGTTGAATCCATCAAAATGTGCTTTTGGAGTCACCTCAGGCAAGCTCTTGGGATACGTCATAAGCTCTAGAGGAATAGAGGTAGATCCAACAAAGATTAAAGCAATCATGTCAATGCCACCGCCCAAGACTGAGAAGCAGATTCGAGGATTTATTGGCCGGTTGCAATACATAAGTAGGTTCATATCAAAACTGACGACGATATGTGAACCAATCTTCAAGAAGCTCAAGAAGAATGTACCAGTAATATGGGATGACGAGTGTCAAAAATCCTTTGAAAAGATCAAAGCCTATCTCGCAAATCCTCCCGTATTAGCACCAGCACTTCCCGGAATACCTCTTAAGTTATATTTGACGGTTACCAAAGAGACAATGGGAGCCATGCTAGCACAAGAGGTAGAAGGCAAAGAGAACGCAATCTATTACCTAAGTAAAAAGATGCTCGAATACAAAACACTCTATACACCGCTCGAGAAATTGTGCCTCGCCTTGGTGTGGGCCACAACTAAGTTAAGACATTACATGTTGGTGCATACCGTTTTCGTAGTCTCCCTATTAGATCCACTCAAGTATCTATTCGAGAAATCTACACTCAATGGACGCATATCAAGATGGATAGTCAATCTAGCCCAGTTCGATGTAAGGTTTATGCCGCAAAAAGCCATTAAAGGATCCGTGGTGTCAGACTTTCTAGCAGATTTTCCAATAGAAGACTCGACGCCAATACAAGACAATGAATTTCCAGATGAAGACTTGATGGTCACTGAAGATGATACTTGGACCTTGTATTTCGACGGAGCCTCAAACCAAAAGGGATGTGGCGTCGGAGTGCTACTAGTATCACCTAAAGAGGAACATGTTCCAATCTCAATAAAGCTTGATTTCGACGTTACCAACAACGCTGCTGAATATGAAGCATGTGTGGTAGGCCTTGAAACAGCTTTGGCATTGGGAGTAAAGAAGTTAAGGATATTCGGAGACTCTTCTTTGATCATCAATCAGATATCTAAAAGATGGAAAGTAAGGAGCGAAAGCCTAGCCCCTTATCAAACCTATCTGGAAACTCTTACCGATCAGTTAGAGAAGGTAGAATACACATATCTACCTAGAGAAGAAAACCAATTTGCTGATGCCTTGGCAAGATTAGCCTCAATGGTTAGGATTCCCAAGGAAATCGAGCAAATGCCTCTAACTATCGAAAAAAGGCACAAACCAGCATACATCCAAGCTATAGAAGACGACGACTTAGTCCAAGAAGAAGAAGAAGAAGAAGAAGAACCGTGGTACACGGACATACTCAACTATGTCACCAATAGAGAATACCCTCCTCATGCTGACAAAAGAGCAAAGCGAGCATTGAGACTTTTGGCTTCTCAATATGTACTCATAGACAATGAGCTACATAAAAGGTACCTAAAGGTCGAGCTCTCTTATGTATAGGAAAGATGGATGCACAAAGAGTGATGAGAATAGTTCACGAAGGAATCTGTGGCACTCATGTAAACGGCAAAATGTTAGTCCAGAAAATAATGCGAGAAGGATATTATTGGACTACAATGAATAGGGATTGCCATCAATATGTAAAAAGATGCCTAAAGTGCCAAATTTATGCCAATTTACAACATGTCCCTCCATCTTTGCTCTACACCTACACATCGCCATGGCCATTCTCTACATGGGGAATTGACATAATTGGCAAAATCACTCCCCCATGAACAGGAGACCACGAATTTATCCTAGTAGCAATCGATTACTTTACAAAGTGGGTCGAAGCGCAATCGTACGCTAAACTCACTGCAAAACATGTAGCACTCTTTATCGAAAGAAATATTATCTGTCGATATGGAGTCCCACATGAGATGATAAGTGACCATGGAACTCACTTTCAAGCCGAATGTGAAGAATTGCTACAAAAATACGGCATTCAACATCATCATTCTTCCCCTTATAGACCTCAAGCAAACGGAGTAGTCGAGGCAGCAAATAAAAATTTAAAGACTATCATCGAAAAAATGACTGAAAATTATAAGGATTGGCCTGACAAGATTCACTTCGCATTGTGGGGTTATCGCACGTCAATCCGTACATCAACAGGAAATACACCATTTTCCTTGGTATACGGAATGGATGCCGTACAACCTGTCGAATTAGAAATACCATCTCTACGCATCGCGCTAGAGAGTAAACTCGATGAAGTTGAATGGACTAGGGCAAGATATGAAGAATTGATTCTACTCGACGAGAAACGACTAGAATCTCTACATCATACTCAGTGTTACCAAACTCGTATGGCTAGGCATTTTAATAAGAAGGTCAAGACAAGAAATATCAAAATAGGAGATTTGGTATTAAAAGCACTAAGGAAAAATGTTTTAGACCCAAGGGGAAAATTTAGACCTAACTGGTCTGGACCCTACATTGTCAAGACAATCCTATCAGGAGGTGCAGCAAAACTAACTGATATGGATGGCAATGAATTCTCAAACATGACCAATCTTGACCAACTTAAGAAATACTACCCATAATTACTTGAGTAGGATACTCAAGAGAGCTACGTTCGGCCTGATTCCTTAAGAAAGGATACGTAGGCAACCCTTTACGGGTGCGGCCACTTTATTTTTCGACATCTCCGCGTTCCAGAATTAATTAAAAATTCAATAGAAAATCGGCGAATTGTTGGCGTCGCAGAACAGAGCCTGGCGCCAGCCATAAGTCATCAGCGCCAGCCGATGGAATTGACGCCTGGCGCCTGTAGGGAATAGTTTCAAGCCTTTAAAATCCCACTAGCTTGAACCCCACTGTGATCATACACTAAAGTACGGTGGCGTCCAAAAGGGAAGAAGATAGAGCAAAAGAGTCGCCAACAAGTTTTTAAGGAACTTGTAAACCATCACGAGGTGAAGGTTACACCCCTTAACGATCCAAGAGATCGTCAACTCCATAAGGTCATGAACCAAATAAGGGTTCGGGGATGATGGTACAAATCCAACCTAAAAGAGATTGAACCTGCCCTAATAATAGGCCTCTACTTTATTCTGCTCGTATTCATGTGCGCTTTCTGACTAACATACAATCAATAGATTAACCCTAAACCTGTTTATTCTATGTTGGTTGAATTTAATGCACAAATAAACTATTATTGGTGATCACTTGAATTTATAATCACAATTAACCCTAACAAGATTATTAATTATCTTATTAAGCGTGATTACAAGTACAAATTCCCTTTAAACATGCATGAAAGGTGTGATCAAGCAATAAAGAATAAATAATGTATCAAGCAACATAATCAATAATAATCATAATAATAATCATATCATAATAATAATCATAATCATCATAAATAAAATAATCATCAAAATAATAATAAATTATAACAATTATAATCATAATCATGTTCATGTTAATATTAAAGCATAATAATAGCAAGATCCTAGGCATGATACTAACAAGATTAATAACAAACCCTAGCATGTCACTAAACAATAAAAATCAAAGCTTTAGCCCTAACATGATACTAACATGAATTAATATTAGGAAGAATATAGGAAGCATCGTACTTTTAATCACACTTGATATTAAAGTTACCCTAGACATGATACTAGGAATCATAAATAACAATCTAAGCATGATATCTACATCATAAAATCAATTAAACCATTAAAGTACTTACTTGGATGACTCGTACCTCTTTCTAATTACAAAATACACGCGTTAGTAACTTCAAGGAAAATAATAATCAAAACAATTAAATTAAATAATTGAAGTAGAGATTTGGGACCAAACCCTCAGAAATTAAAACCTTTCACGTCTAGGGCGAAGGCAACTTCGAATATGGCTAGGTGTATCAAGATCTTGTGAATGCGGAATTTTGTATTAAAGAGTAAAGTTTAGAAAGAATGCTAAAAGATCAATGATTCATAAAATAATTGTTGACGATTGGTGATTGTAGATGATGATTGAAAACGGAATTTATTAAAACTTCAGAATAAAAGAATTGGTGAATGATAGATGATAATCCGTCCATCAAAACGGAGTTTTTGATACGATATTTATAGAGAAAAACATCCAAAAAAGATAATTTATCAAAACAGAGTCTGAAGATCGAAAAACCAACTTGGCGCCAGCCCTGGCTCATTGGCGCCAGGACCAGTGGCTAGTGCCAGGCGCCAATGGCTGGCGTCTGGCGCCAATCCTGGTTCCAGGCGCCAAGGCCTGGGGTTGGACGCCAAACCGGATTTTAACGCGTTTTCGAAAATCTGATAATTTTATTGTACTGGAAGATAAAATAATATAATTTCAGTCGAAAATGCTATTTGATCTAATTAAAACTCTGAAGAATCCTAATTGAATTAAGAATGATAAAACCTTCTAGAATGTTCTAGAAGACCAAAACCATTCCTAATTACATTAGGAATGATAAATCATATTAGGCCCTTCCCTAGATCATTGGGCCGTACTTAAAGCTCAAACCAGGCCCAGTTTAGTAAATTGGCCATAAATTCCTCAATATTCATCGGAATTGGGCTTATAATATATCATTGGAAAGGTCTTTGCAAGCCCCATCCAACTACACCACTATTGGACCCATATCATGGACCAAAAAAACTGGATTGGCTGTTTTCTTAAAATAAAGTTTTCAAAAACAGAGAGAAGAGAAAAGAAAAGAAAAGAAATAAAACTTTCCGCAACACTAGACCTTTCCACACTTTCGTTTCATTCTATTATGATTCGACGTGAAAGGTACTCATCACTGGGTTTGGTTTTGGGGAGACACAAATGGGTGTCTACAGAAGCCCCCACTTTGACTGAGTTTGGTGAAACGCAAGTTTCGAAAACGAAAGCCAAAGTATCGATAGGGACGGAGAATGATTCAGAACGTCCTGCGATCCTAAATCAATCTTATAACGCCGATACCTGCAAAACTAGCATTAGTTAAACAGATAAAAAAGTTAAGAAACGCGTATCTTGCACCGTCGAGAACACGTCTCTGAAAGTAACTGATCTGTTTTGATGACCTCCTGCAAGCTAAAGAATGCCATCCCGCTTGAAAACCGCTACGCCTGTAACTGCTTCCAAATTAGAAGATTGCTTCGCCTGAAACTACCTTCTCCGCAATGATAATATTCCACGTCCAAGGGAATATCATCGAAAATTATTTCTCTTGAAATAATTCTCATCCGCATTATGATCATCTTCCATGCCTCAGGAACTATGATCGAAGACAATTTCGCCCTGAAATTACCTTCAGTTGTTTGTGACAACTTTCCGCAAGCCAGGGAATGATGTCGAAGACATCTTCTCTTGAAGTCATCCTCATTTGATGTGATAATCTCCCAAAGGAAAACACCAAAGATCCACGCCCGTCGATCTCTAAAAGTTCGCCTGAACTTGCCTTTTGCTATGCCTGTACGTCGGCGCTCTTTGCTCTTAAACCTATATGTCGGTGCCTTTTGCTAATAAACCTGTATGTTGGTGCTTTTTGCTAATGAGCCAATGCTTAGGCGCTTTAAGCTTAGTGAGACGATCTTTTCATCAGGTCGATCACTTCATGTAATCAAGCCGATTACCTAATCATATCAAATTGCTTAGAGGGGCTAACTGGCGTACCAAGGAACCCAAAATATATTGCAGAAGGCTAGCACAACCCCAAAAGGTGACTGGCTGCTTTGGCGTCGCTGAAAATCAATCAGCGCCAAACATATGGCATTAGCGCCATGCGTTGAAATTGGCGTCTGGCGCCAAGCACAGAATGTGACGCCAATGCCTAGGGACTGGCGCCAGCACGGGAATCACTTTAAATTCCCGTTTTTAGTTCATTTCGTGCTCTGGTTTGTTGCGAACGCTGCTCGAAAGAAGTCAAAACTTCAATTGATCGTTGCTCATTCGTTTCTCAACCGAATTCGCTCAAATTTGTTGCAAATCAAAGCTCTTCTCATCCATATTCCCGATCTATGTAAGTTTTCCTCCAACTCACGTCGGTTTTTATGAATTTTTGGCATGTTCATTCACGAATTTCATGAAAATTCGAAACTTATAATGCTCAATTTGCTTTGTTTATCAAGTTTTATGCCATGAAATTGCTTGTTTATGTTTATATATTGCCTTGGGAGTAATTTGAGACTTGTTTGACTCAATTTGGCGAAGAAATGAGCAATCCACCATTGTTGGACCTCCTAAGGTCGTGAAAAACAATGTGACTCGTTCTTGATGTTTTTGCTAGCAATTCTTGTTCAATGTGTCACAATAATTACTATGGTGTTGCAAGAAATTGTTTGATTGCTTGAAAAATGCTGTCATGCTCAATTTGAATTTGTGCTCTGTTTTAGTACTACGTACTCTGTTTTTTTTTTTTTTTTGCGAACATAGTATCATGCGGCTAGGAAAACCTTTAGATACTATAGAACCTTGATTTATGATGATTCTGCACAATGTAGCATGGCTAGACAACGAGGCTCAGGTTCACGGTCCCGAAACACTAGACGGGAGCATGAGCCCGTGGAGGACGACACTACACCGTCCACTTCGCTTGGTCAGTTCCCAGAGTGGGATGAGCAGACCTTGTTCTTTGCCCCTGTCCACCACATTTTTGAGAGGGTGAGACGGGGAACCGAGCCTGGGAGGACACGGCATCACGGCTCTGGCTGCGATGGCCTAGGCGATTTGTATAGGATGCATATCGCCAAAGATCGAGAGACGAGACTCCTATGGGAGTCTTGCGGATTGGTTGCCCTGTTTGAGACCTCCGAGGCTATGGTTGCCTCAAGCGGGGGTCACCACGTAGTACGCGCTCTGGTGGAGTTCTTTTGGGACACCACCAACACCTTTCATTTTCCATGGGGTGAGATGATGGTCACTCCTACAGACTTCAGTCTCATCACAGGACTGGAGTTCTCTTCTGTGCCGCTGCCATTTGACAGCGGTATCGACGTCTTTTCTCCAGAGGTCGAGGAACTGCTGGGGCCGATTACTGTTCGGGCCCGAGCTGAGGTCGAGACGACTCAGTTTAGTGCTAGAGGGATCCGGCGCTCGACGCTGGCAGCGGCTCTTGATGACGATGCGACCACCCGAGAGCAGCGGGTGCGCATTTTCGTGCTGATGTTGTTGTCAGGGACATTCTCCCCTGACAGGGGTGGTAGGGCGTTGCTTTACTATCTCCCTGCTGTTCGCGATCTTCGGCGGATCGGGACTTATGACTGGGCCAGCTTGGCCTATACTGACTTCGTTCGCGCACTGAGGGACTCGTGTCGCCACCGGTCCTTTAGGACGAATGTTGCTTTGTCTGCTTTCTGGAAAGTCGTAGAGGTAAACATTATTCCCTATAAAGTTTAGCCCTATATGTTTAGTAAGCATTTACTCATGCTTTAGCTTTTTTGTAGATCTGGTTTTATGAATACTTTCCTTCCATTGCGCCGGCGAGACCATCGCCGAGGGGGTATCCGGTGAGCGCCTCTTGGGGCGGCCACCATGTGGACCTGTCTACTGCACGTGTCCAGAGTCGGATCATCTCGGTATGATTTTTGGTGCTTATCTTGCTCTACTGCGACGTTTTAGACATGTTCTTACCCGTTTGGTATTTTTATAGGGACCTGAGGTAGTATACCGGCCATGGGGCGGTTGGACAGTCCCTGGATTAGCTGCACAGTACTCTGCTGAGCGCCGTTACTTTATGGGGACCTACGGAGCGGTTGCGTACTTAGGAGAGAGAGTTGCTAGACAGCACTCTTCCGATGCCTTTGTCGTTTCTGCTCCTCCACCACGCCACATGTTCGACGAGAGAGATTTGTCGAGCATGGCTGAGGAGCCTGGTTCTCTTTGGCGGTCCCATGTGATCCTTGGGCGGAGTTATGCTGAGGAGCTGCTTCCTTTGTTAGCTCCAGCCCCCGTGCCGGCCGAGGATGTGAGGGTAAGATTCTTAACTTGTGTTTTGTTTTTTTGTTTTTCGCTGAGTAGCCCCCAAATAATACCTTACTGATTTCTTTCTGTTTTATCAGGATGGTCCCACTGAGTTTGTGCCACCCCGTATGTCCATCCACTACCAGAGGATGTACGGGCCGATCGAGGAGATGATTTCTCCGGCTCCTGGGGCGAGCGCTTCGTGGAGCGGTCGATTCCTCGTCACCAAACCAGAGTAAGTCTAGCTCTAATTCAGAATCTTGTATTCAGTTATCGTGCATTTTTACTGACTTAACTTTCCTTGACAGTTCTCACGCGAGGTGGTTTCGGCTATGGCACGATGCATTGATGCCTTCCGGAGCCAACTCGTCCGGATGAGAAACGCGGCTACCTGTCGTCGAGACAACGCTATCCGAGAGGTAACTTTTCTTTACTTATTGTTTCTGCACTATGCTTCAGTTTTCACCTTGTTTCTGATTTAATTCTTTTTTGCAGGGTCAGCCGATTGCTTCTCACACCCGTACGAGGCCTGAGGGGCGGAGAGAGCCGGCGAGGTCTAGCTCGAGACGTCGTCGCACTTCATCAGTAGGTAGAGGTGGCCGTTCCGAGGCTGCTCGAGCCGACGTTGCTGAGGGCTCAGGGCCTTCTTCTGAGGATGCTCCTGCTGCACCGTTAGGAGAGGCTACCTCGGCTTTCAGAGGTGGTGGGATGTACGAGGTTGGCTCGTCATCGCAGCAGCCTCCGCGGTCTCAGCCTCAGGTTGACCTTGGCTGGAGCGGTCCTGTTTTGAGTTTCCCTCCTCCTACGGAGACTAGAGCTGGTACTGAGGCCGGAGCTGGTGGAGAGGTGACTCCTCGGACAGCGCAGTTTTATGGCATGATGGGCCTACGTCCTCCGGCGCCGCAGTTTCTTTCTGTATATGTATTTTATTTTGACTTTTTATAGAACTTTGCCTTTGACTTGTTATTTAGACACTTTGTTCTGTATTATCTATTATTATGTTAGTGTATGTTAGTGTGTGCAAATGTGATAACAATTTTGTGCAAAAATTCCGTCATTTTTATTATTAATGGAGGGTATTATCCGACTCTCTCCCCCAAAAAGAAAAAATAAAAAGGAAAAATAAAACGGAGAGAAAGGCTGATTTTTTAATATAAAATCAAGAGAAAATAAAAATTAATTAAAAATATTTGATATATTTAATAAATTAATAAAAGGATAGGAAGATATTTAGAAGAAATTAAAACGGGGCCATAAAGTCATTAACCGACTCTAAATTAAAATCAGAACGCAAACTGTGCACGCGCGGCTGTCCTGCTGACTTGGTGCCAGCTGGCGCCAGCCTGTGGCGCGTGGCGCCAGCTGGCGCCAGCCTGTGGCGCGTGGCGCCAGGTGCTGTTGCTAGCGTGTGGCGCCAATAGCAGATGTGTGACGCCAACATCGGGGTTTTGACGCCAATGGACGCTGACTCCGTATTTCATACAGATTGAAATTCCCCGTAATTTGTGCATAAATAGCCCCCTACTCAGCCGATTCTTCACATAATTCCAGCGAAAAAATTATTCTTCTCTTTAGAAAAAATAATATCATGTCTTTAGCCACTAAAACCTTCACCCAATATTCTCATGAATGGTGTCGATCTCTCAATGCTAGAGAAAGAAAAGAATTGGATTTATTTCACTTGGGGGGAATATATGGCATTAAAGGGGTAGATCTAAACATAGACTTCATACATACCGCTTTAGAATATTGGAACATTGATACACATTGTTTTAGAATAGGGTATGATGAAATTAGCCCTTTGCCAGAGGAATTTGGTGCTATTTTAGGCTTCCCTGCAATAGACTTGGTAGTAATCCCTAGAGTAGATGTATATTACTATAAGGATTTTGAGCGCTTCTTTAACTTGAAGGAAAGGGATTTATCAAGGATAGTGAATGGCAACGTGGTGAACTTAAAAGAATTCGCACGCTATTATTTTGATAAACCGCTTTCTGAATCTTTTCACATATATAGAAGAAGGGCGTTCTTATTCTACATGCTTAATCAATATTGTCTTAGAAGTGGTAAAATTAATGAGGGTCAATCAATTATAACCACTGTGCTTGAACAAATTGAATCAGGGAGAAATCCAATGCCTTTAATAGTTGGAGAGACTATGATTAGTCTAGATGAGTTGAAAAGGGACCCAAAAGCACCTCTTCGCGGTTCTCCAATTTTATTACAGGTAGAAAAATAATATTTTTAATTACAGAAATCAAAAATATATTTTTGTATTGTAATATTAATTTATTTGCATTGAATTTTTTTTTTTTTCAGATGTGGCTAATGGAAAGGCTAGGATTAATTAGTCCTCCGGACGACATTGAAAGTTATACGTCCACTTGCTTTGTGAGAAGAAAGAAGCGCATCCCTAAAATTGGGCGCCATGGGTGGAAGAAAGTCTTTGAATCACGTGATTTCACTATCAAGTGGGTCATTCCATGGTAGAAAATAAAAAGGATGGTTGGTGTTAACAAGCAACCTTTCTGCCGTCTTCCAAGCTTGTCTCGCATGACATATTATTACCCCTGCAGAGTAAAGAGACAATATGGCTTGCTTCAAAATATTCCTTCCGGGGATCTTCGTCCTCCCTATGAGTATCCCATATCTCAAGAAGTAGATAAATTTGACACTTACTGGAGCGCTAGACCTTTATGGGAGGTGATTACCCAAAAGGTTCCCCCTTCTTTACCTAATGATGTAAAGAAGTGGTTGCTGAAGAAGTCTTCAATTGATCAGGGTAGAACCGATGTGAAGAATCGTCTAGGTGACAGGGTGACACCAGCCAAGGAACGCTTAGGTGCAAGAAGTGAGTTCAAGACACCTATAATGCCTAAGAAGAGGAATACTACTAAAGACAAGGGGAAAAGGAAGGTTATAGACAAGAAGGCTTGGGTGGAAAAGAAGCATGGGGTGCTAGCTGAAGGAGAAACAATCTATTCTAAGATTGAATGTAGGTCCTCTAAAGGATGCCTACTAGCTAAAGTAATGGATGAAGAGGAGGAGGCAGAAAAGAATTGGAAAAGAGCAAAGAAGGAGAAGAAAGACTAGACCATTGCTTAACTTTAGATTTATTAGATTCTTAATTTAAAGTTAATTAATTTCAGCCTCATTTAAATTCCATTAACAATGCAATTTTATTTTATTAATGAAATTTCAGCTTTCAATTAAATTATTACTTTAAACTTATTTTATTAAAGCAATGAAAAACCGAAAAAATTGATTTTCCAGAAATTCTTCGAGTACGGGAGTCAAAAATTTTCCGAAACACACCGAAATTCGCCCAGATTTTATTACTGAATTGGCGTCAATAATTGCGAATTGGCGCCAGCTATTGAGGTCTGGCGCCAGGCGCCAATGCCGTCGTCTGGCGCTAATGGCTTTTTGCTGGCGCCAGGCTCTGTTCTGTGACGCCAGTTGCTTTTCCGACTTTTGTTGTCTTTTTGTTGATTCTGGAACGCGGAGATGTCGAAGAATAAAGTGGCCGCACCCATAATGGGTTGCCTACGTATCCTTTCTTAAGGAATCAGGCCGAACGTAGCTCTCTTGAGTGTCCTACTCAAGTAATTATGGGTAGTATTTTTTAAGTTGGTCAAGATTGGTCATGTTTGAGAATTCATTGCCATCCATGTCAGTTAATTTTGCTGCACCACCTGACAGGATTGTTTTGACAATGTAGGGGCCAGACCAATTAGGTCTAAACTTTCCCCTTGGATCTAAAACAATTTTTCTTAGCGTTTGTAATACCAAATCTCCTACTTTGATATTTCTTGTCTTGACCTTCTTATTAAAATGTCTAGCCATACGAGTTTGATAGCACTGAGTGTGATGTAGGGCTTCTAGTCGTTTTTCATCGAGTAGGATCAATTCTTCATATCGTGCCCTAGTCCATTCGATTTCATCGAGTTTACTCTCTAGCGCAATACGTAGAGATGGTATTTCTAGTTCGACAGGTTGTACGGCATCCATTCCATATACCAAAGAAAATGGTGTATTTCCTGTTGACGTACGAATTGACGTGCGATAACCCCACAATGCAAAGTGAAGCTTGTCCGGCCAATCCTTATAATTTTCTGTCATTTTCTCGATGATAGTCTTTAAATTCTTATTAGCTGCCTCGACTGCTCCGTTTGCTTGAGGTCTATAAGGGGACGAATGATGATGTTGGATACCATATTTATGTAGCAATTCTTCACATTCGGCTTGAAAGTGAGTTCCATTGTCACTTATCATTTCATGTGGGACTCCATATCGACAAATGATATTTCTCTCGATAAAAAGTGCTACATGTTTTGCGGTGAGTTTAGCATATGATTGTGCTTCAACCCACTTCGTAAAGTAATCAATTGCTACTAGAATAAATTCATGGCTTCCTGTCCCTGGAGGAGCGATCTTGCCAATTATGTCAATTCCCCATGTAGAGAATGGCCATGGTGATGTGTAGGTGTAGAGCAAAGATGGAGGAACGTGCTGTAAATTGGCATAAATTTGACACTTAGGGCATCTTTTTACATATTGATGGCAATCCCTATTCATGGTAGTCCAATAATACCCTTCTCGCATTATTTTCTGAACTAACATTTTTCCATTTATATGAGTTCCACAGATTCCTTCGTGGACCATTCTCATTATTCTTTGTGCATCCACCTTCCCTACACATAGGAGGGCTCGACCTTTAGGTACCCTTTTATGTAGCTCGTTGTCTATGAGTACATATTGAGAAGCCAAAAGTCTCAAGGCTCGCTTAGCTCTTTTGTCAGCATGAGGAGGGTATTCTCCATTGGTGACATAGTTGAGAATGTCTGTGTACCATGGTTCTTCTTCTTGTTCTTCATCTTCGTCTTGGACTGGGTCGTCATCTTCTATAGCCTGTATATATGCCGGTTTGTGCCTTTTTTCGATAGTTAGAGGCATTTGCTCGATATTCGTGGGAATCCTAACCATTGAGGCTAATCTTGCCAAGGCATCAGCAAATTGATTTTCTTCTCTAGGTAAGTATGAGTATTCTACCTTCTGAATAAGTTTGGGTTTCCAAATAAGTTTGGTAAGGGGCTAGGCTTTCGCTCCTAACTTTCCACCTTTTAGATATTTGATTGATGATTAGAGAGGAATCTCCAAATATCCTTAACTTTTTTACTCCCAATGTTAGGGCTGTTTCAAGGCCTACCACACATGCTTCATATTCAGCAGCATTGTTGGTAACGTCGAAATCAAGCTTTATCGAGATTGGGACGTGTTCTTCTTTAGGTGATACTAGTAGCACTCCGACACCACATCCCTTTTAGTTTGAGGCTCCGTCAAAGTACAAGGTCCAAGTATCATCTTCGGTGACCATCAAATCTTCATCTGGAAATTCATTGTCCTGTATTGGTGTCGAGTCTTCTATTGGAAAATCTGCCAGAAAATCTGACACCACGGATCCCTTAATAGCTTTTTGTGGCATAAACCGCACATCGAACTGGGCTAAGTTGACTATCCATCTTGAAATACGTCCATTGAGCGTTAATTTCTCGAACAAGTATTTGAGCGGATCCAATCGAGATACCACGAAAACGGTATGCACCAACATGTAATGTCTCAACTTAGTTGTGGCCCACACCAAAGCGAGGCACAATTTCTCGAGTGGTGTATAGCGTGTTTCGTATTCGAGCATCTTCTTACTTAAGTAATAGATTGCATTCTCTTTGTTTTCTACCTCTTGTGCTAGCATGGCTCCCATCGTCTCTTTGGTAACCGTCAAGTATAACCTAAGAGGTATTCCGGGAAGTGCTGGCGCTAATACGGGAGGATTTGCGAGATAGGCTTTGATCCGGTCAAAGGCTTTTTGACACTCGTCATCCCATATTACTGGTACATTCTTCTTGAGCTTTTTGAAGATTGGTTCACATATCGTTGTTAGTTTTGATATGAACCTACTTATGTATTGCAACCGGCCAATGAATCCTCGAATCTGTTTCTCGGTCTTGGGCGGCGGCATTGACGTGATTGCTTTAATCTTGGTTGGATCTATCTCTATTCCTCTAGAGCTTATGACGTATCCCAAGAGCTTGCCTGATGTGACTCCAAAAGCACATTTTGAGGGATTTAACCTCATATTGTATTTTCTTAGCCTTTCGAAAAATTTCCTTAAGGCTACTTGATGGCCTGGACGGTCTTTTGATTTCACAATCATGTCGTCTACATATACCTCGACTTCTTTGTGCATCATGTCATGGAGCAAGGCAGTTGCTGCACGTTGGTAAGTAGCACCTGCGTTTTTCAACCCAAATGGCATTACCGTGTAACAGTAAGTGCCCCATGGTGCGATAAAAGTTGTCTTCTCCATGTCTTCTTCCGCCATGAGAATTTGATTGTACCCTGCGTATCCGTCCATGAATGAGAGAAGCGCGTGATTTGCTGTGTTGTCTACCAGAATATCGATGTGTGGTAAAGGGAAGTCGTCCTTTGGACTTGCCTTATTTAGATCTCGATAGTCGACACACATCCTTACCCTTCCGTCTTTCTTAGGAACTGGGACGACGTTGGCGACCCATTCGGGGTATTTGGATACCTTGATGAAACCTGCAGTTATTTGTTTTTGAACTTCTTCTTTTATCTTAAGTGCTACGTCGGGTTTCATTCGACGTAACTTTTGTTTTACAGGTTTCATTCCTGGAATTAATGGTATAGTGTGTTGAGCTATTTCTCTGTTAATGCCTGGCATATCTTCATATGACCAAGCAAATACATCGATAAATTCTTTGAGCAAGTTAATTAAATCAGTTCTTTCTTGTTTATTCAATGTTAGTCCGATTTTAACTTCTCTTTTATGAGTTGAATCATTTGAGATGTCAACTGTTTAGTCTCTTCAATTACTGGTGTTTTCTTTTCAAGTGTTTCCATTGCTTTAATAAATTCTTTATCTTTTTCATCGTTAGCTAAGCAATGTTCGTCATCTTGGGTTAGGGAAGAACACGAGAAGTAAGGAGAATGAGCGATATTATTATACTCTGAGATCATTACATCAAAGAGTGATATGTCCTCAGGGACTGGATCACTAACTATCCTAGGAGAAGAAATAGGAAGGGAAGGCGTTATAGCTAAAGACTTAGAAGATTCTAAAGGGAAAGGCTCTGACTCAGACTCTGACCCTGACTCTGACGATTCTTCAAACATCGGCCCTTGTCCTGTCGTGATTGATATCTTCCTTCCACTCGGAGTAGTCACCTTGATAGTCTTGCGCCACCCTTGCAATAATCCTTCAGCTGGAGTAATTAGCTTTGAGGGGTCGAAGTTTTCGCTTTGTAGGACCGTTTGAATGAGTGAGGAGTTGTCTTCCTCATAAACTGGCTCATTCTTTTCTCGCCCAAACAGTAATCCCATGACGTTAAAGTCAAAGCATGAAGGCGCTTTCTCCTTATGAACGGGGATTGGGATTTCATCAGTGAAATAGCAATCCAAGAAAATCTCGAATCCTGGTTGTCGTATGCCATTCACAACAAATGGTTCGGGAAATTCATAGCATGGATAGTCCTCTCCTTCTTTTATAAACTGACCATTAAGTGTAAGAGGGTACTGATCCATTGGAATTGCTTTCTTTTGAATGCGAGCGTCCCTACGTGCTTTTAATTTGTCCTGGGCTCGCTTGAGATCTTTCCGAGTCGGTTCGAAACCAAGTCCGAAAGTATCTAGTTTAGGGAGGCCAGGTGACTCTATCGATTTTGCTATCCCTTTCTTCTTTCCTAAGGTCATCTCAGGGAAGTGTCCTTGTTTCTTTAGCATAGTGTTGATAATCATGTTGGAATGGGGGTCGTGGCAAAGAGATGTCCTTTCATCCTCTTGGATTAAGGATACTTCTTCGTTAAAGCCCCATAAGTCTTCATCATCTTCGTCGTGCTCCACGTTGATGATTGGATTCTCTATTGACTTGATCCTCATTGGCGAAGCATCAATAGTGATGGGGATTCCTCCAACTATAGCTTTCACTTGTTGGTGGAGAGATGAAGGGACGGCCTTTAGATCGTGGAGCCAAGGGCGTCCTAACAACAGATTGAATGAGGCTTTGATGTCTACCACTTGAAAAGTAGTAGCATGTTCTATTGCTCCTGCCGTCACATTTAGGGTTATTTTGCCAAGAGCTTGACGTCGAGTATTATCGTAAGCTCTTATTCCTTGTGTGGACGGAGTTAAATCCTCATCCTTTATGCCGAGCATCCTCGCAGTCCTAAGTGGACAGACGTTAATAGCCGATCCATTGTCTACAAGAGTCATGGGAACATTCATTCTTTTGCAGACTACTGTGAGGTTTAACGCTTTGTAGTGCTTGTCACCTTCCGGGGGTAAATCTTTATCAGAGAAGGTGATTAGATTAATTGGACTAGGGAGATCACTCGTGAGGAAGATAGCTAGTCCCTCAGGAGTGGTGTCAGAATCTATCCCGATTTTATCCAAGGCATTCATTACAGCCAACCTATGTTCTCGAAATGTTGCCAGAAGCTTCCATACATTCATCTCCACTTTTGTCTTCTTGAATTGTTTAACGATGTCATTGTCTTCGATGATAGGTATGGGAACTTGTTGTACGGTAGGCATGGGTTGTGTCGAAACAGGAGGTTGTATTCTCCCGGATCTTGTGAGGACGTCTATTGATGAATCTTCTTCAGCCCAAATGTCGTCCGTGGTGTATGATATGGAAGGTGAAGGTTCTGATATGTCTTTTAGATAGACATCTTCTTCATCACTGTCCCATACTCCATTAACATTTATATCCTCTTCTTGTTGAACTTGGACTAATTCTTTTCTGTCAATCATTTTCTGCACCAAATCCTTGAACTTGAAGCAGTTTTCTAGGGTGTGTCCTCCTGACTGATGGTATTGACAGTAATATCTATCTGTTCTTTTTAATGATTCAAATGGTCTCGGTTCGAGAGGTTTGACCTTGCCACTCTCGGAGAGCATTTTAAACATTTGTGCATACGGGATCCCAATTGGAGTATAAACTTTATTGCTCTTCTTGGGTCTTTTAGTGATTTGTAAGGGAAAGTGTTTTGCCTCATAAGTCATTTTTACTGGTGTGAATTCTCTCTTAGGTTCTTCATCATATTCCTTGTGAAGTTCATTCAAAATTTTGAGATTTTCATGTAACAGTTGCGATGTCTCCCTCAGATACAGTGTGAGTATTCGTATCTCTACCTCATTTGCTGGTTCTAGAAGATTATCTTCGATATCGAAGAAGGTCTCTTCTTCTTCCTCTTCGACATTGGTTTCTTTGACAGGCTTAATGAGAGATGAGGGGTCAACTTCGCTTTCTTCATCAGAGATAGCCAATGTGTGGGCTAGAGGTGCATTGTCAATACTCGGTTTCTTACTGGCAGGAGGCAATGGCGGCTTGTTATTGTCAATTAAGTCTTGAATAGCTTCCTTAAGCTTCCAACAGCTTTCAGTAGAATGGCCCCTACCTTGATGATATTTGCAATGTGCATTGGGGTTCCAATTAGGCGACCTCTTCTCGACTGGTGGATCTCCAAATGGTCCAATGGGAGTTATAAGACCTTTTGCATTTAGCCGATCAAACGCGGTGTCATAACTCATGCCAATAGGAGTGAAGTTTCTCCTAAACGGTTTCTTTTGTCCTTGATTGTTCATGGCGAGGACTTCTCCCATATTAAAGGCGCTAACATTATTTGAGTAGGCGGTTTTGGAAGAAGAAGGATTGTCGTTCTTCTTTCCTTTCCAGCCACTGTTGGAGTTATTGTTGGCAGCTTTAGATTTAGCTAAGTCATCTTCAATATTAATCCCAATATCATAAACAGCCTTAAAGGTATGAAGGTTATTTTGATATTTAAGATGTTTTGAATATTTTTCTTGGAGGTTTTTAATGAACAATCTCACGGACTCTTTTTCACTTGGTACCTCAATCATTTTAGCTGAGGTTTCTCTCCACTTGTTAAAGAAAGATGTGAAGCCTTCATTCTCCTTCTGCTTGAGAATTTCAAGTTCTCTATGGTCAGTTTCGACTTGAACGTTGCACTTGTACCTATCGACGAAAGCGTTTGCTATGGATTCCCAGGTAGAGGTCTTTTCTTTTTCAAGAGAAAAGAACCATTATTGGCAAACGGTCTCGAGAGATAGCGAAAACAAAGAAGGGAAAATTTTCTTATCGATACCTTTGATACTCATTATTGTTTCAAATGCCCTTAGATGGAAGTAGGGGTTGTCGATTGCCCTAAACTTTGGGATGTCGTTGGCACTGAACTTCTGCGGAAGAAGATCTTTATCCACCGAGACCCCTTGGGATGTGAGTTCTTGAAATTTGTAGTCGCTGGACAACTTGCTTAGGCTTTCTTGCATGAGGTCCATTTGTTGTTGCTTCGCGGGATCCTCGATCTTAAGTGCGAGAAGCTTTAGTGTCTCAGTTACAGTAGCCAGTTGGTTCTTGAGATCATTAACTTCTTCCTGAGTTGCCATTATAACTCTTGCTTTCCTCTTGCGAGCTATAGGTTTGTCAAAAAGTTGGACTTGTACGAAGAGGTTATCTTTGATTAATCGTCCTTCCTTTCTTGACCACGCACTGTAAATTAAGCCAGTTTGAGTTTTAATTACTTAACTCGAATCAGTTTGACTTTATGGCTTTATTAAAAAAAAGTATGCATATTTTTAGGGAGCAATAATGTACATGTGTTTAGGGAACTTAAGTACTATTATTTATTGGAGGATTAATATCCGACTTACCCCCCTAAAAAAAATGACGAAAAAATAACGCGCGCACCAAGACTCCCTTAATCATGGTCAAGACATGTGTATTAGTGTGTGTATTGAGTGTAAGTGACATACTTGGACTCTTGTGTAAGACCATGGGACTTAGTGCCTAAACTCGAATATTGATTCAATTAAGCATTATTGCCGGCAAAATTAACCGAATTAAACAGGAAACTGATTAATTAGACATTAGGTGATGACTCGACAAATAATCCGAACTTTCGGCCAAGCGACAGGACTGGCGTCACAATATGGTGGTTGGCGCCAGACTTTTTAGTAAATGTCTGGCGCTACACACCATACAGTGGCGCTACAGCCCAGATTTTGGCACCAACACTATAGCCTCGGTCTAGGACTGTTTTCGATATTATTAGTCAACTGGGGTATGCCTAAAGTCGTACTAGGTCAATTCCGATTAAAAAAAAAAAAAAAAAAAAAAAAAAAAAGAAAAAGCTTTATTGACTCGAATTAATTAATTAATTAATTAATTAGGCAAAGTTCTTTAAGTCATTAATTATAATCTCAACACAAATCAACAAACGGTTAGGAGGATCATAGAATATATGTGCACAACAAATAATGCACAATTAGGCAAGTAAGCACAATATGATGCAATGAGTTCGCAACCTAACCATGGCTCTAGTTCTCTAAAGTTCGGGATATAGTTTAGTCAAACAGGGTCCATGGTTAATTGTTCAGATGCACCGCGTAGAAGCCTAACCGTGAAGGGTTAACGCGTGTGGATAGAACACCGCGAGTTTTTAGAAAAAAAAAAATCACTTCCATGGTTTGGTGAATTCAACCTCTCAGATGTACCCTTTGTTGCCAGGAGCGTTCAATCGGGTAGATAGAGCATGAATTCCCAGAGGGTTATGTCCATATGTAGAACACATATGGGTTTCAGAAAAATGAGAAAAAATTCAATCAGGAAGTAGGATCGAGCAAACAATACGAAAAACCGGTCGAAATAAGAACGCATATTTCTGGCTCGGTATTGGGGGAAATTGGCGCCAGCAAACAGAGACTGGCGCCAACTTTTAACTGTGGCGCCTGGCGCCAATACTGGCGTCTGGCGCTACGGCTAAAAGTTTGGCGCCAAGCTCTGGCCCCTGACGCTACTTCCCACATGCCTCAGCAGCTTTCTGTGCTCAATAAAATCATCCAGTTTCGCGCGGTGTTATTTCAGTCCTAGTTGTGAAAGACGTTTCTCAAATTTCCTACGTGTAAAATCCTATGTTTTTGACTCATTACGGATGGTCTTTCCAATGAGAACCTTTTTATGCATATGACACAATGTTAATCAAAATTACGCACATGAAATACTTAGAACTTTTCGAGTCTCATCCACTCATTCTAGATCATTGCCGAAACAAATTCAGGAATTAAAATAGAAATCCTCCCCAGTGGAGTCGCCAAAAACTATAGGGAATAGTTTCAAGCCTTTAAAATCCCACTAGCTTGAACCCCACTGTGATCATACACTAAAGTACGGTGGCGTCCAAAAGGGAAGAAGATAGAGCAAAAGAGTCGCCAACAAGTTTTTAAGGAACTTGTAAACCATCACGAGGTGAAGGTTACACCCCTTAACGATCCAAGAGATCGTCAACTCCATAAGGTCATGAACCAAATAAGGGTTCGGGGATGATGGTACAAATCCAACCTAAAAGAGATTGAACCTGCCCTAATAATAGGCCTCTACTTTATTCTGCTCGTATTCATGTGCGCTTTCTGACTAACATACAATCAATAGATTAACCCTAAACCTGTTTATTCTATGTTGGTTGAATTTAATGCACAAATAAACTATTATTGGTGATCACTTGAATTTATAATCACAATTAACCCTAACAAGATTATTAATTATCTTATTAAGCGTGATTACAAGTACAAATTCCCTTTAAACATGCATGAAAGGTGTGATCAAGCAATAAAGAATAAATAATGTATCAAGCAACATAATCAATAATAATCATAATAATAATCATATCATAATAATAATCATAATCATCATAAATAAACTAATCATCAAAATAATAATAAATTATAACAATTATAATCATAATCATGTTCATGTTAATATTAAAGCATAATAATAGCAAGATCCTAGGCATGATACTAACAAGATTAATAACAAACCCTAGCATGTCACTAAACAATAAAAATCAAAGCTTTAGCCCTAACATGATACTAACATGAATTAATATTAGGAAGAATATAGGAAGCATCGTACTTTTAATCACACTTGATATTAAAGTTACCCTAGACATGATACTAGGAATCATAAATAACAATCTAAGCATGATATCTACATCATAAAATCAATTAAACCATTAAAGTACTTACTTGGATGTCTCGTACCTCTTTCTAATTACAAAATACACGCGTTAGTAACTTCAAGGAAAATAATAATCAAAACAATTAAATTAAATAATTGAAGTAGAGATTTGGGACCAAACCCTCATAAATTAAAACCTTTCTCGTCTAGGGCGAAGGCAACTTCGAATATGGCTAGGTGTATCAAGATCTTGTGAATGCGGAATTTTGTATTAAAGAGTAAAGTTTAGAAAGAATGCTAAAAGATCAATGATTCATAAAGTAATTGTTGACGATTGGTGATTGTAGATGATGATTGAAAACAGAATTTATTAAAACTTCAGAATAAAAGAATTAGTGAATGATAGATGATAATCCGTCCATCAAAACGGAGTTTTTGATACGATATTTATAGAGAAAAACATCCAAAAAAGATAATTTATCAAAACAAAGTCTGAAGATCGAAAAACCAACTTGGCGCCAGCCCTGGCTCATTGGCGCCTGGACCAGTGGCTAGTGCCAGGCGCCAATGGCTGGCGTCTGGCGCCAATCCTGGTTCCAGGCGCCAAGGCCTGGGGTTGGACGCCAAACCGGATTTTAACGCGTTTTCGAAAATCTGATAATTTTATTGTACTGGAAGATAAAATAATATAATTTCAGTCGAAAATGCTATTTGATCTAATTAAAACTCTGAAGAATCCTAATTGAATTAAGAATGATAAAACCTTCTAGAATGTTCTAGAAGACCAAAACCATTCCTAATTACATTAGGAATGATAAATCATATTAGGCCCTCCCCTAGATCATTGGGCCGTACTTAAAGCTCAAACCATGCCCAGTTTAGTAAATTGGCCATAAATTCCTCAATATTCATCGGAATTGGGCTTATAATATATCATTGGAAAGGTCTTTGCAAGCCCCATCCAACTACACCACTATTGGACCCATATCATGGACCAACCAAACTGGATTGGCTGTTTTCTTAAAATAAAGTTTTCAAAAACAGAGAGAAGAGAAAAGAAAAGAAAAGAAATAAAACTTTCCGCAACACTAGACCTTTCCACACTTTCGTTTCATTCGATTATGATTCGACGTGAAAGGTACTCATCACTGGGTTTGGTTTTGGGGAGACACAAATGGGTGTCTACAGCGCCAGACTTCAATAGCTGGCGCCAAATACCAATGACTAGCGCCAATTCAGGAATGAAATCTTGGCGAATTTCAGTGTTTTTCGGAAAATTTTCGACTTCCGTACTCGAAGAATTTCTGGAAAATTAATTTTTCGATTTTCATTGCTTTAATAAAATAAATTTAAAGTAAATAATTTAATTGAAAGCTAAAATTTCATTAATAAAATAAAATTACATTATTGATGGAATTTAAATAAAAGCTGAAATAAATTAACTTTAAATAAAAATAACAATCTAAGTCTAATAAATCTAAAGCTAAGCAATGCTCTTAATCTTTCTTTTCCTTTCTAGCTCTTTCCCAATTCTTGTCTGCTTCCTCCTCTTCATCCATTACTTTAGCAAGTAGGCATCCTTTAGAGGACCTACATTCAATTTTGGAGTAGATGGTCTCCCCTTCAGCTAGCACTCCATGCTTCTTTTCCACCCAAGCTTTTTTGTCTATGGTGTTAGCTTTCCTTTTTCCTTTGTCTTTGGTAGTATTTTTCTTCCTAGGCATTGCAGGTGTTTTGAATTCAATCCTTGCACCTAAGCGTTCCTTGGCAGGAGTCACTCTATCACCTAGACGATTCTTCACATCGGTTCTACCCTGATCAGTCGAAGATTTCTTCAGCAACCACTTCTTTACATCATTGGGCAAAGAAGGAGGAACCTTTTGGGTAATCACTTCCCATAAAGGTCTAGCGCTCCAGTAAGCATCGAATCTATCTACTTCTTGAGATACAGGGTACTCATAGGGAGGACGAAGATCTCCGGAAGGAATATTCTGAAGCAAGCCATATTGTCTTTTTACCCTGCAGGGATAATAATAAGTTACACGAGACAAGCTTGGAAGACGGTAGAAGGGTTTCTTGTTAACACCAACCATCCTTTCTATTTTCCACCATGGGATGACCCACTTGATAGTAAAATCACGTGATTCAAAGACTTTTCTCCACCCATGGCGCCCAATTTTAGGGATGCGTTTCTTCCTTCTCACGAAGCAGTTGGGAGTATATTTTTCAATGTCGTCCGGAGGGCTAATTAATCCTAGTCTCTCCATTAGCCACATCTGTAAAAAAAAATTGCAATGCAAATAAATTATTATTACAATACAAAAATATATTTTTTGATTTCTGTAATTAAAAATATTATTTTTCTACCTGTAATAAAATTGGAGAGCCGCGAAGAGGCGCTTTTGGGTCCCTTTTCAATTCGTCTAGACTAATCATAGTCTCTCCAACTATTAATGGCATTGGATTTCTCCCTGATTCAATTTGTTCTAGTACAGTGGTTATAATTGATTGACCCTCATTATTTTTACCACTACTAAGAAAAAATTGGTTAAGCATGCAAAATAGGAACGCCCTTCTTCTATATATATGAAAAGATTCAGAAAGAGGTTTATCAAAATAATGGCGTGCAAATTCTTTCAAATTAACTATGTTGCCATCCACTATTTTCGATAAATCCCTTTCTTTTAAATTAAAGAAGCGCTCAAAATCCTTATAATAGTATGCATCTACTCTAGGGATTAACACGAGGTCTATTGCAGGGAAGCCTAAGATAGCACCAAATTCCTCTGGCAAAGGGCTAATCTCATCATACCCTATTCTGAAACAATGAGTATCAACATTCCAAAATTCTAAAGCGGTATGTATGAAGTCTAGGTCTAGATCTACCCCTTTGATGCCATAAATCCCCCCCAAGTGAAATAAATCTAATTCTTTTCTCTCCCTCGCATTAAGAGATCGACACCATTCATGAGTGTATTGGGTGAAGGTCTTGGTGACTAAAGACATGATTATTGTTTTTTCTAAAGAAGAGAATTGTTTTATTCGCTGGAATTATGAGAAGAATCGGTTGGGCAGGGGGCTATTTATACACAAATTGCGAAGAATTTTAATCAGAATGAAACACGGAGTCAGCGTCAATTGGCGTCAAAACCCCGTGATTGGCGCCAACCGCCAGCGCTTGGCGCCACACACTAAGTGTAGCCCCTGGCGCCACGCGCCATAATGTGGCGCCAGCTGGCGCCAAGTTGCCAGACTAACCGCGCGTGCTCCACTTGCGTTTTTAATATTAGACTCGAGTCGGTTAATGACTTTATGGCTCCGTTTAATTTTCCTAAACATCTTTTCTATCCTTTTTTCTTAATTAATTAAACATAGCTATTATTTTTAATTTATATTATTCTTTTTGGACTTTATTTTAAATTCCAAACACCCGACATTTTACTCGATTTTTATTTTCCTTTTTTATTTTTCTTTTTGGGGGAGAGAGTCGGATACCCTCCATCAATAATAAAAATGACGGAATTTTTGCGCAAAATTGTTGTCACACTTTTCTTGCACACACTAACACACACATAACAGTAAATAAACTCATGATGGCATAAATATACAAAATGTGTCTATAAATAATGAGTCAAAGGCAAAGTTCTATAAAAAAGTCAAAATAAAATAAACACAGGAACAAACTACGGCGCCGGAGGACGTAGGCCCATCATGTCATAAAATTGCGCCGTACGAGGAGTCACCTCTCCACCAGCTCCAGCTCCAGCTCCAGTCTTCGTAGGAAGAGGAAGACTCAATATAGGACCGCTCCAGCCAGGATCAACCTGAGGCTGAGGCCGCAGAGGCTGCTGCGATGACGAGCCAATCTCGTACATCCCACCACCTCTGAAAGCCGAGGTAGTCTCTCCTACCGGTGCAGCGTGAGCACCCTCAGAGGAAGATCCCGAGCCCTCTGCAACATCAGCTCGAGCAGCCTCAGAGCGACCGCCTCTACCCCCTGACGAAGTGCGACGACGTCTCGAGCTAGACCTCGTTGGGTCCCTCCGCCCCTCAGGTCTCGTGCGGGTGTGAGAAACGATAGGCTGGCCCTGCAAAAAAGAGTTAAATCAAAAACAAAGTAAAATTGAAGCAGCAATGCAAAAATAATGAGCAAAGAAAGGCTACCTCTCGGATGACGTCATCCCGACGGCAAGTGGTCGCGTTCCTCATCCGGACGAGCTGGCTCCGGAAGGCATCTATGCATCGTGCCATCGCCGAAACCACCTCGTGTGAAAACTGTCGGAAAAATAAGTCAGTAAATATACATGATATATGAACATAAGATTCTGAAAAAAACTAGGCTTACTCTAGTCTGGTGGCGAGGAATCGACCGCTCTACGAAGCGCTCGCCCTCGGGAGCCGGAGAAATCATCTCCTCGATCGGCCCGTACATCCCCTGGTAGTGGATGGACATACAGGGTGGCACGAACTCAGAAGCACCATCCTGATAAAACGGAAAAAATCAGTAAAGCATTACTTGGGGGCTACTTAGTGAAAAATAAAAGCTAAGAATCTTACCCTCGCATCCTCAGCCGGAACAGGGGCTGGAGCTAACAAAGGTAGTAGCTCCTCAGCATAACACCGCCCGAGGATCACATGGGACCACCAAGGGGTGCCAGCTTCCTCAGACATGCTCGACAACCGCGCCTCGTCGAACATATGACGTGGTGGAGCAACAGGAACGACGAAGACATCAGAAGAGTGCTGTCTAGCAACCCTCTCTCCTAAGTACGCGACCGCTCCGTAAGTCCCCAGAAAATAGCGACACTCAGTAGAATACTGTGCGGCTAACCCAGGGACTGTCCAACCGCCCCACGGTCGGTATACCACCTCAGGTCCCTATAAAGAGCAATCAATCAGGCAAGAATACATCTAAAGCACCGCGGAAGAGCAAGATAAACAATAAAAGTCATACCGAGATGATCCGGTGCCGGACATGTGTAGTGGACATGTCCACATGGTGGCCGCCCCAAGAGGCGCTCGCCGGAAATCCCCGCGGCGATGGTCTCGCCGGCGCAGCAGAAGGAAAGTACTCGTAGAACCAGATCTACAAGGAGTTAAAAGTGTGAGTAAATGCTAACTAATATGTAGAGCTAAACTTTATAGGGAGTAAATGTTTACCTCTACGACCTTCCAAAAAGCAGACAAAGCAACGTTTGTTCCAAAGGACCGGTGTCGACACGAGTCCCTCAGCGCACGAATGAAGTCAGCATAGGCCAAGCTGACCCAGTCATAAGTCCCGATCCGATAAAGATCACGGACAACAGGGAGGTAGTAAAGCAATGTCCTACTACCCTTATTAGGGGAGAATGTCCCTAACAACAACATCAGCACAAAGATACGCACCCGCTGCTCTCGGGTGGTCACATCGTCATCAAGAGCCGCTGCCAGCGTCGAGCGGCGAATTCCTCTAGCACTGAACTGAGTCGTCTCGACCTCAGCTCGGGCCCGAATAGCGATCGGCCCCAACAGCTCCTCGACCTCCGAAGAGAAGACGTCGATTCCACTGTCAAACGGCAGTGGCACAGAAATGAACTCCAGTCCTATGATGAGACTGAAATCCGTAGGGGTGACCATCATCTCGCCCTAGGGGAAATGAAAGGTGTTGGTGGTGTCCCAGAAGAACTCCACCAAAGCGCGCACTACATGATGACCCCCGCTGGAGGCGACCATAGCCTCAGAGGTCTCGAACAGAGTAGCTAGCCCGCAAGACTCCCATAGGAGTCTCGTCTCAAGATCCTTGGCGATGTACATCCTGTACAAATCGCCTAAACCGTCACAGCCAGAGTCGTGATGCCGTGTCCTCCCGGGCGCGATGCCCTGTCTCACCCTCTCGGAAATGTGGTGGACAGGGGCGAAAAACAAGGTCCGCTCATCCCACTCCGGAAGTCGACCAAGCAAAGTGGAAGGCGTAACGTCATCCTCCACGGGCTCATGCTCCCGTCTAGTGTTTCGGGACCGTGAACCCGAGCCTCGCTGTCTAGCCATGCTACATTGTGCAAAATTATCATGAATTAAGGTTCTATAGTATCTAAGGTTCGCCTAGCCGCATGATACTATGTTCGCAAAAACAGAGTACGTAGTACTAAAACAGAGCACAAATTCAAATTGAACATGACAACATTTTTCAAGCAATCAAACGATTTCTTGCAACACTATAGTGATTATTGTGACAAATTGAACAAGAATTGCTAGCAAAAGTGTCAAGAACGAGTCACATTGTTCTTCACGACCTTAAGAGGTCCAACAATGGCAAATTGCTCATTTCTTCACCAAATTGAGTCAAACAAGTCTCAAATTACTCACAAGGCAATATACAAACATAATCAAGCAATTTCATGGCATAAAACTTGACAAACAAAGCAAATTGAGCATTATAAGTTTCGAATTTTCATGAAATTCGTGAATAAACATGCTAAAAATTTGTAAAAACTGATGTGAGTTTGAAGAAAACTTACATAAATCAGGAAAATAGATGAAAAGAGCTTTGATTTGCAACAAATTTGAGCGAATTCGGTTGAGAAACGAGCAAGCAATGAGCAATTGAAGTTTCGGACTTCTTTCGAGCAGTTTCGCGACGAGCAGCCAGCAAAATGAAGAAGGAAGGGGGTATTTAAGGAAATCCCCGTATTGGCGCCAGGCCCTATGCATTGGCGTCACAAATTTTGCTTGGCGCCTGGCGCCAACATCAGCGCCTGACGCTAAGGCCAGCTGTGTGGCGCTGATGGTTTTTTAGCAACGCCAAAGCACCCAGCCACCTGTTGAGGTTGTGCTAGTCTTCTGCAACATGTTTTTGGGTTCCTTGGTACGCCAGTTAGCCCCTCTAAGCAATTTGACATGATTTAGTAATCGGCTTGATTACATAAAGTGATCGACCTGATAAGAGATCGTCTCACTTAGCTTGAAGCGCCTAAGCATTGGCTCATTAGCAAAAAGCACCGACATATAGGCTCAAAAGCAAAAGAGCACCGACATACAGGTTCAAAAGCAAAAGAGCGCCGACGTACAGGCATAGCAGAAGCAAAGTTTAGGCGAACTTTTAAAGATCGACAGGCGTGGATCTTCGGTAGTTTCCTTTGGAAAATTATCGCATCAAATGAAGGTGACTTCAAGAGAAGATATCTTCGACGGCATTCCCTAGCTTGCGGAAAGTTGTCACGAACAACTGAGGATTGTTTCAAGAGAAATAATCTTCGATGGTATTCCCTAGGATGTGGAATATTATCACTGCGGATGAGGATTGTTTCAAGAGAAATAATCTTCGATGGTATTCCCTTGGACGTGGAGTATTATCAATGCGGAGGAGGATCGTTTCAGGCGAAGCAATCTTCCAAATTTGGAAGCAGTTACAGGCGTAGCGGTTTTCAAGCGGGATGGCATTCTCTAGCTTGCAGAAGGTCATCAAAACGAATCGGTTACTTTCAGAGACGTGTGCTCGACGGTGCAAGATACGCGTTTCTTAACTCTTTTATCTGTTTAACTAACGATAGTTTTGCAGGTATCGGCGTTACAAGAGTGATTTAGGATCGCAGAACGTTCTGAATCATTCTCCGTCCCTATCGCTACTTTGACTTTTGTTTTCGAAACCTGCGTTTCTCCAAACTCAGTCAAAATGGGGGCTTCTGTAGACACCCATTTGTGTCTCCCCAAAACCAAACCCAGTGATGAGTACCTTTCGCGTTGAATCATAATCGAATGAAGCGAAAGTGTGGAAAGTCTAGTGTTGCGGAAAGTTTTATTTTCTTTTCTCTTCTCTCTGTTTTTGAAAACTTTATTTTAAGAAAACAGCCAATCCAGTTTGGTTGGTCCATGATATGGGTCCAATAGTAGTGTAGTTGGATGGGGCTTGCAAAGACCTTTCCAACGATATATTATAAGCCCAATTCCGATGAATATTGAGGAAGTTATGGCCAATTTACTAAACTGGGCCCGGTTTGAGCTTTATGTACGGCCCAATGATCTAGGGGAGGGCCTAATATGATTTATCATTCCTAATGCAATTAGGAATGGTTTTAGTCTTCTAAATTCTTCTAGAAGGTTCTTTTCATTCCTAATTCAATTAGCATTGATAAATTGACTTTTGTTGACTTTTTAGAGTTTTAATCAAAATCAAATAGCATTTTCGAGGAAATTATATTATTTTATCCTCCAGTACGGTAAACTTATCGGATTTTCAAAAACGCGTTGGAATCAAGCTTGGCGTCTAACCCCAGGCCTTGGCGCCCGGAACCAGGCCTGGCGCTAGCCACTGGCGCCTGGCGCCAGCTAGCCAGGGTTGGCGTCAGCTCTGTTTCCTGAGCGTCAGACTCTGTTTTGTTAAATTATCTTTTTTGGCTGATTTTCTCTATAAATATAGTATTAAAAACTCCGTTTTCATGGACCTATTCTCACTAATCATTCACCTACAACCAATTATCATCATCTTCATTCATTCACCAATTCTCCTCATTCGCAAGTTTTCATCAACAATCATTAATTCTTTAGCATTCTCTAAATCATTCATCTCTCTTAAACATTCAATTCTTTCTTACTTTGCTTTTTACATACAAAATTCCGCATTCGCAAGATCTAGAAACACCTAGCCATATTCGAAGTTGCCTTCGCCTTAGACGTGAAAGGTTTTAATTTCTGAGGGTTTGGTCCCAAATCTCTATTTCAATTATTTAATTTGATTGTTTTGATTATTATTTTCCTTGAAGTTACTAACGTGTGTATTTTGTTATTAGAAAGAGGTACGAGGCATCAAAGTAAGTACTTTAATTGTTTTTATTGATATTATGATGTAGAAATCATGCTTACATTGTTATTATGATTCCTAGTATCATGTCTAGGGTATTTTTAATATTAAATATGATTGTTGTGATGCTTCCTATGTTCTTCCTAATATTTATGGATGTTAGTATCATGTTAGGGTTAAAGATTTGATTTTTATTGCTTAGTGACATGCTAGGATTTGTTATTAATCTTGTTAGTATCATGCCTAGGATCTTGCTATTATTATGCTTTAATATTAACATGATCATGATTATGATTATAATTGTTATAATTTATGATGATTATTATTTTGATGATGGTTATTTTATTTATGATGATTATGATTATAATTTTATTATTGCTATTATTATTATGATTATTATTATTATTGTTATGATGATTATTTTATTTATAATTATTATTCATGATATTCATTATTATTATGTTGCTTGATGATATCTATTGCTTGATCACACCTTTTATGCATGTTTAAAGGGAATTTGTACTTGTAATCACGCTTAATAAGATAATTAATAATCTTGTTTAGGGTTAATTTTGATTATAATTCAAGTGATCGCCAATAATAGTTTATTTGTGCATTTATATTCAACCAACATAGATAAACAGGTTTAGGGTTAAACCTATTGATTGCATGTTAATTAGAAAGCGCACATGAATACGATCAGAATAAAGTAGAGGCCTATTATTAGGGCAGGTTCAATCTCTTTTAGGTTGGATTTGTACCTTCATCCCCGAACCCTTATTTGGTTCATGACCTTATGGAGTTGACAATCTCTTGGATCGTTAAGGGGTGTAACCTTCACCTCGTGAATGGTTTACAAGTTCCTAAAAAACTTGTTGATGACTCTTTTGCTCTATCTTCTTCCCTTTTGGACGCCACCGTACTTTAGTGTATGATCACAGTGGGGTTCAAGCTAGTGGAATTTTTAAAGGCTTGAAATTATTCCCTGCAGGTGGTCAACAACCTCAGACTGGGAGAGGTCAATCACAGACTTCTACAGCAGCTACATCACAGTCTGTTGGGTTTTCTCAATTTACAGAGGGAAGGGGTGGCAGAGCTAGTGGGAGGGAGCAGACAAGGGGTGGCAGAGGTTCTGGGAGAGGCCATACAAGGGGTGGCAGAGGAAGGGGAAGAGCTCTTATAGGGGTTGGGGTTCTATTTGGTGCAGATGGATGTACTACCCAATGTAAGTAACCTAGACTAACTTGGATCTCTGTCATTCCTTATTTTTCACTGTCAAATTTCACTAACCACACTTGTATATTTGTCTTCAAGGTTAGAGGAAAATCTGCTAAGGAGCTTTCTGGAACAACTATCACCATGAAGACCAGAGCAGCATCAAGTCAGCAAGCCTATAATGTCATGACTGGAGATAGCTCAAGCCACAAAACAACCAAGCATCATCAAACTCAGTAGCATATGTAGGATGTGTTTGTATGAAACAATGTCCTTTTGTGTGTCCTTTTGTGTATGAAACAATGTTTCTTTTGTACTTGTAATAACCTATGCATGTTGGCTAGTTATTTTGGACTTGTTTGACTTTAAATGAATCTACTACTTTACTCTAACATGAATCAATCTTTGTGTATGATAAGAAATGAAGCATATATTGTTCAAATGTCAACTTTTATTTCATTGCATAAACACTGACAAAATACAAAGTGAAATCCAAACCACAATGCTGATCTAGCAACACATCACACACTAAAGTACTCTCAATTGACATGAGTACATAATGTTTCAACAAATACTAAGCTACTTAGTTCAATACTAATCAAGAACCCATCTTTAAAATACAAACAACAATGCCAAAGAACACCCATGAAGAAAACAAAGCCAATGTCAAATTGGATTCAGTCCTTGAACAACGCATGAGTTCAATCCTAAGTTGGGTAATTTCATCTTTCATTTCTTGCAGCTCGTCCGCGAAATTTCCCTTCTTTCCTTGCAATCTCTTGACTTTGTCTTCTAACATAGCCTTCTGCATCTCCAACTCAGCTATTGTTGTTTCCCTTTCAAAGATCTGAAACCTCAAGTCATCCCCATTGTTACAGTCCACCCACTTCATGAAATTGCAATCAGTGTCCTGTATAGTTGCAACAAAACCCTAATTTCAGCATCATTTCAAACTTTCAAAATTAAAAAACAACAGCAACATCAACATATCTTCATTACCCAAAAATGTAATCACAGCAGAATAAACTAACAACCAATTAACTTAGTAATTAACTTACTGGCCATTTTGGGTAGCCAAAGAACTTACAACCAACATTTGGTCCCTTCTTCACTGTACGAACAACAACATCTAGCCCACAATTGCATTTCATGTTAGCATATAACCCTCCTCTAGAGCTTGAAGAAGAAGCAGGGGACCCACCAAGTGAAGTTCTTCCACCAGCCATTGATTAATTGAAGAAATCGCAAAAAAAAAAATTAAAAAACTTTAATTGCAGAAATAGGGGAGAAGAAGAGAGGAGAGAAGAGAAAATAACGGGCAAAAATTGCCAGCTAAGGGAGGAAGTCAAAATTTGAATAAAAAAAAAAAAAGAAAAGAAATGCCACGTGTGCTTTTTACCTGCTAATGTAGGTTGGTGACTTGCTGGGACTGCTCTAGGCAAACTGGGTCAATACTTAGGATTGTTAAAAAATAAACTGTAGTTGGGATTGTTGTAGGTAAATGGGCAATAGTTGGGATTTATAAAGTGTATTTTTCCTAATAAATAACATACATTACATGTAATAAAGAACATAACTTATAAATAAAAGAACATTACATATATATAAGGAAAAATTGAAAAAAATAATCCCAACTTTCGCGGCCGGTTCGCTCAAAATAATCCCAACTTTGGAGTATTTTTAAATAAAATCCGAACTTTGGCTGGTATTCGCTCAAAATGGCCCGAAGTGACCTTTAACCTGTTAAAGAAGTTTTTTTTTTTTTTTTTTTGGGGGGGGGGGGGTTAAGTGACATGTGTCGCCACGTGAATGGCTGGAAAAAATAATAAAAAAACGCCCAACCCCATCCCACGACAAACCAACTAGTCCACCACCACCCAAATCTGACACTCCGGCGTCCCTCTTCCCACCGGCCTAGCCCAAAACCGGCGCCAGGGAGAGGGAAGGTCACCACGACCCAGCCACCTAAACCGCTCCCACTCCTTGGAATTCACCCATGATTTCTATCCCAACCCCCGAAAATTCAAAAACCACCCTTCTCCCCCAAACCGTTTCTTCCACCAAATCAGATGGTAGATCGACGCCGGTACTTTATAAACGACCAAGATTAAACACCCCATTAAAAAGCAAGGAAAACAATATGTACGGCTACACATCTCGTCGTTGTTCCTGTGGCTACTTCTCTGACGGCCGATAACGACTTTTTCTGGGTTGGGGAAAAGGAAAGGGTGGTTTTCGAGTGTGGGGGGGGGCAGATTTTGATGACTGTGTCATGGTGAGAGAGGGATTCCGGTGGTTTAGGGTGGGGAATGCCGGAGAGTTGAAGGGTTGCTAGCAGGCCTAGAGAGTGGGGAGGGTGGTCGTGAGCTCGTGAGGGTTATTGGCTGGGTTTTTCTTGTTTATTTCAGTTTTAACGCGTTAAATTCGGATTTTGTCATCCCTCCGTTCCACAATGATGTTCTTATTTGGAATCTTTGACTTTTTAAAAAATGAGAGAATCTTCTAAATTTTGCTTAATATATAAGAACAAATATAGTCATGTAGGATCTAGTCTGATTCGTCTTAGTGAGTAGATTATTAATATCTAACTTTTATAATTTTTGCTTGTGTGAGATTAAAGATTTGCGGTCAAAGATGGGTAAAAATTTGCATCGATTTACGAAACAGGAACATCATTCTGAAACTGAAGGAGTAATAACTATAAAAATCAAGAAATAAAATGAAAGAAGAAGTTGGAGGGAGAGAAGAGAGAGTATTGAAGAGAGAGAAAATGAAGGGGTGAAATGAACATTGCATAAAAAATAAAGAACATTATATATAATTTTTTTTTACAAAAAAAAATAAAAAATGGCCAATGTTCTTTTATATCTAATGTACTTTCGGTACCATATTATTTTCGACTAGCCTTCTGGCCCGTGCAATGCACGGCTTGTTCATAGAAAATTGCATTGAGATATGAGTGAGGAAATACCAATAAATAATTATGAGTGTAATATGTAACTGAAAACATAATTAAAGAAATAAAAGTTTTGGGACTTTAATTTAAAATGAGACTTAATAGAAAGAAGATGGAGGAACTAAAATCAAAGAGAGAAAATAAAAAGGTTGAATTAAAGAGGGGAGATGAAGATAAATGTTTAATGAAAGAGTTAAGAAGAATTGTATAATTAAAAATAAAAAATATAAAACGAAATGTGGCACATTGAGTTGAAGAAGATGATAGGGAAGTGTAATATAATGATGACATATGTCTTTTTTGGTTTGCTTTTTTAAATACTAAGTATAGATAGATATAGATTTAGTAATTCCATTAAACTAAACAAATAATTGGTTCTTGTTAATGAGCATCTCGACGTTAGATAACAAATTAATACTCCCCCCGTCCCAAAAAGAACGACCCATTTGGCCAAAACTTTGTCCCAAAAAGAATGACCCATTTGCATTAAAACACCACCAATTTGCAACAATATTTGTGCAAAATTAGCTTCCCCATATAAAAATTTCATTTTCCATGTTATTTTATTACTTTCTCTCTCTATTTTTTTACAAACCCCATGTAAATTTATCTTTCTAATATATTTTTACTTCTTTTTACTTAACTTCCTTAATACCCGCGTAATCAACCTAAATGGGTCGTTCTTTTTGGGACGGAGGGAGTACAAGTTGGGAATATTTGACAAAATTACGCGATAGTAAATGTAATTAAAATTAATTTGCCTTTAACAATTCCACTTTTAATTCTGCTATTTAACGCATGAGAGATTTTACCTTAATAATTTAATGCTAGAAAAATCCGAGTAAAGGTAAAATACAGTCCCTAAACTTTCGTATTTGTGCACTTTTAGTCCCTGTCAACTCTTTTGTGCACTTTTGGTCCCTCCTCCACCACTTTAGGTGTTTTCTAGGCAAAAGTTTAGGGACTATGCTGACTAAGCATTAGTTAAGGGACTATGAGTCAGCAAAATAGTTTAGGGATGTTGAGTCATCAATAGTTTAGGGACCATGACTTATATTTTTTTTCCCTTTTTTTTAGAATTTATTAAAAAAAAGAATCTTTTAATTACTTGTCATTTTTACTCTTTTTTTTTTTACAACATTATTTTTAAAATCAGCTTTAATTATAAATCAAAAGTAATTAAAAATAATACTTTTCTTTATATAAAAAAAAATTGACAGAAAAAAATAAAATTAAGCTTTATCTTTTCATGGATTCTACTCTCTCCCCTTCTTCCTTAACACCCCCTTCCCAATTTTCTCTCTCCTCCCTTCACCCATGGCTTCCAATTCCCTCTCCTCCTTCGAAAATGGCTCCCACCCCTTAAAAAACCCAACCTCAACCACCAACAAAACAATGAACAAACCCTAATTTCCCCTCTCGAAATCTCCGCTAAATCCTCCCTAATCTTCCCACCATGACCCCACAAAAGCTTGCATCAACAATTGCTCGCACTTAAGGGTGTTTAAGAATGGGTTGAATTTGGCCGGATTTAAGGATTTATCTGGGTAAATGCATATGTAATTGTTCTCTAATGGTGGAATTAATGGTGATTCGGGTGGTACGATTACAAGGCTTAAAATTACTACGGTTGATGAAACATTTTAGGCTTTGGTTTGGATTGCAATGGCGAGCTGGTGTTGGATATGCGGCTGCGTGAATTAGGTTGTTATGGTGGAGATGTGCGAAGGGGGAGATGCGGTTGCGGCGACATGAGAGGAGGAGTAGCAGAAGTGGTGGTGTTGTGAATTAATGCAAGTTGCAAGGTTGGTAATGGTGCGGTACGGGAGGTTAGGGGAGACAGGGGCTGTGTTTGGTGGTAGTTGCAGTGGAGATTGAGTAGCAGCAATGTGAATTGGTGATAAAATAATTACATGACTTTTTTATTTTTATAAATGTTAAATAAGAATATAGGTTTTTTTTTTTAATTAAAGAAAAAATAAAGGAATTTTTCTTTTTGTTTTTATTTATTTATTGTTATTAATGGGGGTGTTAAATAAAATTTTGACATAAAAAAATTTAAAAAACAAAATAATATAATGAGTCATGGTCCCTAAACTATTGGTGACTAGGCTTAGTCCCTAAACTTTTGCCTAGAAAACACTAAAGTGGTGGAGGAGGGACCAAAAGTGCACAAAAAAGTTGACAGGGACTAAAAGTGCACAAATACAAAAATTTAGGGACTGTATTTTACCTTTACTCAGAAAAATCCTAATGTTTTTCCCGGCTTTTAAACGTGTACTAATACTAAAATACTACGGAGTACTGTACACTGTACGAGACAACTAGTACATATTTCACCGGCTGTGACGGTATCACAGGTGACAGCAAAGGACACGTCAACAGTTAGTTTACCAAACAGTGAAAATACAGTAACTAACTATTCGTCCAAAAGTCTGTGACTCACAGCCGTTGATGTGCATTTACACACGAAACGCATTTGCATCCATTAATTATATTCAATATCAGTCCAAATTATACTTCCTTTAATTAAATTTATTTATTTTTTATTAATTATTCTAAAATTTTCTCAATCTCTCTCTTTTTCTTTGCAACAAATACAATACCCTCTTTGATTTTTTGATGTATGAATAGTCAAATTGTTAAGAAACTATTGATTTTGACATTTTTGATTGATTTAATTTCTGGGTTTGAGGAGAATTTGGCAATAGCGTGTTGCTTTAATACTGGGTCTTTCTGAAAGGTAACATTTTTTGTGTTTTTACTGTAAAATTGATTAATGGTTATGTGGGTATATGTTTCTTGCACGCCATTTGCTAAATTGAAGTTGATTATTAGTTCTATTATGTTGGTGGGGTTTGTTTTGTATATTACTAATTCGGTCCGAACTTAGTTGTCACGTTACTAGTTTAAACACTATCAACGTGACAATCAATTCCGGAAAGGAAGGAGGGTAAGAGAGTATGTTTTAATATACTTCTGTTATGATATTGGACGTTTGATAGATTTTGTGTTTGTTGAATATGTATGTTTGTAATGTACTGACATCAGCTTGTGGTATTGCTAGGACTTGAGTTTGGTAGGTTAATTGCTCTATTTACATCGAATTTCGTTACTTAAGTTTGCATGGAATGATATCATGTGTAGTTTTGTGTAAATTTGAAGTGTTGATTGAGTTAAATTCATTGTTCATTGTAGCTATTTGATTACTATTTTTATTAAATGTGGAATTTGATTTTCTGAAGACTTAATTTATGTCATGATTTTAGAACTAGTTGTAATTGTAACATAAAGTTTGTGTTTGATCAGTTTTTGTGAGGATCTTGCTTAAATGGCGGCAATACTAGCTTCACAGGGCTGTTATTGCCGCAATTTTGAGCTATACCAACAAAGAACAGCAGTTGATGACCTTGGTTCTTCATGCTCGATTTCTGGGAGACGATTGCCCAAGTCTGAGGGGCAAGCCTTTACTAAAGGTTTCCGGTTTCAGGTGGAGATGCGACAAACCAAAGAGCCGACAGGTACTGGTAGTGACAAACATTCAATTAAATTGGTGCCAACAAGTGAAGTTGTAAAAACTATAAGAAACCCCCCTGTTGACAAGGCTAGAACAGTGAATGGTACCAAGCAGACTATCAATGGAGCAAGTAAGGTTATTAATGGAGCAAGTAAGGTGGTTAATGGAGTGAATATAGTTACGAGAGAAGCTCCTTCATCCTTGGTTAAGAGGTCCAGAGTTTTGGAGGATGAAGGACTTCCTCCTTTAGAGGAACCAAGGGTAATGCCGAGTGATGCAGGGTTTAGTTGGGCTAATGACAATTACAGTTCTGTCCAAAGGTCTGCTGATGTCTGGTCGTTTGTTCTTTCTCTTCGTGTGCGTGTTTTATTAGAGAATGCAAAATGGGCATACATTGGTGGATTTGATGAAGAGAAGCAAGTATGTTTCATGTCCTTTTTTTTTTAACATTTAAAAAAAAATGTTAATTTGATTTTTTTGCTTCTATCCTGTTTGGATCATGTTCTCCTGTCCTTTGGCTGTAATAGTTACACTTTTAGTAATTTTATTTGGGCTTTATTTACATACGCTCTCAATACTGTTATGCGCAGAAGAAGAGAAGGAAAAGAACTGCTTCATGGTTGAGGGAACGTGTGCTGCAGCTCGGTCCAACTTTTATTAAAATTGGGCAACTGTCATCTACGAGATCTGATTTATTTCCCCGAGAGTATGTGGATGAGCTTGCGAAGTTGCAGGTTAGACATATATGGTCACAACTCACAAGATGTCTTTTCTGTGCTCTATTCAAAGCAAAGCAATATCATTTATATTTAGATTCTGATGAGCTTGTTTTACATATGGAATTGTTTGCAGGATAGGGTACCTGCATTCTCATCGAACAAAGCAAAAGAGTTCATTGCTGCTGAACTTGGAGCTCCTGTTGACATTCTCTTTAGAGAATTTGAAGATCAGCCTATTGCTGCTGCTAGTCTTGGTCAGGTGTTCTCTCTGACTTTTACTCTTTTTCTTTGTCAAATGATCACAGTGGTAAAAATAATTTCAGTAAATTCTTGGGTCAATTGTGAACGTTTATTTAAGGCTGCTCTTGAATGGATAGCAATGTCATACGGCGATATTCCATATACTGTATTACGTATATTTTTCCTGGGACTTGACTTAAATCTCAACAAGTCTGAAATTTGGTTATCTACTTATCTTTGATTTGTGGACATTTTGGGGGTCCGTATCACAATATGTACACAACATTACTTCTAACAAATCAAGATTAGTCAAGAGGCTCTTTCAAGCAGTTTATTAAAATGTGAACTTGATTTAAAAATTACTGTAATTTCCAGTTGTATTTTCTGGATTTACATAATTCAAGATAGTTAAAGACAAGTTCCTCTGCTCCTGGTATAAAGTGCCTTTTCATGGAACAGAGCATCTTGAGATCAAAGAACTTCCCTAATCATGCAAACCAAAGGATAATTCTATAACAAGGATGTCACAAACAATGCCACACTTCATTTCTTATTTATACTTTCTTGAGATTTCCATATCATTCTTTCTATACTGCGACTGTCTTCAAGATAGAAAATGCAGCTTTGAAAACTGAAAGATTAATTCTGGTAAAATAAACTAGAGATCATAAGAACTTACTTGGGGATGTTGAAGTTGATTTCTCTCAGACGTGATGGTGGTTTACCATTTGATAAGATATGTCTCATAATTTTATAAGTGAGGAGGTTTTTGGGGGCATTTTCCCACCAGTAAGATGATTAAATGACCTCGTGTCCAACTTACCCTTAGAGGCTAAGATATACTTACTGATATGCTAGCTACATTGACAAAATATTTAGATAAATTTGTAAATTTTGTATTATTACATGTATGTTCTACAGAAAATGCAACTGTAGCTTCCTGTGCTTACTAAATCTGCAAAATCTATATATCTGTCTTCTGATTATGTAAGTGTTGATCAAATAAAGTTGTTCTCATGGTGAAAAAAAAATTAATAATAATAACCACATCAGCACATATACTGATATAACTGAATTCACTAGATTTCTGACACAGCTAAAAGTATTCTTGCATTTTTAACTTTCCATATAGGGAATATAAAGCAAGAATGAGATTTGAATAATGCAAACTAGAATTTATGACTAATATAGACTGTTTTGTGCTGGCATGCTGCATTTCAAGTGCTTACTCAACTCTGTGTCATTAAACATTGTGAATGTCCCTTGTAGGTTCATCGAGCTATCCTGCATAATGGAGAGAAAGTTGTTGTAAAAGTTCAAAGGCCTGGCTTGAAGAGACTTTTTGATATTGATTTACGTAAGCAATGCTGACTTATTATGACAACCAAAAATTGTCTATAACTAAAGCAACATTCTCACCAAAACACTATAGGGTAGGATTGGCTCTCAAGCACCGTCTTAACACAATTAAATTGTCCTTGCGAAATAGTTTTTCTAATAATATGTTCCCTTAACTTATGAAGCATTAAATCATGATGATTTTGGTCTTATACTTTTTTTCAAGCTTATTGGCCTGCGAATGATATGGGATTAGCTAAGCAATAAAGGGATTTTCACTGCTTATATAATAATTAGACTATTATTTTTTTTCCTAATTCCTACCTACATTTAAAAACCTTCACCACTTGCTCCCTCTAGGCAGAAACCTCGGTTATGGTCATACTTTCCTTTTTCCTAGTCACCTTTCATTATTTACTTTAGCATCTTATGAGAAAGACCATCTACACTTGCTACGTCATAGTTGCTATTCTCCATGATATATAATGAAGTCATACATGAATTGTAGGTCGATACACATTGAAGTTTAGTTTAGTTTTTTTTTTCTTTTTTTCTCTTTTTTTTTTTTTTTTTGTCTCTCAATTTAGCTTCCAGAGGTTTCTGCATGAAATAATTGGCTACTTTAAACTCAGGAAATCTGAAGCTGATTGCAGAATATTTCCAGAAAAGTGAGTCTTTAGGGGGTCCAACTAGGGATTGGATTGGTATATATGAAGAATGTGCTACGTAAGTTCTAAACTGTTTTGTTATTTCTTTTTTGTTAAACTTTTCACTGGTGTTCCTTCTTTAAGTTAATTCTCTTTATTCCTTCTTGTGATATTCTATGGAGGATGATATGCTGTACTTTGTGCTTTCAGCTCTAATTTTCGTCCGTTTTCTCTATTGGCCTTGGTGGTTGTCTTAATGGATTTAATACGATGCATTAGAATTTGTGCATTTTGCTAAGGTAGGACGAGGGTTATTTACATTTTAAGGGTTGATATGACCAATTGTTGTTGGAAAAATATAACTTGATAGCTTAATCGGACATAACAATTAGTTTTCACAATGTCTAAGTTCAAGAGGTGTAGACCTATTATGTCTTGTTAAAGTAGCTTTCATCAACATCCCTTTGCCTTTAACTTATGCATGTCGGACATGGATGAATGGAACTGTAAATGGTTACAGATTGAGGAGTGACAGTCTGAGGTTCTTGGTTGGTTGCTGATGGGTTGGTTGTATTTATTCTGCCATTCTCTAAAGAATTTGGGAGCTATAAAGTCACTCTTTGGTGGTTTTGGAAGATCTCGTGCCTATACCATTGTCCTTATGACAGGAAAACAGGGAACTGATTTGTATATGCTAATGGTTAAAAACAAATGAAGTAGAAAGGTGCCTTATAACAATAAAGTGACTGTACAATCAGGTTACTCATAGTCTCATATGCTAAAAAAAAAACTTCATATAGAATGATTTGGCTCAGAGTAATGGTTAGGCCTATCATGCTGATGAATTTGGCTCAGAGTTATAGTTAGGCCAATCATGCTGATGAATATGCAGGGAGGCTCTAATTGCTGATGAGAGTAGTTTGACTAGTGTATCGCTTTATAAACAAAAGAGAATTAGTCCCCTGTAAGTTTGAAACAAAAAGAGCTGTCATGTCCACTTGAATACATGTCTAGCAGCAATCCTCACAACTATGAATCACATGTAATTTGTCCAGAAACTCTATAAAAAAAAATGTACTGGGAAATAAAACGTAGTTAGTATTTGACTCCAGCGCTAGAATGTCCTTCCCTCTCCCCCCATCCACTTTTAGGTTATATACATAGCTTAGTTGGTACTGTACAAGATATTTGTTGCATACTTTCACATCAGAGCTGTTCTTCAAGATATTTCCTCCTTTTTAATTACTATATCGTTTGTTATTTCTGCTGATTTTCTTGTGACTAGAAGCCACTGGTTACTTACTAATCTAACTATTCTGTTTGTTTGCAAATTGTTGCTCTCATGATAAATATGTTATTGTCTTACACTCTTAGCAACTCTTTCTTGCATAGAACATTATTTTATCTTGCATATGAAATAATACGATGCTTGAAATGCTAAACTGAATTCATTGAAGTTGCTCTACTAGAACTTGATCAAACTTTCTTCTTCATAATACACTATCACTTTAATTTGAAATTTTTTTGGCTCAATTGACTATATCACCCTCTTAAAGATTGCATTAAAATGTTAAATAGTGATAAGGGTATATAAGAGGGTAACATGAGAAGTATTGCTTTAAATACTATATTTTCTTTTTATTACAACTGATGGTATTTATATAATAAAAAATCAAAACTTATGAAGTGGTGGGAAATGTAAACTACAGTCCTCTAAACTTATTGCAGGTTTAGAGGAAATAAATAAAGCTGACAAGTATCTAGTATTTATAAATTCCTTTTTTTTCATGAAAATATTATTTGGGTTCTTATCAACATTTTATCCTTTTTTTTTCTACAAAACATTTTATCCATTTCTTATCAAAAAAAAAAAAAAAAAAAAAAAAAAAAAAAAAAAAAAAAAAAAAACATTGATCTTTTTTTGTTTGATAATTTGACGGCCTTTGACCACTGTAATGCTTGGCATGCATTTCCTTGGAACTTACTAGACCTGTGAAATTTTCACTTTTAAATTGTGCTGTAGAATTTTGTACCAAGAGATAGATTACATCAATGAAGGGAAAAATGCTGATAGATTTCGCCGGGATTTCCGGAATGTCAAATGGGTTAGAGTACCTGTGAGTTTCTTTCTGTTGGACATTTCTATTTTCAAGCTATTGTCTTTACATGTATTTTTTACCTTCCTTCTTAACTTGTTTAGTAAAATAGTGTGATTGTATCCTTCTCTTACTCAGATGATTCACTGGGATTATACTGCCTTAAAGGTTTTGACCTTGGAATATGTTCCAGGTATGATGCTGGTATTCATATGCTCTGGCCTGAGTTGAACTACTCCGTATAATTAATTAGTCCTTTAAGAAGCTTAATTTTGAATGCTTATTCCACCAAATTGATCGATTACTTTTTCAAACAGGTGTGAAAATAAATAATTTGGCCAAGCTGGATGCACGTGGCTATAATCGTTCTCGGATTGCATCACGTGCTATTGAAGCATACTTAATTCAGGTACCATGTGCATGATAATTTTGAACCTTTCAGTTCCTCATGGATTCTTTAAAGGACTGTACATGCATCAGTTCTGAGAAAAAAGTGATATGTGCCAGTGTGCCACAATGTGGTTGTACGTAGTAATAAGATATTCATGCTGCAATGCTGTGCTTGTCATTTTGTAAACTCCATGCTTTATGCATCATGTATTAAGCATTTCTTCGTGTCAAAGCTATCTAGTAGCTATTAATTGAAAATGCAGACTACAATCTTTACTGTGGAAATATATGGCCTTTATGCAGTAAAATGATTAAGAAATTGACAATTTAGATATACTATTCACCTTACTCCTTTCTGCAATTAAACTGATTGATGGGATTAATTAATTCTTGGCTGATGGTTATGTCTCAAAGTCTCAACTGTTAGCCACGAGAGTTGAGAGTTTGAGTGTGTTCTTTTGACTAATCTAATTACTGTTCTTCGTTGCACTGATAATTTTTTTTCTCTATTTTGGATCATTGCAGATATTAAAGACAGGCTTCTTTCATGCTGACCCTCATCCTGGAAATCTTGCTATTGACAAGGATGAAGCAATCATCTATTACGACTTTGGAATGATGGGAGAAATCAAATCTTTCACACGGGAAAGATTGCTGGATTTGTTTTATGCAGTTTATGAGAAAGATGCAACAAAGGTATTAATATGCATTTTACTACCTTTCCGTAACAGATTTTAGCAATTTGCAATAGGCCAATATCACATAAAGTTTGTCGGGTTCACTGGATATGGATATCGATTAGACTATTAACATAATTTGGTAGCTCACCATCATCAACATCTTATGCTTCTTAATTTATTTCCCAGCCTAAGGCTTAGCTTTTCTCAATGGGTATGTTGGTGAGTATATGGCTATATGCTATATCAACTTCTTCATTTGGCTGGATGAAGGGTGTCTGTTGCCTGTTGGTGACTTTATTACTCTCCCCGTCCCAAAATGCCAGAATAATTGACACCCTCAAACATGACACACATGCCAATGAGCTAATTTGACCTCAAATGTATATAATTAAAAATTAGTAAAAATAATTAGTTGATATTGTGAAACTTTGTATTAATACCTATTTAACAACATATTTTATGATAAAATTTGTTTTTTTTTTGTTACTAAAAATCTACGGTCCAAGTTATTATGTTTATAGTGAAAAAAGGTCAAACGTGTCGATTATTATGGGACGGAGGAAGTAGTATAGAAGCTTATTGTTAATTCAACTTCAGTTTCACTGGAAAACCTATTCATTATTTGCTGAAAAACCTCATCCACTCAGGTTATTAGGAGTCTCATTGATCTTGGAGCACTTCAGCCCACAGGAGATTTGTCTGCGGTATGTAATTTCAGGAAGTCATAAACACTTCTTTTGTCTCTGCATCTTAAACCTGAAAAGCTTCTCATTCGGCTTACAGGTGAAGAGATCTGTGCGGTTCTTTTTAGACAATTTATTGAGTCAATCACCAGATCAACAGCAAACGTTGGCTGCTATTGGTGAGGTATGAAAATCAACATCTTACTCAATCTATTCCTTGGTTAGCTAGACCGCCTCATGCATTCATGATGGCTTTTATAAATTGGTGTATATATTTTTGAGGTTTAGGCTGTGTAGCCCGTCGTCTGTAAAATTGAAAACCGTTGACATATCCGAACATATTACACTTTATTACGTTATCTGAAATTCTGAACCTATCTTTGTCTGAACTTAATTTTAGTTGTGACGTTTCTGAACTTACTCTTATATGAACTTATTAGGCTAGAAATTTACCTTTTGCAAGGTGAAAAAGTACACAACACAACCTTGAATGTGTTATGCTGGATAAGGTATCGGGTTCCAGTTCACATTGCTGCTGTTATTCATAGGTTTTTGAGAGATGGGGGGTGGGGGGTGGGGAAGGGAGGAAATTTATTTTACTATTGGAGTTTGCTTATCTGCATTATTAATCATGGTCTATAGATATTATTCTATATTGTTAAAGCTTTGAGTACTTTTCACCTAATAACCTTTTAGCTTATTTGTACAGAAAATATTTGAAGTTATAAGATGTATGAACTTGTTTGACCATACAAGGGCCTCACCTTAAAAATAATACAAGTATTAAGTAAAAATATTTTCAATTTGATAAAAATAATTTCAGTTCAGCAAAAAATAAGGTAGAGAACATGGCATAAGCACGGAATTCTCTGATGAATTTTTACTGAATGCTTTTACTATATAGCGCAGGTGATGGTCTTGATTTTGACCTATTAACTATCCTTTTGTTTCTGATATACTCTGTTATATGAATTGTAAATATTCCAGGATTTGTTTGCTATTGCCCAAGATCAACCCTTTCGCTTTCCATCTACCTTTACCTTCGTCTTAAGGGCATTTTCAACTCTTGAAGGTATTCTTCTGCAGACTCTTTCCTATCAGAACACTGGCACACCGCACATACGCACATAATAAAATATTATCAGTTTCCAGTTGGCCACGGTTTACCAGACCAGATCTGATTCGTCCTTTTTTTAAAATACAATGGACGAATAAGAATTTCTCACGCTAGCCAAACTTTTTTAAGCAGAAGAGTGCAAAAAGTGTGTTCTTTTGTTACACTGTTTAGCAAAAAAATAGCATAAGCTTTGTTGGTGATTAATATATGATATGGGGGTGTGTTCTCTCAGTGGCGGATTCAGGATTTTTAATTAGGGGTAGCATTGAGCCATTGAATAATAAGAGATAAAAACGTGTACGGTATATTATCGTTAATTAACCTTTAAATTTTAAGCATTTATTTTGGTAATTAAATTTTCATTTTGCAAATATGGAATAGTTTATATTTTAGTTATCAATATAATACAATGATCAAATTAAAAGTATTTTATATGTTCAATAAATTACCTTTCTATGTATTTCGTATCCATCATTCACAAGTTTAAAAGCTACTTTGTAAATGGTAATTTGTATATAAAATAACTTTTCTTAATTGCTTTCATTTAAAACTAAATTATAAATATGTCAAAAAAAAAAAAAAACTAAATTATAAATAAATTACTTAATTAATTATGTACCAAATATGTGCATTGAAATAAAAGAGAAACAAAATGGGAAGAATTTCATCAAATGAACTCATAAAAAAAATAAAATTGTATGATTGGTATCATCTACATAGGTATGGTGATTAAAAAATAATTAAAGTATGAGTATATTTATTTATAATTTTGAAATCATAAATTTTATTACTTGATTTTTCATAAATTAAATGAATGATTTCAAAAAAAAAAAAAAATGTTACAATGCATAATTAATTATGCTCACATAAAGTAGAAGTAGAAGATCATAAGCAAAAGTTTGGAAAGAAGAAAAAAAAAACACAAGACAACCTAATAGACTGGTTGTTAGAAACAACTGGTCTCTTTTGCTATAAAACTGAAAGCAAAGGAAATTGGTGATATGGGCCCTACGGGTACAATGAATATGCTCCTATTGGCTGATCAAAGAGACCGCCTATACATAATAACAGGTCTCTCTAATCAACACTATTTTTTTTTTCTCTTTTCTAGGGGTAGCATGTGCTACCCCTTGTTACTTCCTACGTCCGCCAATGTGTTCTCTTACTTTGATGATTGGAATCCTTTAAAATAACTGTTCAGGATGTACTGATGTACTAGTGATTATAGTGTCTTAAGTTTGCTGCATCTTTTATTGTCAAATCAGCATTAAGAGAAGTACAATCTTCTCCTGGTCCTGACATTGAGTATAATATGGAAATTACTCAATCATCATATTATATACTTATAGCTCACTTCAACTGTCAGGTTCTAGATTGCTAGCTCATTATCCTACCCCATTCCTGCTAGAGGGTAGCTATTTTTGCTTTCAGTCAGTAAAATTACAGGAGATTTTGAACCTAGAAACAGATGGTATAAGCTAAAAGGGTGTTCTAGATTGCTAATTTTTAGTGTGCTCTTTAATCTTTCTGTTGTTTATCCAGATCCCACCAGTATATTTGTTTGAGTTAATTGATTGTAAATAACTTGCTGCTATAAGAGAGCATTATTTTGTGATTATATGACGAAACTTGACAATCTCCCCTTTTTTCCTCTAGGCGTTGGCAAATTTCTTGACCCGGATTTCTCCTTTGTGAAGATTGCTGCACCATATGCTCAAGTATGTGTAATGGAGATAAATATAGCATAATGTTATCATCTAGTACTTATGTGTATGTCAATTTTTCTTTCAGCAGTAGATCTAATATGTATATAAACTCCCTGCAGGAGCTTCTTGACCTGAAAGACAGGCGTCGTACAGGAGTTCAACTCGTGCAGGAGATAAGGAAACAAGCTGAAGATGTAGCAAATCTTGTGTCTTGCTATTAGTCTCTCGTTTCCTAAATTGCTCAGACAGTTGATTTAACAATCCATCAATTTATCTCATATTTGCAGGCCAGAGACTACACAGTATCCATGCCATACCGAGTCCAGCGCATAGAAGAGTTTGTGAAGCAACTAGAAACAGGAGATTTAAAGCTACGAGTGCGAGTTCTTGAGGTAAACCCCCGCCAAACGTAATTTCTAGTTCTCATATAGTCGTACTGTATGACCATGGATTTGAGACACTTGAAGTTAAGATTGTGTATATTACATGCTGTATAATTCCTCTTCTATTTTCTTTTTGTGAGGAACTGGAGGAAAGGGGCTACTTCTAATGTGAAGGATGGAAAGAGAGGATGTGAGGTTTTACCCTATAAAAAGGTTTTATAATGGAGAGTTACATTTTACCTCCATTGAGATATGAGGATCTCCTAGTTATCATGACCACTATGTAGAGAGGCAACAAATAAGTACTCGGCACCTGCCAATTGGCAATTGATAGGATGATGCATAAGTGTTACCTAATAGGCTAATAATTAGAGTATTTATATGTATCCATGCTGTATATACAACACGGTGACGTGAATGTGGACACTTGACTAATCAGTTTGGACTAAAATCCTGCAAAAAATTTCATTACATAGCCAGGTCTCACTCTTTCCATTACCAACAGTAGCTTCCAAGCCTGAGTAACCTAAATTAAACTTTTTTTTACATAGATAGCTCGATGACTTCTCATGCTTTGTAGCTTATGAAATTCCTAGCTAAAATGTAGTGGGCCTTAGTTTACATTTGTGTGAATAAATGGTGATTTGATTCATGGAAGCCTATGGAGTTCATGTTACTTGTTACACTATCCTAGTTGAGATAAGTCATTTGGGATGGGTGGATGCAGTGCATTTCATAGCCTACAATCGTGTCTCTTTTTTTTTTTTTTGGTTGACAGGGCAGTTGTGTCTTATATGTCCTAATTTTGTTTAATATACTGTCAGTATTGTCAATTTGTACTTTGGATCTTGTATACATTCTTATAGGAACTTACTAGTTAGCACTGACTTGTTAGCATGGTGCTAATGTGAGAAGTTTTCTTTAAATTGAGCATGGAGTTGAGGGAGCTGTTGGGATTGAGCTCTATTTCTATACAGCATCTGTATTTCAGGGCAACTGTCTAGGGCTATAACTTATAAGATAGACATATGATCTGTGTGATGGGTTCATCCATTTTTAGAACACTAGTGTCGTTTCGAAGGAAGCTTTAAGTTTTAACACATACTATGATACTGTAGGAATTTATATGAAAAAAATCAGCAGGTCAAAAGCTATTCTTGACTTGTTATAGAAAATCAGACGTCTCATCTATGCATCATTGCTTGTGCTTTGGATGACTGAGTGTTGAAAAAATATGGATAGGAAGGCAATTGTAGCTATACAATTACTTTATAAAAGAGCATATGCAAATTGACGTGACTAATTTCTGCCTTGAATTCTTGTTGGGTAAAAAACTCTACTATTCTAGTCAGAAAGAGCAGCTCGGAAGGCAACAATATTGCAAATGGCAACCATGTACACAGTGCTAGGCGGTACCCTGCTGAACCTGGGGGTCACCTTCAGCAGCCAAGGAAGTCAAATTGTCGCTAACAGTTCGTTTGTAGGCGCAGGTAAGACTCCACTGCCTGCAAAAGCATTTTCATTTAAGTTTCTCTGGTATATACATTACACAAAGGTAGTAAAATCACTGCATATTTTGTTGCAGGTGTTTTTCTGACTTTGCTTATCAGGTCAATGCAAAGAGTGAAGAGACTTGATAAGATTGAAACCATGATATGAAGAATTCAAATGTCTTTTAGAATTGGTGTATACACTTCGTAAATTGTAGAAATATTGTAAATATAAGAATTATTAAATACAATTGCCTTCTCATATATATGATGAAGTTGCGAGGGGAGGGTACATAACCATTGCATGGTGATAAACTATATACGACTGAAGAAATGGAGGTGGCAAGGTTGAAGAAGGGGAGTTCAATGACATCCTAGCTGTGGAAAATTCTTATGTTATTATGTACGTAGTACTTGTAATTCATTTAACATCAATTATTCATTAATTAAACTAGCTTTTTGGCCCATTTGACACACGAGTTTTTCCTTGATGTGTGTTTTTAAGAAAATAAAACATATCACTTTGATACTTAAATTATTATGCAAGTTACTTAATGCCTAGAGCATTTTAACTGTTTAATGTTATTATAATCTATATTTAAGTTAGTGGGAATATAAAAGAAATAATGTTGGTTATATGTAATGAATTAACTTTATTTGATGATTTTATTATAAATTATTTTTTTAAAATTGAAAGAAAAAAAAAGAGGTTAGGTATGTGTGCCAAGTGGTACTATTGATTTGTGCAGTGATTTGTGTTAATATAATCAACAATCATAGACTTTTGTCCCGTGATCTGTTTGATATACAGTTGTTACTTTTAGGTTATCAATATCATGTTATATCACTAATAAATAAAGCCGGTTTCGCACCCAGACCACGACACTTAACATTCCAGTTTTTCGCCAAGTGTCGAGTCATATAAGTGACAAATAGATATTATTGTGATTAGATTAAATGTCATGTTAAATTGGATTGGATAGATTTGTTTGGGATAAAAAAAATATACATAAAATAATTTATACTAGTAATTGTTTTTATTGACAAAATAGACTTTTATTTATAACAACACATCACATATTATAATTAATATGAATATCCAATTAACAATAGAATTTTACTTATATACATACGAATAACCACTTAACTAATCATAAAACTAATCTATCTATCTATATATACACTAAAACAGAAGTCACTCGAACTATACTAGCTTTGACCTGTCTCGCTCTATGGTTTAAAATATTATTGCTTTACTTTCAAACCATTTAAGTTTGTTTAAGATGGGTAAATAAAGTAAATTACTCCCTCTGTTTCACTTTGTTAAGTGCTCTTTGGAATCAATCACTAAAAAAAAATGAAAAAAAAGGAGGAATCCTTATAATTTGGAATTTAATTGCAGCTCTGTAATTAATGTTTTGTCTTTCCTGCTTTATTTATTTAATTTATGGGAATTTGTTGTAATTAAATTGTAGGAGTTTATAGGTACGAATGCGGAAAACATGAATCATATTCATATAGCACCCCCAAGATCATGCATAACACATAAAGAATTAGAATTAATACCTTTGAAGCGTGATTCCACGTGCGATCGAACAAGAACAAGGGAGACAAAGAACCTCAAACATGATTCCTCTACTTGGTCCATAGGCACAGATTAAGACCTCCACTAATGCTAGTTAGTTGCAATTGAACCCTTCCATTGACCTTCTAAGGAGAAGAACGAGCAACGAACAAATCACGAACCACCACACGCGCCACTAGGAGTGGTCGACCGTGAGTTTAAAGGGGGGGAGGAGAGAGGCGTGGGACAGAGAGAGAGAGTGAGGGTTTTGGGATTTCTGGTTGCTTGATGCACAATCAACTATTAATTGTGTTGTATCATACAACCCTAGGCATGGACCTTATTTATAGATCTCATCTCTAAATAAGAGTTCATGACCAAGTCCAAAACCTAATAACTCTAACTATGCTAGCCCCACATATTCTTAGGTGTAACCTCCTACACCTAGAAGTAGGTGTCACTGCTCAAAACGCAGGAGAAACTACGTGAAACGCAGCCCACCTATTTAGTGTTCTCTAATGTTTCTTCCCGCTCAAGTTTCTAAGTTTCTTTTTTTAAAAATTTTGGTTTCTTCTTTTCCAATTCTCTCTCTTCTCCTATATTTCCTAATTCTCATCAAAGTTTTCCATAAAAATTTTCATTACTATAGTTTGTTCTCTGTTTTTTTCCTGGAAAAATTATTCTATGTTTTTTCTCCTTCTTTAATTTCTTTTTCCTCTGTTTTTTCTGGAAAAATTATCCTCTGTTTTGCGATTGCATCTGTTTCGATTGGATAAATATGGAATTGGTTGTTCTCGACGAAGACATCGTCAATGCAGGTTAGTTGCTTGATTTTGCGATTTGTAATTAGATTTTTTTTTGTTAGTTTCAATTGTAATTGTGTTTTGTATGATTTTAGGTTAGCTTCGATTAGTTTCGATTGATCAGTTATTCAATTTCATTTGATTTTTGGTTATGTTCGATCAATTTGATGTATTACGTATAAATTTCGATTTCTTATGAGCTGATTAATTTTGATTAATTTCATCTGATTTTCTACATTTTTTTTATCAATGAACATAATCATGCAAAATATGAACATATGCATAGGTTCCCTTAAATGTGAATATTACCTTTTCAGAAAGTGAATATAGGCATAAAAAATATGAACATTTGTATTTCAGAAAGTAAACATAACAATTCAAAATATGAACGTAAGCATTTGTTTCCTTAAAGTGAACATAAGCATTTAAAAGGTGAATATATGCGTAAATAATATAAACATATGTATTTAAGAAAGAGAACATATGCATAAACAGATTTAATGAGAATATTTCATGAACAACAAATATTTACTATGAATATTTACATCATGAACATATAAAATATTATTATGAATATAAGGCATTTAATTATGAACATAAAAAATTGAAGAAATAAAAAATAATATGATTATGAAACATATGCATCATAAGTATTAAATGTGACATATGCATTGGTTCATTTTTGAATGCGTATGAACATAATTAAGCATTTTAGAAAGTGAACATATACATAAAAAAATATGAACATATGGATTTAGAAAGTGAATATATGCATTTCAGAAAGATTACAAGGATTCAAAATATGAACATAAACATCTAAGAAAGTGAACATACGCATAAAAAATATGAACATATGTATTGCAGAAAGTGAACATAAGTATTCAAAATATGAACATAAGAATATTTCGAACAATAGAGTATCGAACAATATCCAAACAATATCCAACAAAATTAAGTGATAAACATTTTTTTTTTTTTGAAAGATTAAGTGATAAACATATAAATTCAAACAAAATTAAGTAAAATTTAAAATTAAGTGATAAACATATAAATTCAAACAAAAATTAAGTAAAATTTACATTAAATTGCCTTTTTCAGGGAGAATTTGTTTGATTTTTCATCTCATCTCAAATATTCATGGGTGTTTTGAAGAGAGAGTGAATTGTGTTTGATTGTTAGAGGGAGAAAATAAAAGAGATGAATAATAAATTTCAGAAATTTAAATTTAAGAGTGACGTTTTTTTTAAAAAAAAATAATAGCTGTTGTAAGTGATGGTTGAGTGGGCTGTAATTTAAACATATGTTCAATTTTTGGGTGGGCTCATTTTGGTTTGGGGCTTTTTTAATGGGGCATGTTTAAAATTGGGCTTGTGGGTTGATGTTGCATCCAAAATAGGTGCACACGGATGCATCTTAGACCTATTGTGCTAGCCCAATCCAATTTATGATTAGTTTCTTGTTCATGAGGCCCATAAATGAGCTTCTAACTTACTTAACTCAATACCTTTGTGTGTGACCTCATAGGATCCATTCTAGTGGGCTTTGGACTATTTGACTAGCCCAAAGATCATTGATCATAGTCTAGCAACAGATAATGACGACCCAAAAGAACGAACTTATTATCTCCATAATAGTGATCCTTGATATATCTAGTAATTGCACTTATCGAAGACAGAACTCTTTCATAAATCACCTATAATAAATCTTGATTGGAAGAATTTGCCAAGTCAACTGTTATGGTCGATTTTTAGGCACGTCCAGACGCACGACAGATCGCACGACAAGACTGGACATCGTACAAGGAGGTAACTTGTAACACCCCGTATTTTCTAACCACTAATTTATGTGCATTTAAATCTATTAAACCTAATTTCTTATTTAAATCCCAAATTTGAAAGTGAAATCTTTATTTGATTATTAAAATCGTTATTTTGATTTAAGGGTCATCATAAACTTTTGAAACCTTAATTATAATATTTTGATAAAGCAATTGAAATTATTATTTAAAAAAGTCATATACTTCAGTTTTAATCATTTCAACTATATTTGACATGTCTGAATTGATATTAGCTTTAAAGGGTGATTCTTTAAGCTTAAGCGTCAATTCAGTAAGTGTTTCTAAATTATATGTAATTTCAATATTTAACTTATCACAATTGATACGGGTCATCATGAGTGATTCCTTGACTGAAGTGCCAATTTGATAGGTATAAAATGATTCTATGAATTTAAAGACGTTTTACGTTCAATAGTATCAATATCGATGTATAAATTGGTATTGGGTGATTCCGTCAACTTGATTATCGAATTGATATTGTTTACAAACTATTCTTTAATTTATATTTATAAAACTCATTATAATGTCATTTTATTAATTAGGTCATTATAAATGAATAATATTATTGGTTTCGCATATCGCCTCTTTATATTGTTTTTCAGTAAAATATGAACTTTATATATATTTTTGTTTTGTGATTTAAATTATTGTTTTCATTATTATTATTGTAATTACTATTTGTATTATTTTTGAGGTATCAATAATATAATCTATATTATTGTTTTTATAAAACATACTTTCAAAATCGCCTCTTGTTACATCCCTTTCCTAGTCTAGTTCGGGCCAACTAGACTTTGTTTATTAGTCGGGTTTCGCCTTAACACTTTCGTGACTAAGTAGATTAAGATAGGCTTGTTTATTATCTTTCTTAAACCCATTCTTAAGCCTAAAGTAATCACTCAATCAAGCCCAAAAGAAGAGCCTTGAACCGAAGTATTATGAGGCTTGTTTGTGAGCTTCATTTGAACCCATTATAGGCTGATTTACACAGCAGCTTTGAGAGATTAGTGGCTGATCATTTTACCCTTAGTAACCTCCTATAATCAATGGTAATAACACCTAATTATGGCTGCCCAACTTCTCCACTTCTCCTTCCTTTTTTACGTGTACATTATATGCTAGCTTCATTAGTTTTTCTTCACCAAAAAAACGCTTCATATACTCTCCTCTCTCTTCATCTTTTTCGTGAGGTTCAAAGGCAAATCAAGGGGGAAATCTAAGCCTAATTTTTTGCTTAATCAAACTCCAATTCGTGGCCAAATTTCCTCCTCTTTCAAAGTGTCAAAACCGAAGAACTTTGAGGGCTGCTTGAGTGCGTGTTTGTGCGTGTTGTTGCTGTTGTTTGTGTTTGGTAGTGCTTTCTTTTTCTTCTTGTTTTGGTGGCTTATACATCAAGGTAACTAGCCTTTCTTCCCTTAGATTAGAAATGCTAGGTTTTAGGGTTGAATTGATAGGTAGAAATCATGTTAGGGTTAGATTGATTTGTTGATTTTCGTTCTTGATATGTATGTCAGAATTTCATGTACAATTAAGGAGATTTTGGGTGTTTGAATCATATTTTCATGCTTGAATTATCTTACAATCAATCCTTAATAGGTGTATGATATTTTGTTATGATTATATTATGTTTTGTGATGATTTTTGGGGCACTTAAAACTGATTATGTAATCTGATTATGTGCGTATAAGTCTGCAGGTTCTGTGGTGGTTATTAATCATAAATGAGCCATGAATTCAATGATTTTATTTCATAGTATTGTATAGGATTGTTTTACGATCGATTTGATATATTATGGGTAAAATTCGGAGGTGTTTAAACTGAAATTGTGAGCCAATGTAGTGCTGCCAGTGCTTTTTTGGACGTGTGAGTAGCAGTATTTTAGGGCATGATAAACTCTTGTTATTGAGGTTAATTGAATATATATCTTCTAGATTATCATGTTAGGATTATTATAAGTTTATACCTTAGTGAAATTCCATGTTTTTAGGCAATTCTACCTTTTATACGAGCATGTGTTTTGATTCATTAATCTGACATGGAAGCTTGTGTATCTTGTGTCCTTAAGCCTTATATTAATTATCTTGATTGGTTTTTCTTGCCTAATTTAATTTATTATCATGTTAGGATATTCCCCAATTAATTTGGCATGATTTTAAGAAAGAGTGATTTGTTTTAATGGCGTATAACAAAGTACAGGACCTGCTGCGATCTACTGTGAAAGGAGTGTGATTAGAGAGTTTTCAAGATATTCTTTGCCAAATTTCTAAGCCTAAATGCATGATTAACATGACCTATTGTGTTTTTAGAGTGTGTACTAAAATGGGCTAAGCATAGATTCATGTTTAAGGTGGGTTTTTAGGTGATTTGGTATGATTGGTACTGCTGTATATTAATGTAGCGGCTGCCGTAAATATGATTTTATTTTGGCATGTTCTCTCTTGAATTTTTAGTCCAAAATTGTGTTATATGATGCCTAATGAGTGTATGTATATGCCCTAATTTTTATTTCGTATTTGAAGCATGTTTGGTTGGGTTTTTTATGATGATTATTGAACTTGTATGTTGATGTCCTGTTATGGTTGTTTTATGAAATGATAGTTTGGATTTTTGGTTTAATTAAATGATTTTATGTAATTTTTATTGTAAGAATTATATATTTATTTGAAATTATATTTTAAATAGGTGATGAGTGAATTTTTGGGTATTATAAACCCCTAAAGTGAACTATTTCGATACGTGTTTGTATATGTGGGGGTTGTAATTGTATTGTCGACGTCGTAATGCTTTAGAGAAGGATAATACTGTCTTTAGCATCACTTCTCCAAGAGTTTTGAATGCACTTAATTGTTGAATTTCGATAATTAATTATATTCCCAAACTCAGACGATACCTTTTGTGATTTATTATGTTGAAGTGTGTTTTGAATTGAAGTTTCAATTGAATTTAAGAAATATGATTTTCTTATGCTGTTTGAATTGAGTGTAAGACCATGTTTGGCTTCTCTGCAGATTTCTGAGTGAAATATTCCCTCCGTTCCAAATTACTCGCAACGGTTTGACTTTTTTCACTATTCACACATCTCCCTTTGACCATCTTTTTTTAACTATTATATGAAAGTCAATGTAATCATGTGAGATATTGTTGGGTCTATTTTAATGTATAGTTTCTTAATATAAACTTTTTATAACTCATATAAATATATAATAAAAGATATTAACGGTCAAACATGTGCATCGACAAGCGTGTCCAGTGAAAATGTTGCAAGTAAACTGGGACAGAGGGAGTATATTATATTAAGTATTTTAAGTGATTTTTGAATTGTGTGTGGGGCCATAGTCGGGTGTGAGGCCGAGTTGCTTCCCGATGGTTAATGAACATGCTAACTACCTGGATTGCAAGTCTTAGGTAGCTCAACCTGGGTTAATTGTTGTCGTCCGGGGGTGTGTAAGACCTTATAGGCATCTACCCATAACCGGGAGTTGGCCAATCTTAGACACGGTCTCCGCGAGATGACCGGGGGTTCGTCCTGAAAAACCTTAGGAAGTGGATTGCGAGGCCACTAGCGTTCCCTCCATGCCAGTTCTACTGTTTTGAAGGTTTTGAGTTTGAAATATTTATACTATTAAATTATTACTTATTTGAAGTTTATATATTATGTTGAAATTGAGTGATTTAATGTCGATATTCCTGTTTTAAGTTTATTTGAAATAATTTTTTGTTTTTATGGTTTGATGGTTTTAAGTGATTTCATTTGAGTTTTCAAGTTATTTGTGGTTGTGGTTTCTTTTTGTTAATTTAAGTCTAAAATCTTCTATTTCTGATGTGAGGGAAAACTGCTAGTTGCTCCCCCACTGATAGAATGTGGAACGTTGTTATAATTTGCGGGTTTCATTTGTTTATTTGATCTCTGTGCAATGGGTTGGGGATTGAGAGTTAGAACCTAACTTTTAAGCTTGTATGCCTTTTGTTGTTAGTTGATTCTTTAAGTACTTTGAATTTTGTTTGGTTTGTTTTTGTTTGGCCGATAAGGGTTGTTCTGCCCTTGGCTTTTGAATGTAATTGATTGGTGTATGTTTAAGTTCGTTTGTTATTTTCTTTTGCTGACTTAGTTTGCGCTTAGCTTAAACAACTTAATTTGGATGTGTGAATGAGTTAAATTTGACCTTTATACCTAGGTTAAGCATGACTTTTCTAATCGAAGTTAAGTAGCCTCCCGTTCAGGCATAATTCCGCTAACGCTTCTAGTTCTAAAAGAACGGGGTGTTACATAACTGATTTACCGAAAGATAAGGATTGACCAAGTCTTAGAAATATCTTTGCCCAACAATATCTTTATCCTATTTAAACAGAATTCTGTTCAAGACTATCCTCAACAAAAAGATAAACTCAGGACCAAGTCCAAGCAACTGCCTCCGTGATTTTAGGAGAATGATTGGCAGCTCCCAACGACTCTCAGCTAGGTTTAGTTAATTATTTATCTTCAGTATAAATACTTAGCAATTGTATTCAGTAGACACAACTCACTCGCATTCAACTTAGCATCAAAAGTTCTTATACTTATTGTAATCATCAGTTTTCCATAGTAAATCGGTGGTCTTGCACCCACCCGCAGTTTTTCCCACATTTGGGTTTTCTGCGTCACCAAAATACCTTGTCTTTAATAGCTTTTCATTCGTTTCCTTATTCAATTTACATAATTAGTACTCTAGCCGTCGTACGTCCTAGCCGTAGGTCGCCTTTAGGCGAAATTTGGCATAAATATCAACAATCCACTAGCACATGTATTAACCAATCAGAATTATTTGACTCTTTAAAACCCCAATTAGATTAATTATTCATAGATTATGAAAATTAGCATCCTTAATATTGATCTCCTTATCACTTGTTTTTAGTGACTTTTGTAAACCAGGTAGCCCATATGGCCTGGTCATCCTTCGTAAAAAAATAAAAAAATAAAAAATAAAAAAAAATAAAAAAAAACTTTATCTTGTTATAGACCGACTATATATGTTATCCCCTCCGAGGCTCCGTGTTCAAATAAATGAAACGTTTTTACATTTTACATTATTCATCTTATTTACTTTGACTAATGTTTGTGATTAATACATAAGAATAAATATTTATAGTTTTGTAAGTACTTGTTGAAATTGTTTCAATGAATAGTTTGTTAATATCCAATAATTTTATTTATTGATAAATAAAGGTATTACTCCCTTCGTTCCCTTTATTTTTGACATTTGGAATTATGCGCGGTAATTAAGAAACTGTGTAAAGTTGAGGTGTATCGGAGGCACTTGGTGGTGACGACTACCGTCGAGTCAAGTATATGTCGGACTTTTTTTTCAATTTTCGTTGTACCCGGTCACATGTTATATGCGACCATACCACGGTGTAGTCGCATATAGCATGCGACTATGCCATGGTACAGTCGCATGTTACATGCGACTACACCGTGGTAGAATCGCACGCTATATGCGACTGTATCGTGGCGTAGTCGCACGTTATATGCGACTCCACCACGGTGTAATCGCATGCTATATGCGACTATGCCGTGGTGGAGTCGCATATAGCACGCGACTATGGTTTTTATGCGAAAAAAAACACTTACCGGTGTTTTCCCCACATTTCCAGGCAAATGAACCCCATTCCCACGCCGCGATTCCATTATCGTCGGCCTCTTCCTTTTTCCGGTTGATTTGGTATGATAAGTGGTTGATTTGGTGTGATAGATAGTGAGAAAATTGGATGATTCCGGCGAGCTTAGGGTGGTGGTGGTGATGGTATTTAACGTGATGGTGATTCTGACAAGCTTAGGGTGGTGGTGATGGTGTTTAGGGTGATGGTGGTGGAAGGAGTATGATTGGTGAGAAAAATTGAATGATGTCAAACATGTAAGTTATAAGGGTAAATGAGTAATTTAATACCGCACCCTAAGTAATTCTATTGTGGCATTTAGTAACCCCCGAAAAAAGACCTAAGTAATTGAGATGACTCTTTCACCCACAAAAAAAAAAGAAAAAAAAAGAGAGAGAAAGTAATAATGAGTACTCCCTCCGTGTTTTTTTTTTTTTAAGTGTTACAGTTTGACCAACACATAGTTTTAGGCAATTTAATTGACTTAAATAAAATAAGAAGTAAGAGGGGTAGTTGGAGTATTAAAAAATTGTAAAAGAAAGATAGTGGAATTAATAGTTTATTGAAAAGTAATGAATGTGAGAGGAGAGATATAATATAAAAAGTAGTAGTGGGTTTGGGTGGGGCATATGAGAGGAGAGAGATATAATATTTTAATGTAATTTTTTGCCAAAAAAGGAAGTGTAACACTTATTAAAACACGGCCGGATTGGGTAAGTATAACACTTAAAAAAACACAGAGGGAGTATTAGAAAACCATAAAAATAGTACTAAAGGTACAAATGCACATGGAAAAGTAAGGATATTTGAGTATTTAAATGATAAAGCAAGGGTAATTTTGTCTAAAAAAGAAAAGATGCTAAATGTAAATAATAAAAAGGAATATCTAAAATGGAAACGTAAAGAACAAAAGGGAGCGGAGGGAGTAGTAGTCAAAGTATTGCATTGACATACGTGCACAAGGAAAACATTTAATTTATTTAAATACTAGAGAATGTTATATTTTCCTTGGTTAAAAGTTGATGATCTATCTAATTTGACAATTATACGTTACTTATACTAATAGTATAATATCCTTGATGGATATATTGTCTAAGTATCAAATAAAGTTTGACTCACTTAGCAATAGTCTTACCTTATATTTAAGAAATCTAATGTTCGAATCCTATCAAGGTACGAAGTATTTGAAGTTGGAGATCTTATTACCTTGCGTTTTTATTACACATAAAATTAAAAAGTATTAATTGGTATTTCTCCAAATTTATTTTTAATTTTATTTTTAAATTACAATGTTTTAACCTCTATATTATTTACATACCTTAATTTGAGCATCATACACGATACATCGGTAAGAAAAACAGTTTAACAACAAAAGATGAACACATAATTAGATCTCAAATCTTAAAACTTAAGCAAATATTTGAAAACAGAGACAACAAAATCACAAGATAACAAGAAGATAACATAACCAAGATCACCCAATAAGAAAATTGAAATTGTTGATATTGAAATCGTTTATCACGTCCTACAAAAGTACATGTACTCTACGACCATTCTCGCTCTCCAACTTAGAAACTTAAACACAACACATTTATTATTCTTAATTAAATTAGTTTTAAAATAATTAAAAATAAATTTAAAAAAAAAACTAGAAAAAAAAAAAAAACTTTTGTTTTTGTAGTTGACATCGTTTGATTTTTACACTAGTTACGCACTACACTTTTACTTGCTTTTGTAATTTATACATACGATAATATGTAATCATGTACGATTTTCTTTGAATCGTTTCAATGTATATTTTATTAATATACATTTTTAATAATTTTATAATGTCGACGAATAGATATATTAAGCATTTAAAATATGCGTTAACAATTGTGATAATACAATGGTGTCAATTAAAAAGACGGAGTTAGTAGTAAAGAATTGGAATATAGAGATGGACGCCTTGTTTGATTTAATCTGCGAGATCCTCGTGCTCTCCTCACTCTCAAGTCCTATAAATCTCTGCCTTTGCCACCCTCTCTTTCTTCCCATACTCTCTTTCTCTCTCTTCTTCAAATACTTTGATTTCCTCTCTTTCTCTAAGTAAGTAACTCCATTTTTTGTTTTACACATTTTCAATCAATTCTTCTTGTTTTTCACGCTCTTTTTAATCTGTCATTTCTGGGTTCTCAAAAAAAAAAAAAACAAAAAAAAAAAAAAAAAACTGTGATTTCTGTAGTCATTACTATTGTTCATTGACTTTTTTTGTTAGGATGATTAAATGGGTCATGTTTCATTTCTCAATTTGTGAAGTTATAGTTTTTTATTTATCGTCGAATTTCTATGAATTTTGGTTGTTGTTGTAGTAGAATTTTCTGCTGTTTTTTGGGATCATTCATAAAAAATGGTTGAATTTTCTAGTGTTTTATATCTTGTAATTGTGTCAAATTTGGGAATATGACTAATGATTTGTGATTTTTGCTTCTACAGTTATTCGTCGACTTGAATTATGACTCCTGCACTAGATTCCAAGTCAATCAATCCCAAAGGTTAAATCTTTAATTCAATTGATTTGCATTGTTTTGTTCTTGTTTCGATGTGAGATTTGGTATCAGGTCTTGGGTCATGTTCATTCCAAAATGTGTATAATTATTCGATTTAAAATCCAAATAATTCATTTTTTAACTCAAATAAAAATCAATCTAAAATTCTAAAATCAATTTTTTTTACCATACCCGTTTTTTGGAATTTTTTTTTTTTGCCGTTTCCCATTTCTGTACCCGTACCCGTTTTTGTACCCATATCCGTTTCCGTGCAACCTAGCTAAGACGTTGCCACCTAAGTGATCTTTTACATTAATTACATCTATGATTGGCTTGCATTATGGCCTTATGGGTCTTAAATGGATTGTTGTTCTTGCACATTTTAGTTTGTGAAGTGTTTATATAGGTGTTTTTGAAGTGGTTTAGTGATTTATAGCGGTATTTTGCTTGGTGTGACGTCGAAAAAGCTTGATGATCATCTTATAATCTTTAAGACACTAGAGTGTACCTGTGCAAATGCAAGGGGTGCTATATGATTATTTATTTTATTCCTAGTATTTCAAATGTGGGAAATTGATTTTGATATATAACTAGACCTTTTTTTTGTAAGGAATTTTTGGTTTTTAATATAATTATTGATTATTATTGATTTTAGAATAATTAGGTCCCATTTATTTTTTAGAATAATAATCATAATTGCTTTTAGAATAATGCAAGGAATTAAACCCCTTTTTTGCCCAAGGAATTATTGATCTTTGAGGAAATTGATTTTGATATAGAATTTAATGTAGTAATGAATGATTTAAAAGGAAAACAATGTTGAGAGTTATCTTTTAAAGGTCGATAATGGAAGCTTAGGAAGAAATTATTGGGTTTCTTTTGTTGTGTTTAGAAATCTGAAGCTTATATTGGCAACAAAAGATCCTTCTAGTATTTCATGAGTTATAGATTCTTGAGATTCGAGATTTATATTGTCCATACAATTGTCTTGTTTTTTTTTATGCAGATGTCTGCATTGTTGGTGTTGCGCGTACACCCATGGGTGGTTTCCTTGGTACATTGTCATCCTTGACGGCCACTAAGCTTGGATCTGTTGCTATTGAGGGTAAGATTATGTCTATTTATTAGATAGTCTTATATTGTACTAGTCTTTTGGTGGCGTTTTACCTTTTTTACATATAAATTAATAAATAAAGTGACTGATTTTCACTTACAAAAAACGTAGGTGCATTGAAAAGGGCAAATATCGATCCATCCCTTGTACAAGAAGTGATTTTCGGAAATGTTCTTAGTGCAAATTTGGGTCAGGCTCCTGCAAGGCAAGCAGCATTAGGGGCAGGAATACCAAATACAGTGGTATGTACCACGGTTAATAAAGTTTGTGCATCAGGGATGAAAGGTATAGTGTGCACTATCATATACCATTAAACAATCTTTGCATGTAATACAATTTTGAAAACATATTTGCCTGTTTTCTTTGTTTACAGCTGTGATGCTTGCGGCACAAAGTATCCAATTGGGCCTCAATGACGTTGTTGTGGCAGGAGGCATGGAAAGCATGTCAAATGCTCCTAAATACATAGCTGAAGCCAGGTTGATGCTACAATCTTATTAATTCTAGTGTTTGTTATCAATTTACTTAATTGGTTTAGTATCTTCATAAAGTGCCCTTAGCCCTTCCTATCAATATAAATATATACCCCATAATGATATAATAAATAAATAAACGACGGAAGTGAATTTATGAGGCAAATAACCAAAACAATGCATAGAAGGGCATTGTTGTATCGTTGTCTTATGTTTACCTTTTTTAGACCATCCCACAGTACTATCTGAATGATGTATTATTGTCTTATGTTTACCTGTCTAGAGCTGTTCTTCTCACGTCCCATAAACTAGTGCATGTAATATACATCTCACCTTATATGCCAACATTTCAGGAAGGGTTCCCGTCTTGGACATGACACACTTGTTGATGGGATGCTCAAAGATGGGCTGTGGGATGTTTACAATGATTGTGGCATGGGAGTTTGTGCTGAATTATGTGCGGAACATCATGCAGTAACAAGAGAGGATCAGGTAAAGTCTTGACTCCATTTTTAATGCTTGTACTGTCCATATATAGGGTAACTATGTCTTGCACTAACTAATTGTTTTTTGATGCAATTATGCTTAAAGTTGGAGATAAGTCCATATTATCACCACAATTGATAAATAAACCTTTAAATTAAACCTATGTGGTAAAAGCTATTGCATTTCTTCTCTATTTCATGCACTGAATAAATTACTTGTTTTGCATGACGCTACAGGATAACTATGCTTGCCAAAGCTTTGAGCGTGGTGTTGCTGCTCAGGAGGCCGGTGCTTTTTCATGGGAGATAGTTCCCGTAAGGGCATAACTTTGTTGTTATATATTCATTCTCTTTTCTATGATTGTTTCATATTGATATATATATATGTATCGGTGCAGGTTGAAGTTTCTGGTGGAAGGGGAAAACCAACAACAGTCGTTGATAAAGATGAAGGCCCTACTAAGGTATAATAATGATAACTAACATTGTCAATGACATCTCATGTTGAAAAAGTGATTAATATGTGTACGTTAATGTTTGTTTATCTCTTTGTAATATTGATTTTATTTGATGCTATGTGTCTTTTCATTTATTTTACCAAAAACCTTTTTCCTTTCCTATTCAATTTTTCTTTTATGGCTTTCAAAATGCAATGACCTTGTGGAGACTATTGAGTTATTGGCGTGGTCCTGGTGTAGCCAAGAAGTAGCCCTTCTATGTAATTTTCAATATCTTTTATCAAAAAAAAAAAAAAAAAGAATGAAAAAGTTGTTATCTAGTGGCTTATAAGCTCTCTGAACTACTGTTCATGATTTTACATCTGTATTCTGCCAAGAATTTTATTTCTGTTTATGCTATCTTTATCATGGGCTACTTGAGTTCATTTTTTTTCTTCTCTTGTGTGTTGCAGTATGACCCTGCGAAATTAAGAAAACTTAGACCAAGTTTCAAAGCAGATGGAGGTACTGTTACCGCTGGAAATGCTTCTAGCATAAGGTTTGTCATAAGCTTATGTATAGTGTTTTTGGAAATACTTTATTGTGGATATTGTGCTTGTTAGGTGATATATATGTAGGGAAGTCAAATGTTGCAAACTTGCAGTCCATGCACTCTTCTAACAATTTTATTGTTTGATGACAGTGATGGTGCTGCTGCAATTGTTTTAGTGAGTGGACAGAAGGCACTAGAGCTTGGGTTAGAGGTGATTGCTAAGATTAGTGGTTATGGAGATGCCGCTCAGGTATTGCATGGATTTTTTACTTGTAGACAACATACTCTAGAGTTTTATGTAAAAAATTTGGAGGATTATTATCATCTATAACGTAATATGTTTTTTTAATGGCTAATATGCATTTTGAATTCTGCCATCATGGGTATTGTTGTGTTATTGAATCCTAATTAATGGTCAGGCTCCAGAGAATTTTACGACAGCTCCCGCCCTCGCAATACCAAAGGCCATTTCTCATGCAGGCTTAAATGCTTCTCAGATTGATTACTATGAGATAAATGAAGCTTTCGCTGTAAGTGCTCTTTTTCTTTGTCATGCTTGAAACTATGAGCAATTGTCAATCTGTCATTATTTTTTAATTAATCTTCTTCTGACATGAGCAGGTTGTTTCTGTTGCGAATATGAAATTGCTTGGGCTTTCCGAGGTCAGTCTCTTGGGACATAAAACTTCTTGCACACTGAAAAAAATAGTATATTTATGCTCAATTATGTTTGCATGAAGCTGTCATGTCCACATCATTGTACTATTATGGTTTCTTCATATGCTAACAAGGTTTTGAGCCTTTCGACTCGATAGTGTTTGTTTACATCTACCTTCAATTCTGCAGGATAAAGTAAATGTGCACGGTGGAGCTGTGTCCTTGGGACACCCTCTTGGGTGCAGTGGAGCACGAATCATCGTTACACTTTTGGGGGTATGGCTCTATTTGCTCTTTTATGGTGTATGTATAGTTTGGCGCATTTGACACCGTAACAATTTTATCATCCTCATACAATAGTGGGTATATTAGGTTAAAACAAGTTATCAAAAGTATCTGAATGCAACACTTTTTTGGTTGGCTGTATCTTTTGACGGGGTTGTTATTGCCTCTTTCCTGAATGTGATTGCATTGCTTTTACAGGTATTACGACAGAAAAGTGGGAAATATGGTGTTGCTGGTGTTTGTAATGGTGGAGGTGGTGCATCTGCTCTTGTTGTAGAGCTTTTGTAAGACTTGATATTTAAGGTAACCTAAGCAATAGTCCTACTCATTGCAGTTTTGATTATTAATATTTCGTCAAGCTTTGGGCATCTTCATTCCTCCTTTTGCCCCTTATATGGTTCTACACTTTCTGAAATAGAAATTCCAGCAGTATATTTTAGTAGTATCATTCAGTGAAGAATACTAAATAAATTTGACTGGGAGAGAATTCTAAAATGTGTTTTATTATACTTTTACATTGCAGGCTTATTGAGGACTTAGCTCATCACAATATTGGAGGAGCAGTTAGCAATAAGTTGTACAACCTGTCATTTATGACATTTTTATGCCCTTAATATGGCTCCAATTATGCAAGCAATTTTTTTAAAAAAATTAATAGTGGTACAAATGTTTTTGTACTTTGGTAGCTTTTGTTTTTCTTTTTTTTTTTGTTTTGTTTTTTTTTTTTTTTTTTTTTTTTTTTTTTTGCGTTTGGAAGTTTAGATGATATGATAGTATTTGTTTTATGTTGTACTAGGACTGACCTATTGAATGGGGCATAAGTTGTATTCTTAGTATCTCATCTTGAAGTTTCTGTCTATTCTTGATTTTAAGTAATAATAAGCCGAATGCTGATTTCGAAAATGGAATTGAATCCATTGCATATTGCAATTAACCTGAATGGTGAGTGCAAGTCCATCAGCTGGATTATTAAACAGTTGGTATTGTGTTATTATCATTGACAGGTGAAAACTGATGGTTTTCAACTTCAAAGTCCATCATCTTGTATTAAGACTCTTAAAGAGTGGCAGCTAATCATTAATTTGTAGGGGCCTAATAGCTCATCTTCACATACTTGTATAATACTTTCATAAATTTTGTTTATCACAAAGGTATGAAAAAAAATGAAATGCGATATTCATTGGATAACCCTTTGAAACAGTTCCTAAAATGGTATTAATTTGGAAATATATGTCAAAGTCACACGGTAATCAATGTAGTTAATGTTTATTTCAAGATAATATGTTCTCCGGGGTTTGTTAGTTTTTGCCATGTTCATTTACTCGCTACTATGGACAATAATAATTATGAACATTAATTATTGACATTAATATATGAAACAATGTAGTTAATGAAAGCAACAGGAAACAAGATCTAAAAAAAATTTTAACATGGGCTAGGTTGCTTGCTATATGAAACAATATAAATTAATATAAACTAGAAATGGCATAACATCAATTGAGTATATATGTAATCAGGAAACACTTTTGTGAGACTTTTCAAGTGCATTTGCACATCCAACTAACAACTAACATCTCAAGAGAGTGCGGATAACCAAATATAAATAGAGATACAAGGTATACTTGATACTAGTACAACACATATTACAGACTACACGAAACCGAAACCTAAAAGATAAATAAATTCTCAACATATAGAGGTAATTGCCGCCCAAACTTCTACTTTGAACTACCTACCAAGAAGGAAAAAAAAAGGAATGGCAAAAGCACAAAAGTGGGAACTATATGAAGCTGCTCTAAAATTGGGGGCAACAGGTATTCATTCACCAACAAAACATTAAACTCTGGATGTCCCAAGCTTGCGTTCAAAAAGGCGTTTGAGCAAATAGACTTGGAGAACACTCACCCCAATAAGTGCTGCTGATTCAAAGATTGCCTTATGGATTGCTCTTTTGCTCATTCCTTCGTTAACTGCATCAAAATCAGGCAAATTTCAAGTCATATTTGTCATGCTGTTAACAATGCACACAAGAACTACATTTTTAAACGATAAGGGAGAATTCTGCATTTTTTACAGCTCGTTCTAAAACCAGCAAGAGATAATTTTTACTCTTTAAGTTTCACTCCCTGATGCATAAAACTGATACTTGCCTATCCTTAAAAAAGTTTACAAAGGCACATTATTAGCAATTTTTCTAGTAAAAAACATGCAATTTAGGATGTTATTTGATCATATAACTTCCAAGATAGGGAAGCATATTCTAGGCAAGCGCAAAACGGGGATTACAACAAAAATATCCAATTTCAATTTTATTATGCATAAGCATAAAGAACAGCTCCCAGCTAAAATTATTCATGAACAACACATAATCACAAGTTCATGGTATAGTTCACTTAATGTTGAATCAAAATTGGCACCGGACTAAAACAAGTCTGTAAAAATCTAGTTTGCAGGGCCTAAAAGATGAACTAATCTAATACTGTCTCCCATGAACAATAATTGTATTCATAGAATAACATCTTCCTGATATTCTAGAGAAGCTTAAATCCTTATAATTGCATACTTTTGGCAAAGGTCTAATTTTGGAAATTTTGATCTAAACCAACTTTTAGTTACTATAAGGTTCACTTTTGGAATACACAGGAAACAGAAATTTTTATAAAGAAAGCATGAATTGAAATAAAAAATGTTCCCAAAGAACGTACTTATTGCTTGACGATCGGTCTCAGCCTCCAACCAGTGCTGTTCAAACTGTATGTTGTAGAGAGCCTCCTCCAATTTATTAATCTGTTCATACACTGGATTCAAATGCTCTGCAAATTGACACATTGGCCTCATAAGATTTTCCTTAAATGAAACAGTAGAAATTTTTTGTTCAAATAAGGCAATGTATTGAGCTATTACCATCTTTTGCATGATGATCAACATATCCATAGTGACCGGCAAGCACATCAAAATCTATTGTTTCATGATACGGGGACCCATTGGTAAAGCAAAAGTTGTAGACCCCTTTCTTGTGGGCGATAAACTCAAACTTCTCACTAGTTTTGTCACGAGTGTCATGGATTTGTTCACCATCAGGTCCTTTCACCTGGCATCAAGTCAATATGCCAATAAAGAGTAAGAGAAAAGTTTGCTATATATTTCTAACAATAATCTGTCCAAAGCATGAAGTTCAATTAAAAGATAATTTTGAATCACTATTAAATTGCAGGTAAAAATAAAAAATCTTGCGGGGCTTTTTAACTAAAAAGCCTTTTAAGGAGGAGTTTGGATTGAAACTGCCATTTCGCTTTTGGTTGCAAATCAAAACCGTAGACCGTTTGTATAGAGCATCGAGTACAAGTTCCATGTGACCAAAGGCTTTGTTTGTGATGGAGCGGGGGGCACAAGGCTCATATAGATGTAAATCATACAAGTGGGATATCAAGTAGACACATTATGAACTATCACCCCCGCTACATGGGGTATGAGCTTCTATAAGTGCCATCACTCACAGTTATCCTTGATACCACTCCTCCTCCTCCAACCAAAACAAAATATATACCTACGCTTTGACATAAAGATGGCTGCTTTCTCATCAGCCTACTCATAAATGACACCCAATTTTCAAAAAAACTGCTATAAAATTCATCATTTATGGAATTGCTTCCACCAAGAATGTGACCACTGGGATTTAAGACCTCATCCTCAATTAGGGCAAAAGAATCAAGTGTATCAGTCTCATTGTCCACACTTAAGATACTTTACACATTTATTGTGTTTTCTTCACAAAGTACTTGACTGTGGATGTGGTGGTCTGTCAAGGTGATTTGTTAAGAAAAAAGGACCTCTACTGGTGCAGAGTCAGAAATTAGGCTTGTATGTCGCATTGCTCTATTTTATTATCAAGTTAGCAATTTATTATCATGTATTGCACTAGTGTGGATCATAATTATAATGAGGTTCATAATCTAGCCTGAATTTCTTTTCTATAAAAGAGAGAGAGACAAAGAAATCAAGTATAAATACTCTAACAAATATCTTCTTTTCAATTATGGAATCCCTGGGTCTTTTTATGTGATTGTATCAAAAGGCCATCCCCTAACATCATATATACTAAGAGAGAGAGAGAGAGAGAGAGGGGGGGGGGGGAGGGTCCAACCGATTCCAACCCATCTATGATTCTAGGAAATAAAAGAGGAATTATCCAAAATTAGCCCCTTCATCTCCCATAGTCCAACTTTTAAAGTTGCCACAAACCTACTCCAACAGAATTTAGCATCAAACTACTAACAGAAACTTAATCTGAAGTAGCTATATAAGAAGGATTTTGTCCAAGTTCCCATACTGCTCTCAGTTTCTTTACATGATTGACTTGGAAGTATAGTTAGTATAACATTAGATTTCCATTAAAAAAGACAGTCAGATGAACTAGGCTAATTTAAATAATCAAGTGATATACATATCAAGACAAAAGGAAAAATTTTAAAAACTGTGTACTTATTAAATCTTTGATTTCTCATATGGAAAGAAATGAAGATATATACTTGTATAAAAGATAGGATCAAAAATTCTTGAAAAGTCAACAATAGGTTTTGAAATCAGTCATCAATTACTATTAAGCCATACATTACAGAGGAGAAAGCTACCAACTCTGAAAGATTCTTCAGCAACACATTGCTAAGTCATAATGACTTATACAAAAAAAATCACATCCTAGCATGATTAATGTTCCTAACATTTACTCGCTGGCAAACACAATAAGAGGCTGACCAACTCTAAATTGGATGGTTTATGAGTTCCTCAATCCTCACAGCCAACCATAAACTTGTCCATGAGAGTAAAACTGACAAGAATTTACTCCTACGCACTCCACCACACCACCTTGACTTCTATTTCCTATGTAGAGGGAATATGAAGCGTGGGGTTTGTCCATACATGAGAATTATATTGGGTCTCGCCTCTCATCAAAAGAAACCATTGTTGTTCACTCTTCCTTAGGTTTTAATAGATACTAATGGCTAAAGTAGCAACTTTAGTTCAAACAAAATTCACATCAAAAAAAGAGGATAGCACATGGATTTACAATTACACCATCTCCCATTTCACTATCTACACAATATCCTCTCTATTTTAATAACCAAGCAAAACTACACGAAAAAAGATTCAAACAATAACACAATTACCTAATCAAAATCCGCCTTCGACAACAATGGTAGTTCACATACCTAATAGAAACTAATTCCAATCCAAACATAAATTCAATGAACTTCCCGTTCATACCATATAAATTTGTGAGAGAACTCTATATGAACAAATAAGCTTAAAATAGCTTTGCTTACACTAAGATTCTCAATTAGATAATCATACAAATTTAGATCTTCTCCAGAAACATTAATCAACAGAATGCAGGACACTAATCACTATATAGGCAGGATGCTCTGTTCCTTCACTCAGGAAATCAGAATGATGCAAACTAAAAACAGCAAAATAAACTACCCACCAGAAAAACTAGAAAAAATAATCAAAATAAACCGCTGGATAAACCTCCAAAAACTTATATTGGCATCAGATAGAAAAATCTGGAAAGGGAACCTAAGATAAAACAAGAGCTTTGAGTACACCTTGGAGCAACTCAATTTACGGCAATAGAAAGCAACAATTACTTCAAAGTTCAGCCATTGGTAGTAATTCAATGATTCAGAAGGTGAACAAATAATCAATCAACATCAACCAACATCTGCTAAACAAAACAGTCTAAAGGGCTATGATTCCTAGTTCCTTCCAAGGGTACGGATGAAATCAAGACAAGAAATTGTATCAGACTCACTTTCCAACTCTTTCACCATCCAATTGCAGCAATTCGATTAATAACGCTCATTATGACTCCGAAAATTTAGAGAATTGCAATAGAAGACAGCCAAAAGTTAAATAGTGGTAGACCGTAGTCCGTATATAGGCCTTTAGGGCATGCCACCAGACAATTTTATCCTTTTTAATTTTCTATTTCCAGCAATGATGAGCTAAAATTTCATCATTAAAATAAAATAAATCAAGACTAAACAGTCAATTCTTAACAAAAGTAAAAAGATGATCGACAAGCTAAGTCCTCCAAAAAGGAAAAAAAAAAAAAAAAAAAAACTTGCATCCATGTCCTCCGATTAAAAAGAAGACTCAGAACACCAACAATACTGATGTATACTAGCATCAAACAGATAGATGGCATCATGTGCTCAGAAAAATTAAATAACAAATACCGAACTAGATCAAAAATAAACCTTCACAAACTGATCAATGAAAATAGACCAAAAAAGAGGAAGAGCCGAAGAGGTAACATTCCATGACTAAATCGGCCAAAGCCAAAGAAATAGGTCAGCAAAACTAGACATAATTTAGAATTAATCTAACTGCATTCAGAATAACTATTACTTTTTGCTCTACATAGAAAGCAGAATTTCCTAGATCACTGGTTGCAGCATTTGGTTAAGATTCTTAGAATCAACTGTTTATTGGTCTCCAGTTCAATTATCATTGAATTCATCTTAGGAAAATTCCACGATCGATTTATATCACTTACTACTTTGCTAGGCTATCTTAGCACAAATCATTTTAGTCGGTTAGCTAGACTACATAATTTAATTAACCAGGCATGAACTCTTTGAGTTCCTTCATATCAGCAGATCGATTATATCCCAGATTCTACACCTTCCAAGCTCAATTGTTGTTTCCCTAACATAAGTTAAGTAAATCATAATGCAATAACAAAATCACAAATTAAACCAAAACCCATCAACAAAATCAAGTCTTGAGCATAAAATTCCATAAAATAAAAGGCAAATTCAACAAAACCTATATAAAAAATAAAAATAATAAGGAGATAAAGAAGAAGAAAATACCACAAGATCAACGCCACCTTCATTGTCACGATGCCAAGGAGTATCAGCTTTTATAACAACAAAGGAAAAATGAAGAGTATCACCTTCATATTCAACCTTATGAGAAAAGCATTCTTCTCTATCAATCACAAATCTTAACCCATTTACTCCGTTTAATATTCTAATACTCCATAACATTATTATTATAATACCCATCAAATTTTTCTTAAGACCCATCTTTTTCTTCTTATTCTGCATCATTGTAACATGAATTAATGAATAATTGAACAAAAAAATATACAAAAATAAGTCAAAAGATAGAAAATTTGAAGATTTTAGAATCTGGGTAATGCAGAATTGAGCAAATTACCTCTTAAATTAAACCAAAAAAGGTGCTTGAATTTGGAATAATTGGGATTTTTTTTTTTGTTTAGTTTTATTGATCTGCAAGATTATGAATTTGATTGAAGTTAAAGTTTCTGGCTTTTTGAGGTTGGAAACTTAGAACATCCCAACCCCTCTTTTTTTTTGTTTTTTTTTTTTTTTTTTTTTTGGTTTTTAATTTTTTTGGTTTTCTAAATTATGAGAGGAAGAGGAAGAAAAGGGCATGTGAGGGGCGGTACTTTTGAAGGGTTTGAGTTATACGTATTTTTTGTGATGTGGCGAATTCTCATTGGTTTTTATGAACAAACAAGTGACAATATTAGTTAACTAATGTTTTACTTTAAACTTCAAATGCTAATTGGAATCGAATTGGAATTCCTTTATTCAGTAACTACCCAAAGTAACCAATTTTACATCAAAAATTTGTGTGGGTAAATTGTTTTTATCTAAGTAGCCCGAGTAGGAGCCTAAAGGAGAATTTGCCACATATAAATCTGGCAAAGTTTCATCCTAAAAGCAATTGGTGATAGGTGGAATAGTCTCACCATTTTTATATATTAGCTATTCTTTTCATTTTTTCAATACGAGATCATTTTTTTTTTACGGGTTCAATGTGAAATTACTAGTTTCAACTCCATTGTAATTTTTTATTTTTTTATTTTTTAATGTTATCCTATACATACATGTGAGCTACCTTTAATCTTGCAATGTAGATATGCCACAAGTTTTGTTGTTGGGCCCTCTTTGGATTTCCAACATGAGGTCAAAGGCCCTAAGGCCTTGTTTAGGCAATTACAATTTTATTGAGCTACTACTTCAAAAAACAAATCTTCAAATCATTTTCATCTTGCATTCTTCAAATCATTGAACCCTCTCTTATTCAGTGTTGACAATAGATTATGATTGTTAGCTCTAATACCATGACAAGTTTTAGTTAACGATGTAGTATTATAGAAGTAGCTTTTAATGTTTTCAAAAAAATAGAAGTAGCTTTTAATATTATTGAAAAAATCATTAAATATCTATATTCAAGAATTCTTAGTTACTCTCAATTAAACATTCCTAACTGTAGGAGTTTATAGGTACTACGCAGCGGAAATAATATGAATCATATTCAAACAATACCGATCCCAAGAATCACATGCATAACACACAAGACACGTAATCATACCTTTGACGCGTGAATTCCATGAAGCTATTCGACGGGCAAACCAGGGAGAGAATAGAGCCACAAGCGTTGCTCCTCTACTTAGTCCACGAGATTCGAACGAGCCGTCCACCAATACTAGATTGGTCGAGTGATTGAGGAAAACCGCGATCACCACCTTTATGGACAACCGACCACCGCACGAACCACCACCACCACGACACACCACCGGCGCCTAGGAGGAGGAGAGAACCGTGTGAGAGAGAGGACTATGAGAGGGGTTGGGTTTTGTGTTTGCTAATTAGGGTTTGATCACACTGATCAGATAATTGCATACGTCTACTGCAAACCTAGGCACCTAGTCTATTTATAATCTCTTTATAATTAGACTAGGGCACGAAGCCCAAAACTCCTTCTAATCCCCATGTGGTCGGCCACCTAGAGTGATCTGATGAGGCCCATGTTGGGCCTCGTCCTCTAATGCTCGATCTAGCCCCTTTGTGTGACCTTATAGGATCCGTCCAATTGGGCTTTGGGCTATTTTACTAGTCCAAAGATCGTTAGTACCTCTAGCTATGGCAAAACAACGACCCAAAAGTACGAACTTAATTATCTCCATAATTTGATCCATTTATATATCTAGTAATTGCACACGACGAAGACATAACTCCTTCACTAACACCATACAATTTCTCCTATGTTAAACATTAAATATTTATACTCACTAAATCGTACATTGTATCTTAAGATATCATGCTCCTAATATATTGATTATATCTAGGGATGTCAGTGGGGCAAGTCGAGTAGGAGACTCGCCTCTTCTCCGCTGTAGAAATAAGGATAAAAACATACCCTCCTGGATGATGGGGCAGCGTGAATTTTAGATTTTACTCGCCCCACTTCGTAAGCGTCCCATACCCGCATGGACCGCATCCATATATTTTAAAATAAAATTATTCACTTTTATACACTATCTCATAAAATAATAAGATTAAGTAAAATGAAGTAATAAATATAAATATATAATACTTTGTAATAGACTTATAAAAAAAAGTGTAATATTAACAGTGATTTTTTCTCTCATTGTAATTTTTTTTCTTTTATTGTAATCTATATTATGTAGGTGTGGATATCTAAGTGGATGGTGGGGTGCATGGGGATGGTTTTGGAATTATACTCGCCGGTGTAGGGATAGTGATGAAATTTGGACCCGCCATAGGGATTGAGATGGGGATGAAAATGTTAGGTGAGGATAGAGATATGAAGGTCAACATCCGCCCTGCCCTGCCCCATTAACATCCCTAATTATATCTCATGCCTCTAATATTGTCCACATATCAATACAACAAAATGATGTTCTTTTCAAAGCTCCTCTTATCAAATATTAGCTTTTGGAAGTAAAATCAAACTCAATTCCATTAAACATTAACAGTTCACTTTAATCATGATTAAGATTTTTAAAGCAAATTAAAGCTAAACTCAAATTCGTTTTTTATCCCTATCTTAGGGCACAAGGAGAACTAACATTGTCTCATGACACAAGAAGAGCCAATAAATCGTCATTATATTTTTCATCTTCAAAGAAGATTAATTATCCTTAGTGTGACCACATATAACATACATATCCAGCAAGGTTTCACCCTAAACCCAATTGGTTATAGGTAAAGTAACGCACTAGTATTATATGTTAGGTAAAGTGGGACAACTATTTCCAACTCACATGTGAATTATTTTCCCTAGCACAATAATTTTTTATAACCCTGTTTAGGACAAATCTTAGAAAAGGGTTTATAGGAATTTGTTAAAGGTTTTATGGGGTTTTAGTAATCAAATCTGCCAAAAGAAAATAAACACAACCTCCAAATGAATTAGTTAAGATCAATAAAATAATAGAGCTATAATAAAAGATCGAGATAAGAGAGGCATTTCTGAGTAAGGACGAACTGGTGTCAGTAAGGACGAACTGGTGTCAGTAAGGACGAACTGGTGTCAGTAAGGACGACATAAATCAGAGATTTTAATATAAAATTGTAGTAAATTGTATTAGACAATGTACGAATGTGTGTCCTCTTCTATTACAATGAGCATCCTATTTATAATGATTTATAAGTCTAATAAAGGTAAATATTGAAGAATCCTCGCTATTATGGTAATGATGACAATATTGATTGGCATCTTCTTATCTTAGGAAATGTTGACTTAGTGATTGATATTTCCTTGATTTGCTCCTTCAATCATGGGACTTGATTGTGCTTGTTGCCCAAGCATTCATTTCGTGTCTTCAAATGGTCCGAACTTTGAAGGGAAGCTGCCTTACTCAAAAAGGCTCAGTAAGGCAATCGACTTACTCAGAAAGGTGCACCTGAGTCCGTACTGTCCGTACTCAGCAAGGACCACTGCGCGGATAATATATTCCATCAATCAAGTTATTCATTTCCCGATTTAGCTTTATTTGATTGACTCCATAGTCTTCATAAGATCTTTGATTAATTATTGACTTCTTAATTGGACTAATTAAATCCTTGATTATTATTCTTTGATGTCTTTGACCATGTATGCTTCCTATTTCACCTCATTTCCTTATTGAGTGTAATTGATTCTTTTATTATTATCCTTTTCCTAATTTGTAGCTTGCTTGGAATCCACTCCCAACAATAGCCCCCAGTTTTTCTCTCTAGACATCTATCTAGAGAGGAAAATTGTAAAGTTGTCAATTGTTGTCGTACTCAACACGTAGCTTGTAAAATTGATGATAGTGGCAAATGCAGATGAATCTTCTGAACTCGTGTGGTAACTTGTAAAATTTTATAGCCCCCAATGTTTTCATTGTGAGTTTTACGAACATCGTGTCTTACGCTATGCCGCTTCTGGTTTTGTAGATGTATGTATACTATGTTGTGTAGAGATTTCGCGAATGTACCGTTTGTAAATAATGCATGTGTATCCCTTGTATTTCGTATATGTATTGTATCATTGTATGTATCTCATATGTATGTATTTCAGTTGTATTACCGTGTGTATTTCAGTTGTATTACAGTATGTATTTCAGTTGTATTACAGTATGTATTTCAGTTGTATTACAGTATGTATTTCAGTTGTATTATAGTATGTATTTCAGTTATATCTTTCGGTACTGACCGGTCAGATTTGCTGAGATGTCTGTACTCAGTTTTGTTGTTTGAAACCTGCTTAACACATTGGAACTCAAAAAGGCATGTGAATAAATTAGTGTCTTCACCTACTTTTTGCAACCACTTTGAAAAAGAATTCGATAAAAGGTCGTAAATCAACAAAGCGTAATAATTTCAACGTTCAAAAGGTGAATAATTTCAAGAGTAAGTATAAACAAAGACGAATTGATTCATTTCTATACCGAACTGAGTTCAGATGTAGAAACTAACTTCGAAAGTCAGAAAAGACAAACTGATTTGGTTCGGTATGGCCCCTAACTGAGTACGGATAAGAGAATTGTGTTTAAATTTCAAAAAGACAAATCAATTTTATTCGATTCCGGACTGAGTATGGACAGAAGAACTGAGTTCGAAATTCAAAAAGGACAAAGAAATAAATTTACTTCTGTTCCGTACTGAGTATGGACGGAAGGACTGAGTTCGGAATTCAAAAAGGACAAAGAAATAAATTTACTTCTGTTCCGTACTGAGTATGGACAGAAGAACTGCGTTTGAAATTCAAAAAGGACAAAGAAATAAATTTGCTTCCGAGCCGAGTTCGGAAGTCAGAAATGCAACCAAAATAAAGAGGAACATCTAAAGCCCCCAATGACATGATGAGGATCTAGAGTATATAAAAATAACCAAGCTAAACATGCATTAAAAGAAAGTAAGGAAAAAGTAGGTAAAATGTTACTTGAAACGAGTAATGCTTGCAATTCTCCGAATGTCATTAGACCAACTCAGTTTGTAACAATCCATTCGTACCGGTCCTCCTCAAATCGCACTTGGGCCATAGCTTTAGCTTGCACATCTTCGAATGTTGCACAAGGGTACTTGGTTAGTTCCTTATAGAGCCCATTTTCTTCAAAAAGGCCTTGACGGAATGCTTCAATTGCAGTGGGGATGTCACACTTGTAGATCTTTATTTTCTCCTTGTTAAAGCGATTCAAATAACTTCGGAGTGTTTCATCACTTCGTTGTCTAATGTGGTATAGATCGCTTGATTGTTTCCCAAGTGGGCGACTAGTTGCAAATTCTACTTTGAACATGTTGATCATTTCTGCAAAAGATCTAATAGAATAATTAGGTAAATTAATAAACCAAGTAAGGGCCGGACCTGATAAAGTGGATCCAAAACTTTTGCACATGATCGCCTCTCGAATATTTTGTGGTACAAAGCTAGTCATCATCTTTTGTTTGTAGAGCGCAACATGTTCATCGGGATTTCCGGTACCATCGTATGTTGGCATGTCTGGAATGACAAACCGCTTTGGAATTTCCACTAGCTCAATGGATTCGATAAAAGGTGAGTCGGCATAACTGTTGTCAGCTTCTTCCTTGATTGGCCGAGGAACACCGGGGATCTTGTTGATCTTTTCTTCTACTTGCTTGACATGAAAATCTACTATCTTTTTCAAAACTGACTCCTCCCTACTCAGAACGGACTGTGATTCCCCAACTTTTTGATGAAACAAAGCGCGAGGCGGGGTACGATCTCGAGATCTGAAAATTTCTTCGTTTTCATTTCTCGAATTGACATTTGCTGCTGCCATTAAGTGAACTTGATTCCTCAAGGTTTCGTTCTCAAGAGTTAGTTGGGCTAGTTTGGCTTTTGTTTGGATTTTTCCTTCCAACAATGTTTCTATTTGGATTTTTTGTGAGTCTAGGGTTTTCCTCAAGGAACTCATTTCCTCATGGATGTCGGCCATGGTAATCCATCCTTGGTTTCCGAACATGGCTTGGATTTAGGCTTTGTGTTTAAAGGTTTTAGCAAATTTTTTACTACAAGCCCCACGGTGGGCGCCAAATTGTTTAGGACAAATCTTAGAAAAGGGTTTATAGGAATTTGTTAAAGGTTTTATGGGGTTTTAGTAATCAAATCTGCCAAAAGAAAATAAACACAACCTCCAAATGAATTAGTTAAGATCAATAAAATAATAGAGCTATAATAAAAGATCGAGATAAGAGAGGCATTTCTGAGTAAGGACGAACTGGTGTCAGTAAGGACGAACTGGTGTCATAAGGACGACATAAATCAGAGATTTTAATATAAAATTGTAGTAAATTGTATTAGACAATGTACGAATGTGTGTCCTCTTCTATTACAATGAGCATCCTATTTATAATGATTTATAAGTCTAATAAAGGTAAATATTGAAGAATCCTCGCTATTATGGTAATGATGACAATATTGATTGGCATCTTCTTATCTTAGGAAATGTTGACTTAGTGATTGATATTTCCTTGATTTGCTCCTTCAATCATGGGACTTGATTGTGCTTGTTGCCCAAGCATTCATTTCGTGTCTTCAAATGGTCCGAACTTTGAAGGGAAGCTGCCTTACTCAAAAAGGCTCAGTAAGGCAATCGACTTATTCAGAAAGGTGCACCTGAGTCCGTACTGTCCGTACTCAGCAGGGACCACTGCGCGGATAATATATTCCATCAATCAAGTTATTCATTTCCCAATTTAGCTTTATTTGATTGACTCCATAGTCTTCATAAGATCTTTGATTAATTATTGACTTCTTAATTGGACTAATTAAATCCTTGATTATTATTCTTTGATGTCTTTGACCATGTATGCTTCCTATTTCACCTCATTTCCTTATTGAGTGTAATTGATTCTTTTATTATTATCCTTTTCCTAATTTGTAGCTTGCTTGGAATCCACTCCCAACAAACCCCATCACTTAATAATGCTTACTACTTTCCATACATATTTTTAGTTCACTCAGTTGAGTTTAAAATGGGACAGCCATTAATATCCTTAATTATTAAGGAAATAGAGGGAGGGAGACCAAAGAAGAATGACTAACAAAAGACAATTAGATGGGTGTGCAAATAGTGTCAAAATGAAACATGAAAAAAAGAGTTAGTACTGCACGAGTTTAACAAATTTTATAATGAACTATAATGTTAGTTCAAAATCTACCAAAAATTAATCCTCATATTTTTAAATGAAATTGAAAAGGTTTGAATCTTAATTTATACTCGGAATTGAGCCTCAAATCCGAACTAGACCAAAGGTAGAACATTAAAAAAAAAAAAAAAAAAAAAAAAAAAAAAAAAAAAAAAAAAAAAAAAAAAAAGAAAGGTAAAAGATGTAGAATAATATTTTATACAATAAAAATATGAAAATGAATATTCTTTTAGGAAGTGAATCACAACTATATAAAGAAATGAATATTTTTTTTAGGAAGTGAATAAAAAAAACAAAGAAAAAAAAGTTTTGGAGAAAAAAAAAAAAACACCACCAAGAAGTGACATGTGTCATTCTTGATGTCTGTTTTAGTATCATGTTATTGATTTCAGACCTACAATCACTTCAATTTCTAATTTCTTTCTCTCATAAACAATTCATTTTAGTTCAGTTCAATTCATCTCTAATCAGTTTCGTTCAGTTTAGCTCAGTAAATCAGCACATGCCCAAAGTGAATAAAAAAAAAGTTTTTGAGAGAAAATACAACACCAAGAAGTAACATGTGTTATTTTTGGTGTCTGTTTTAGTATTATCTTATTGATGATTGATGGTAAACAAAAGTGTTTGTTCTTGTAAATGCAGAAGAAAAATCTTTGGAATAGCAAGAGATGCATCAGAGATAACAGTAATAAACGAAGAATATACATATACAACTAATAACATAATCACTCAGGCATTAAAACACCATATGCACATCTACAACTTCAGGTAAGACAGTGCTCGATTTAATGTACTATGCAGCTCACGTAATTCACTAGAGGCTTGAGCTGTGTATGTCTACTTCTACAGCGCTATCCGGAATACTGCTGGGCCGTGCTGGCCATGATAACATTAATTACAAACATTACTAAACAGTTTGGTTAAGTTAATATGAACAGTATATCTACGCTTCCATCATAGATACTGCATTCAGTTTGTAAGATTCTACACAATACTCATGTTAGGCATCCAGGATGCGTTGCTCCTCCAAGGCCAACCTTTTGGACAATTGCTGTTGATGGGTAGTGAAAGCTAGATATAAATCCCTTAGCTTCTCCGCCTTGCTGTATTCCTCACTTCCTGACTGAACAACTCTCAATCCATCACCAGCTGACTGCTGCCTTTCGTCCTGTAAATCAGTAAATGGGTAAATGCTCGATGGAATAAATAGGTAAATGCTCGATGGAACAAATACATTTCATAGTAGTGATGATATAGAAGGACACGAGTGGTGGAACAAGACCAAAAACTTGAGATCAAAAGAGAGTCTGACCTTGAGATCTGGTTCCAAACACCAAAAAGAAGGCCTCACTGATTCAGTCGCTGAAGTATCCGACACGATCCATGGCCTGAAGCAACAAATTGTCATCAGTTAGAAAAGTAAAGTGAATTCACTGAACTGTAGCAATAAATAAATAAATAAATAAATAAAAATACAGCCACACTCTTTGCAAGTGCCATGGATTCCAAATTATCAGCAAACAGTACTACGAAGTGCTTATTAAAGACAAAAAACAAAACACAGAGCAAAGATCAAATTGTAGTTAAGTGAAGAAATAAATTATGAAGATTATTCCATTGAAATCATGGGCATTCTCGAAATCAAATGAGATTTTTGTATCTACCTTCCCTTTGATGATGTGATCATCTGATCTGGTTTGACTAGAAAATTACACAACCTCTCGAGATCCTCAGCACACTTAACAACAAGGGCTCCTCTGGTATATGGCTCTGCAGACAAACTCAATAAGACAAAGGCTTCAATTTCAAGACCAGTCTCTTCTAATACAAACTCCACAATTGTTGAACTAGATATGTCCTTCTCCAAGTTCTCAATCACAATAAAATAGCGTGCTTCTGTATCAACTACTTCAGTCGCTCCATTATCCCTCCCTCCCAAACCGATGCTACACACATCTGCCACCAATTTGTCCAAAGAGTAGAAATAATTATCATCATTTAGCCTTTCCTTAGCATGAACATTATCTCCTCCCCCTCCGAGATCTACATCTTCATTCTTTTCATGGCCAATATTTCCTGTTTGGCAGAGGCAGCACAATCAGAAAGGCAAAACTTCTCTTTGCAAAAGAAATCGACACCACTAATCAAAGCATGAATTCCAAACCTTCATCATATGGCACTATACTTCCCATTTGTCTTTCGTCTTCCAAATTCTACAGAATATTAAGGGAAAATCCATCAAACTCATACCATCAGAAAATTCAGAATAGATCTGTTTCATTTAATTTCTAGCACAGTGAATAATTACAACAGCAAATGAACAACTTGCCTGAATTACATTCCAGCGTTGGCAATTTAAAGAGGTAGGACTTTCTTCATTATATGTTATATCCTCATTGATCAAATTAGAACAAGATGAAGTTATTCCTTGCTTCCACTTGGCTAACTCCAAAAAGCAAGCAACCCGTGGATCAAGCCGAGGAGGCTGGATTGGGCAAAGATCTTCAACTCTTGCTGTTGTCAGCGTCCCAGCTTTTGGACCATGCAGCCATGAAAGAATAACAGTGCATGAGCAATTCTCTGTTTCATCCACAATAGTATGCTCCTCACGCTTCACCTATTCCAGAATACAGGTAGAAAAAAAAAAACACCAAGCAGATTTAAGACACATTTTATCTTGATAAGACCAAGCACAAGTTGAATAGAAGCATTAAAAACGTTGAGTGGAGCAGCAGAATAGCACCTCTTCAACTCATATGAAGAAAGGCTACCTACTTAAATTACCCTCTCTGCCTAACAAAGGCATCTAATTCTCCAGTTTAAGATGTTAAAAACTTTATTGTTATCTGGCCAATGTGTTGCTAGCCAACAACTTTAATAGATACGAAGTAACAAACATATGCGAAGTGAGATGTTTAGCGTAAGAAAATGAAGTACACTGCATCATTGCCTCACTAGAAACAGAAAATCCTACAAAAAGCCTGTATATCTTTCATTGGTTAATAATCTTAATATTGTCCTTGATTCTTGATGATAATTTCCTCTTTAAATTCACTTTCCTTCTCTTGGGACAGCTTTTAAATTAATTGAACCTAACAAGTTAGGAAGTTTAAAATCTTAAATTGATAGCAATGATATTACAATGAAGATTGACATCAGCCACCATCCCACATGTACATATGATGCATTAATCTTAGCATCTATGGTAAAATCTAGAGAAATCTAACTACCAAAGTTAGATATCATCTATTGTTTGGTGTGAAGAGAATTTCTTTGTAATTTATTCCTCCTTGAATCTAACAATTAAACTCATTTTGTTTAATCTGTAGAAACCAAGTAAAATAGAAGCAGAACAGTTGATTTGTACATTGTCCATATGACCATACAAATACTCCTTTTTAACAATTGGGAAAAAAACACGTAAATATTATGGCCGTACAGAGTACATTTTATGACCCATTCGGTAAGTGCTAATATAGGTAGGTTTTACTCATGATTTTAAAAGTTACTTAGTGAAGAAAATATCATGCTAAATTGCCAAAATCTACATAAATGCTAGTAGTTCATTCTTAATTTTCTTCTTAAATTGTCATTATCATCCATCAACACCCTATATGAGCTATTGATAGTTGGTGGAAATTTATGAAGACTTCTAGAGTTCTAGGGGTGTTCTATCTCCAATCCTCCATGATTCTATGAACAAAAGCTTTCCTTGTAAAATTGTACACGAACACAAATTTATTATCGTTCTCATGATTTAAACTAACCAAACAAGCCATTAGTATAATAATCTCCTTGTCAAAACCACCTTCAACACTAAAATAGTACAATAAGATCTTCAAATACCATGAATAGTTCCAATTCCTAAAGGTCACCAACATATATGGAAGACATCGAAATCAAACTCGACCTAACACGAACCCAAACACCGTCGACAAAACCTCCCTACACAAGCAATCATATAACCTTGTTACTCATTCCAAGCTAAAACATAGTCTAAACCACAAACAACCCACAATTTCAGGTCAAACCAAACCCTTAATCAAAACAACCTCTTTAATTAAATTAATCCGCTATTATTATATTTCTCTTATACAGTAATTAACTTTATTAACAACATTATTATAAACACATAATCAAATAAGAAAATGTCATATATATATACTACCATAAAAGTATAAAACACTAAACATAAAAAAGACTAAAACTTTGAACAAATTTAAGAGAGAGAGAAAAACCCCTTCAACAATGGCGTCATAAAACCGGCGATCATCACGGCAAATAACGGAATTCATCAAAGCACAAACCCTCATACCAAGTTTGACCTTTACACAATCCGACGGTTCAAACTGCAAAGTCAACGGCCGGAATCGTCGCCGGAAGTCGGAAATTTCGCCGGAGGAGGAGAATTCAGTGGTGTGGAATTCCAAGTCGTGATCATCAGGAAATTCGATGAATTTGACGAGTAAAGTTTGGTTATGAAGAAGGAGTTGAATGTTGTACCAGGCGTCGTCTTCGAGGTTGCGGAATTCGATACCGGGGCCTACTGGCGGTGTTTCTACGGCGGCGGTGGTGGTGGGTTGTTTGGGTGTTTTGCGTTTTTTGATGCCCATTTTTGGTTGTACAGTTCAGAAGTGAGTGAGTGAGTGAGTGAGTGAGTGAGTGGAAGACTGGAAGTAGGAGTGTAGAGTGCTACTGTGGTATGAGTGGTATCATGGAAGAATGGAAGATGAATGGGGTTTTGACTGTTTTTAGGTACGTGTCCACAATTCCACAAATCACAATGTAGTGTACATTTTTATTTTTTTTATTTTTTTTTAATTTTTTTTCAACACAACGCCATTTTTTCATTTTTTATACTCCCAAAGGAACGATCCATTTGGCCTAATTTTAGTCTAAAAAAATGACTCATTAGCATTAAAATACCTACCAATTTGCAACAATATTTGTGTAAAATTAAATTCTCCATATAAAATTTTGTTTTTCCATATACTTTTATTACTATCTCTCCTTACTTTTTTGTAAACCCTATGTAAATTTATCTTTTATTTTTTTTTATTTAACTTTATTAATACTCGCGAAATCAAACTAAAAGGATCGTTCTTTCGAGGATGGAGGGAGTAGGATTAAGGTTCTACTTATCTGATTTTTAAATTTTAATTTATTAAATACATACTTCCTCCGTTTTCTTTTACTTGCAACACTAACCTAAAAAAGAAATGTCACAATAGTTGCAACACACTATAAAAAGAAAGTTACTTTAGGGAAAAAATATACTATATCCCTTATTTAAAGCACATGGCCCACTAAATTATACTTCTAACAACCACTCATCCTATTTTAAAATTTATTATATCATGTAAACCCCACCTTTCTTAATTACCGTGCTAAAGAGTGTGTTGCATCTACAAGAAAACGGAGGAAGTAGTAATTAGATTTATGAGTATTTTACAGGTAATTTGATCAAAGAAAATTATTATCATAGGGGTGGCTTTGCCTCGTATGGTGGTGTAATGTTTTTGTTTTTTATGAATAAAAGGGTCTCAACCCACATTTGCATCAAAAAAAAAAAAAAAAAATTATTTTCACCTAACTCATAAAACTTTTTTTTTAGAAAATCTAACTCATAAAACTTAAAATGAGTGACAATAAGATGAATAAAAAAATAATTGAGGCGAGATATAATTGAAAAAAAAAGTACTCTAACATTTTATAAAGATTTGAATACCATAGTACAAAGTATTTTAGACTCCCTCGATTTCATAATAGTCGGCACACTTTCCTTTTACATTTGTTTCATAATAATTATAACACTTCTTTTATTTGATAATGACCCATTATTATTTTATAACCCCACACTACTTTTTAATTATGATTCATTTTTAAATTACCACCCAAAAATGTAACCATTTTCGAACTAACCACCCGTTTAATTTTTTATTTTAAATTACCACCCCTTAAATTAAATAAATGCTTAGATTAGAGCAACTCCAATGGCAAATTAGCTTGCCATGCCACCGAAGATTGCAAAGCTATTATTCCTTCTAGTTAATTCATACCACAATGGTTAGGCTAATTAATATTTAGATTTTTCAGCTTTATTTTTTAAATAATTAGTATTTTATTAGAGACAATTAATTTTTAAGCTAATTAGCTTAGCTTAGCTAATTTGCTTGGCATTAGCTTGACCAAGCTAATTATTAAATATACTCCAATGGTTGGACTATTAGCTTGAAAATTATTAAAATTGCAAGCTAGTCCTTGAAAGCAACCATTGGAGTTGCTCTTATGCAATTTCTTGGCTGCATTCTACTGCAGCCAAGCTAGCTGCATTCTACTGCAGCCAAGCTAGCTGCAACACTATTAAATATGAACATATAGTACGTTAAAATGAACGTACGTTTTTTTTCTTCCTTATATCTTAATTCTCTTTCTTCTTCTTCCTTAGCTCTATTATTTTTCTCTCTCTTCAGTTTTCTTCTCAATTTAACATTTTCTCTCTCCTCTTTACCTCATTTCCCTTCAATCTTTAAAGTTTTCTTCTTCTTTATATAAATTTTTGAGTTACTAATTCGTGTTTTGATGGGTATACTTCTTTCTTTCTAAATCTATGAGTTTCATATTCAATCATTTGGCTTTATCAAAGAGGAAAGAAAAAAAATGGAGGAGAGAGAAAGTTGAAGGTCAAAGAAAATAATGGAGGTTAGATTTTATCAATTTGTAATTATATATGATTTCGTTGATCATGCATGATGATTTATTGTTTGATTGTTTGAAATTATTATGAGTTTGTGATGACTATCAATTAAATTGCTTAATTGTTAATGAATATCAATTGTATTGCTTAATTTGTAGTTATTCCCCCCCTCTCTCTCTCTCTCTCTCTCTCTCTCTCTCTCTCTCTCTCTCTCTCTCTCTTTCTCTCTCTCTCTTTTTCTTTTGATTTTTTTTTTCTTTTGATTTCTAATCATGTTACAAATCAATAATTAATTTCTCTATGATGAATCAAGATTAGATTTAAGGTGTATAATCAATTTTTTAGAGTTTCAATGATTACAATCGATCTTGAATATAATTTCTGTAAAAAAAAATGAACAAGTAGGAATTTAAAAATGAACATCTTTTACAAAATGAGCATTTAGTACACCGAAAATGAATATTAAATACATAAAAAATGAACATATTTCAACAATTTATTTAATCTTTATTTTTCATTAATAATTATATACAATGAATTTGAACCTTTATGAAAATCATGTTCATTTTAATATCCTAAATGTTCATAACTTTTTGTTACATGTTCATTTTATAAGTGTTTATTTTTTAATACTAAATGTTCATTTTTATTAGGTTGAAAGTAAAATATACTACGTTGAAAGTTAAATTATTTGAACATTTAGTGTTGAAAATCTGAACAATTTATTATGAATATATATGTTTCGTATTCATTACGAACATATCTGTTATTGATTATGAACACATATGACATATAGAGTGATAATTATTTATATTTTTAACTATTGTATTGATGATTATATATTATGAACATTCTAAATAATTATTATGATCATATGTTGTGATGATTATGAATTTTGATTATTTGTTATATTTTAGTGAGTACAGATTAATTGTATTTGTAGAAGACAAAGACTCTGAATTAGTGAAGAAACAAGTAAAAGTGATGAAGAAGTATATGATATTACAACGAATTTGCCTTTAAGTTGGAGAATTTCCGATGTATATGATCCCAATTTTATGGTTGTATGATAAAGGTTCATTTCTAATATACTAAATGTTCATTTTTTTTTTACATGTTCACTTTTTATTACTGAATGTTTATTTTTTACGTGTTCATTTTTATTACTGAATATTTTTTTTATGTGTTCATTTTTCTAACTAAATGTTCATTTTTAAGGACGTCGTCTAGAAAATTTATGATTATATGATAATCAGATTCATTTTTAAAAATGATCATTTTCTTATAACATGTAAACTTTTTAGTATTAAATGTTCATTTTTTTACGTGTTCATTTTTTGTTATTAAATGTTCATTTCTTTTTTCATGTTCATATTTTTTAACTAAATGTTCATTTTTTTATTTGGGCCGCGCGTTTTGGGCCTCATTTGTTGTAGCTATCTTGGCTGCACTAGAGTGCATCCAAGACCAATTGGTTGCTCTTACCACCCATTTTAAAAATCCGGTGGATTTTCTGTCTATAGACCTGACCTAACACTTATTTTGACCCTTTTGATTGATTTTTTCTCCCGATTTTTCTCTTTAAAAATGCTCTCTATACTTTAATTCACATTTCCTTCACCAAATCCTACCAAATTTCAAAGAGAAAAATGTGAATTAAAGTTAGGAGAGCATTTTTAAAGCGAAAAATAGGGGACAAATCAGTCAAAAGGGTCAAATAAGCGTTAGGTGGGTCCCACAGACGGAAAATCCACCGTATTTTTGAAGTGGGTGGTAATCTGAGCATTTATTTAATTGAAGGGGTGGTAATTTAAAATAAAAAAAAACAAACGGGTGGTTAGTTCAAAAATGGTTACATTTTTTTGTGGTAATTTTAAAATTTTCCTTATTTCTATTTCTTAAAAACAATTACTGCCTCTATTTATTATTATATGTGTAGACACCCATTTGTGTCTCCCCAAAACCAAACCCAGTGATGAGTACCTTTCACGTCGAATCATAATCGAATGAAACGAAAGTGTGGAAAGGTCTAGTGTTGCGGATAGTTTTATTTCTTTTCTCTTCTCTCTGTTTTTGAAAACTTTAGTTTAAGAAAACAGCCAATCCAGTTTTTTTGGTCCATGATATGGGTCCAATAGTAGTGTAGTTGGATGGGGCTTGCAAAGACCTTTCCAACGATATATTATAAGCCCAATTCCGATGAATATTGAGGAAGTTATGGCCAATTTACTAAACTGGGCCCGGTTTGAGCTTTATGTGCGGCCCAATGATCTAGGGGAGGGCCTAATATGATTTATCATTCCTAATGCAATTAGGAATGGTTTTATTCTTCTAGATTCTTCTAGAAGGTTCTTTTCATTCCTAATTCAATTAGCATTGATAAGTTGACTTTGTTGACTTTTCAGAGTTTTAATCAAAATCAAATAGCATTTTCGGAGAAATTATATTATTTTATGCTCCAGTACGGTAAACTTATCGTATTTTTGAAAACGCGTTAAAATCAAGACTGGCGTCCAACCCCAGGCCTTGGCGCCACTGGAACCAGGCTTGGCGCCAGACGCTAGCCTTTGGCGCCTGGCGCTAGCCACTGGTGTCTGGCGCCAGCTAGCCAGGGTTGGCGCCAATCTTGTTTTGCGTACGCCAGACTCTGTTTTGTTATTTTATCTTTTTTGGCTGATTTTCTCTATAAATATCGTATTTAAAAACTCCGTTTTCATTCATCATCTACATCAATCATTCACGAATTCTCATCAACAATTAGTTTTAATTAGCTTTCATCAACAATCATTAATTCTTTAGCATTCTTTCATTCATCTCTTTCTTTCCTTGCTTTTTTACATACAAAATTCCGCATTCACAAGATCTAGAAACACCTAGCCATATTCGAAGTTGCCTTCGCCCTAAACGTGAAAACTTTTAATTTCTGAGGGTTTGGTCCCAAATCTCTATTTCAATTATTTAGTTTAGTTGTTTGATTATTACTTTCCTTGAAGTTACTAACGTGTGTATTTTGTTATTAGAAAGAGGTACGAGGCATCAAAGTAAGTAGTTTAATGGTTTTTATTGATATTATGATGTAGAAATCATGTTTATATTGTTATTATGATTCCTAGTATCATGTCTAGGGTAATTTTAATATTAAATATGATTGTTATGTTGCTTCCTATGTTCTTCCTAATATTTATGATTGCTAGTATCATGTTAGGGCTAAAGATTTGATTTTTATTGCTTAGTGACATGCTAGGGTTTGTTATTAATCTTGTTAGTATCATGCCTAGGATCTTGCTATTTTTATCATGCTTTAACATGAACATGATTGTGATTATAATTGTTATAATTTAGGATGATTATGAATATTATTATTATTATTTTGATGATGATTATTTTTATTCATGATTACTATTATTATTATGATGATTATTATTATTATTATTCATGATTATTATTGATTATGTTGCTTGATACATTATTTATTCTTTATTGCTTGATCACACCTTTTATGCATGTTAAAGAGAATTTGTACTTGTCATCACGATTAATAAGATAATTAATAATCTTGTTTAGGGTTAATATGATTATAATTCAAGTGATCGTCAATAATAGTTTATTTGTGCATTAATATTCAACCAACATAGATTAAACAGGTTTAGAGTTAATCCTATTGATTGTATGTTAATCAGAAAGCGCACATGAATACGATCAGAATAAAGTAGAGGCCTATTATTAGGGCATGTTCAATCTCTTTTAGGTTGGATTTGTACCTTCATCCCCGAACCCTTATTTAGTTCTAGACCTTATGGAGTTGACGATCTCTTGGATCGTTAAGGGGTGTAACCTTCACCTCGTGAACGGTTTACAAGTTCCTTAAAAAACTTGTTGGCGACTCTTTTGCTCTATCTTCTTCCCTTTTGGACGCCACCGTACTTTAATGTATGATCACAGTGGGGTTCAAGCTAGTGGGATTTTAAAGGCTTGAAATTATTCCCTACAATATGCAACAAATATTTTAGAAAATAAAGAATATATCCCCATTATCTATACTTTATATTTAAAAAAATTCTCCTTTTGGCGTCCACCCTATAACCTTAAACTTTATGCAACACCTAATGTTGTGATTATTACAAAACGAGTGGAGTATAGTATAAGTGAAAAAAATGACGGAAAAAAATAATGTAACTACTTACCTAGAAGAAGCGAAAAAAATGTCTATTGGATATAAAATGGAAATACTACGTATATGAACGAGGTACGCTATTTTAAAACACCAAAAAGGAATGTAAGCCTTAGGGTGAGTTTATCCCCAGACTCGGACCCATACTTCAGACTCTGCCACATCAGCTTTCCACTAAAATTAAAATACTTTATATTATTCAGATTCATACGAGACTTTCTCCGAATTTACACATTATCCCAAGACTCACTCCAAACTCATTTAATTCTTTTCAAAATAATTTTATTTTTTGTAAAATATCTTTTTTTATTTTTTAAAAAATTATTGTAAACTTTTGGTTTGTGAGGTGGCTAATTTTCATTGGCCTTGCAAAGTCTTGACATGGGTTTGGATTTTCCAAACTCCATATAAGACTCACATGAGTCTTAGATGAGATTATTGCAAGAATCTTGAGTAAGACTCATATTGAGACTTTGCTCAATACTTGCAATAAACTTACCCTTATATCATTAGATGGGGTGGGTACCATTCCTATACTACTATATGTCTATTTTTGACTTTATCTATGAACTCATAATTTACTTTGAACTAGAGCATACCCATGCTAACTTACTAAGCCTAGGATATTGTTAATAGGCAGATTTCTTTGTGTCACTGTTGTCTTAAAAAAACAAAGTCCAATTCAATATCTGCATCAACTGAACACCAAACACCAATCGACTAAATTTTGTCAAATCCTCTAACTTTGCCTTAATATACCTCCTTTTGTTTAGCATATACACTTTAACCCTCTAGTATGGGGCATTCATTCAAAGTATTGACGAGATCACTATTCATTTAGTTAGATGACACAAACCAAATGCAAAGCAGCATGAGTCGTAACCGTCATATATCCCCACGAAATAGAAATCTTGTCATTATTAGTTGTCTTTCCTCTCCTAATCTCTTAATCATTTTTTATGTTGTTGCAAATAGTTATTGGGGTCAAATGACCCCTATGCTCTAGCTCTACACAAAAGCTCTGCCCTTGTAAATTCAATGTAGTCTCACAAGATATTGACATACACAAAATCGTTATGCTCGCATTCGGCAGTCTCAGCACAACCTCCCTCATGCAGAAAAATGGGAGAAATGATAGCTCGATACTTGAGATTGGCATTGTGCCAAGTCCTATGTATCGGGCTATCATTTCTTGCAAAATAGGCATCAAAGTTTTTTATGGCTCAAAAGTGAGATGGTAGTATCAGGAGAAGAAAGAGAATGTATAGACAAGAAAAGCAACTTTAAAGTTTCTATTATCTTCACTTGATCGTTGGGGTGTACAATAATTCACATTACAGGAGAAGAAAGAGACAATACATAGCCAATATAAGCAACTTTAAAAGTTTCTACTATCAGGTGTACAATAATTCACATTACATATATTCAATCCTACCAAAATGGTAAGTTTACTTACCATTGAGATATTTGTACCAAAAAACTTACCATCGAAATATAATCCCAGCTTGTTATCAGGTAATTGCATCAATATGCCAATCTGCTTAAATTTCAAAGACTTTCATTTAAACCAATTCCGGACACCATCAAATAATCTGAGAGCTTTCAGTTCACCAGATCGTATGTCTCTCAATCTCCTCCTAAGTATCTACACCAACATGACAATTGTAATAGTCAGATAAATTCATGAGATGAATGGGGAGGTAGCTTGAAAGAGGGCACAAACTTTCACGAGAAACAAAGAGCAAGATCAAAACTTGCAAAAAAATTCACATTATGACTCAGTAAGCAAAACTAAGATGAGGAGATTTCATACATATTGGGTGCGGTACAATATCCTCCTTTCACTGTTACACAAGTCCACAGCTAGTTGCTTTAAGAAGAGTCTTCGGTTCAGCTGCTTTGGTGAGGTCACATCCAAATCCATAGATCCACTTGCCTGTCAAAGGAGGAATGATATGGTTTATGGATATTGGCAAATCAAATAAGTGGTGCTAATTTTATAGTGTGCGTGTGTGCATACTTTTTCTGCGAGATCTGCGTGTCATAAATGAATAATTCTAGACAACTAAAGTTACCTGCAAGAATTTGGTGTATTTTGCAATGCTTGCTTCACAAGTGTCTAAAATGAACTGGAAAGCTTGCTCATCTATTTCAGGGTATCTAATATTCTTCTTGGCCCCTGTTTTATTTGATGCTACAGCAGCCATCTGAAACATAACTCTGTGAGGATCACTAACAAACAACCCAGGAAATCATAGCTGCTCTAAGAAAGCTAATCAGCGGATATAGTACCTCGTCAAATTGTTGTAGCATGCTTGGTGGGCTGACTACCAGGTAAGCATAAGCCATCATCTCAACCGGCCAACCAGTCACTTGCAAAGGAAAGCATTGAGATCTAGATAACAATTTTTCAGTCAATTATCAACAAAAACTATCAATCATACTACCCAGTTCAGAAGCAGATGATAATCAAGCAGTGAAATCAATTGCTTAAGACACAGCTAACAATGCAAAGCAAGGGAAGGGCGGGGGGAACTTGAAAATCATCATATAAAAGAATCATCCACAACTCTGTAAGACCTCCTGGATATAGATAGTTTTTTGTTTTCATACTCAATTATGCACCTCATACAAGCATACACCGTAAACTTACCCCGACAGCCCATATTTCTTTAGAGCGTCAAGCTTCTCCTTGTAACATTTGTCGGATTTTTTTAACGACAATGACAATTCAGCAGAATCAGAAGGATTGGTTCCTTCCTTGGGAACAAAACCATATGATAGCAACAACTCCCCGTTAGACTTTTTTCCATATGATATAAACACCTATTCAAAAAAACAAAAGAAAGAGTCAAAACCTTAAGAAACCCTGCAGCCTTCTATTTTGTATTTTGTATTACCTTCAATTTAATTGCAAACCTTAAGGAGCATCTTTCTATTTTGTAGCACTCTTGAGAAAAAAGGATAGTTGCTTCTTGACATCAATTTAATTTTCCTTTATTTTAATAGGGAGGACAACAGCCAAAACAGAGGAAATCTATGCTACAGACAATATAAGAGGTCTGCATCTTATCTTTGTGCCCTTAGGAGCATGGCAAAGTAAGTTTTATCAGGTTTCGATGTTGGTGACTTAAAAACTTACTTAGCAGCTTTTTGATATAGTCTTGTACTGAAATTATTATATAGTTTCGATTTACCTGCTCACCTGGCTGGTATTGGCGGTCAGTTGTGAAGACAATGCCTTCTGAGGACTTATCATAATCCAAATATGTTTCCACCTACGAAAAATCAAGATATTTGATTAATATACTTAATCTGACCAAACTAGGCCAAGCCCTTTCCCCAGACTTTTTATGCTATCTAAATGTGAAATATCTATCTAGGACAATATTTTTGGCTCTAGCACTAGATCATATACCTCACAACTGTGGTTGAGCATATCCGCCCATGGTACCAATGCTACCTTACCATCCATTGAAGGTAATCTTACCTACATTTTCAGGAAAAAGTAATGCTAGATGTTAGTTTTTAGAAAAATATGCAAATTTCAGTAACTCAAATATGTCTCTACTACCACAGGTAATATGCCATCCATAATATGAAGAGGCCATAAGTGCATCCCTATAATATTGAATCATTCACTGATTTAAGAAGCTGCAGGAAAACTTAGAGCTAATGTTTAAGGAACTTATGGTTGCAATAGAACTCCAAAATCCTATATTGAGGCTAGAGTCTGGGTACATCTAGACATTTAGTGGAGCTCTGGACCAACTTTATAAAGAAGCGTTGATGAGACAATTTTCGCAGCCAAGTAATGAAGTACCACTACAGTGTCATAGGAGAGGTTTGTGTCAAATGGCAGTATTTTTTTTTACCTTCCCATCCCTTACTCCTCAGTTTGTCCTATTTTTTGTTCTTCTTGTTTTTTTTTTTTTTTTTTTTTTTTTTTTTTTTTTTTTTTTTTTTTTTTTTTTGGGCTCTTTCCATATGTTGTCTCCTCCTCAACTGGATGATAGATTTGGATATCTTCTGCTGGAACTATAGAAAATCTTCTTTTTCTCAGATGTCCTATTTGTTAAGCATGTAGCATCTTTTTCATCATCAACAATTCACTAGGTAAAGTGCACAATATTTTACAATATTTTAAATCTTAAAGCTAATCAACATCCAGCATTCACAGTATGGCACAATATTTCAGCGCAGTTCACTGTCATAATCTAAATTCAGATACCGATCGTAGAATCATTACATTGTTATGACTCATAAGCTTTCAAATGACCCTTAAAGCTCTCCAATGTATCACTTTCTTCGGTAGCACAAATTGTCAGCCCTAATAATGCCTAATCATTTCACTCAAAAGGAGTATCTCCATTAGCATATCCAGCATGATTAAACAATTACCCATCTAAAGATTTTTTTTTATTTTTATTTTTATTTTTTTATTTTTTTTAAAAAGGGTCTAAGATGCCTTACATACAAAATCATGCTGAAAATCTTTTAGGAAAAATATTAGAAAATTGACATCTATACCCTTACTAGCTTTATCACCTTGACTACCCAAGTCAACAAAAAAATACAGTACACATTAAAGGATGTAAAGAATGAATTGTAGCATATCTTTTGGGTGTTACTCATAAGCACATAGGACAAATGTTTTGAAACATCCCAAAGACATTTCCAAAATATGTATTAAGGAATGTCAAGAATGAATTGTAGAATCATATTTATAATATCTCCAAAGGCAAACAGAAAAATATATATATATATACACTCCATAGTCAATCCTGAGATTACCATAAGTAATCAACATACCAATCGTGAGAAAAGGATGCCAAATGACCATCTAAATGTCTCCATATTGTAAATCTGCATTTTCAATTGCACATGGAAAATCAGTAGAAAAGTGATACACGTATTATATTTGAGTAAGATTTCAGACAGCTCCATATTTTATGAGTTGAAGACAGAAAGTTTAACATAATAGTCAATGCAGTTTAATATGATCAAGAGGATGTGCTGTGCTACAAAATGCAAACAATCATCACATTCACCGGAAGTCTGTTTCAAAAAGGTGACAGAAGGATCTGAAATAAAGATAAAAATAAACTGTTGAGTGGAGATCTATGGCCACTGAGTTCTTGTCAATCCAGAACATATATTCGCACACTAAAAGACTAAGAAATTTTGATAAGTATATAACAAGGAATGCCAGGATAAAAAATAAATAAAAAATAAATAAAACTTAATCAGTGTCGCAGTAGCAAAACCTGTACATCAATTATTGGCAAGGCCAATGTGACTAGAAGGTGCGAAGAAAAATAAGGAGTCTTGAAAAAAAGGTAAATGAGAAGGAATAACAACACAAATGCGTACCACAATATTATAATTTTCATAAAAAACAATACATACTTCTTCAGGGAATAATTCAGGGTGTTTAGAGAATATCCTGAGCTTTAAATCATTGTATCTGCACATAGAGACATTGATATTAATGATTTGATGAATAGTTGTTTCCCATGAAGAAAAAAAAAAAAAAAATCTGCCTTAGCCAGATAAATCAAATTGTCCATTTGACAAGAACAAAGTCTTACGTTCCAATAACATCATTACTCCTTTCAATAGCCCTTTCTCTAATCTGGGATGCTTCCAAATATCTATCCAGCTCTGAACGAGTCCTGAAACGACGTAGAGAAGCTGTAGGGGAAGACATTGAGAGTATACCCTTTCTGCCGAGATATTGTAAAAAGGAACTAAGAGTATCCAACATTTAGCTGGAAGATTAAAGAGCTAGCTTACCAGTACAAAAGGGAATAGGGTTGTCGAGGTAAGGCTGAGATATAATTGCTCCATCTTGATGAACTCATTAGACTTGCTTCACTTATTAGGTATGTCGCAAGCAGTGGCCAATCAGGAACAGAATTCTTTTTCAGAACTTTACCAGCCTCGGGACAGCCCCACTCCTGATATATGAACAAGGAATTGCTTCATGGCAATTAAGATACAAAAAAAAGAAAAAAACAAAAAAAGTGTGTCATGCAGTTGTATTCTGCTAAAATTTTATCCACATTTAGACTAGTAAGTTACACAAGATGATATAGCCTGAAAAGATTAAAAGTAAAGCAGCTTAAGATTGTTGGGCCTGTTGGCCAACAGCTTAAGATACTATTTTAAGCTTCCACAATGGATTAATCATCCAAGATAATCATGGCATTTCAATCAACTCTTTAAAACTCTTTCGCGATGGCACAACCTTCACAAAAGTATGAAAGACCAAGGGAATCATGGCTTATCCCATCCCTGATTCCCTGCTTAGCCTGATACACTTTGTAAGTTCATATGACATACTTTTAGCTTACAATTGTTTAAAAGTAGCAATCTTAACAGACCCCAACACAAGCAAACTCGACGATTCAATGCTATAACTAACAATCTTATACAATTGATTAATCACCAACAAAAAGGAAACAACCCTCCAAAGTATTGATCAAATGAACTTGAAATTAAAAAAAGATTCATGAATAAGAATTATACCGAATCAGCAGTAATAACAAGAGAAGGAGGAACAAAGAGAAGCTTCTCTCCTTTCCGAATATTATTATTTGCAACAAGACCTCTCTCACCAACATCCACCTTCTCAATCCTCATCTTTTGAGGGGGTAAACCCAACTTTGTAAGCCAATTCTGCAACGCTTCGGCGTTTTCGACCGAATCAGCTTCGCAACCCCATGGAATTCTGTCAACTGCAGAAGCAGTATCTGGGGTTGCAGCAGTGGAAATTGAGCACTGAATTGGGGTTAGAGTGTTGTGGGTTTTGGGTGTACGAATGGGTTTTGGAAAGAAGAGGGGATTGTGATTGTAATGGTGGTGGAATTGAGAGGAAAGAGATGGGAGTAGTGTGGTTTGGAATACTATTGTTGAAGCTTCTGCCATTGTTGATGAGAGAGTAGAAAGTAGAGAGTGAAGAAGAAAGCCTTATCTGATGACCTCTTTGGCAACCTTTGGTTGTAGATTGCACCAAAATGTTTCCCAATGGTTTATAGGCTTGACAAATCAATTGATTGGGTCGGGTTTAGGTTCAAGTTGGTCTATCTAGTCTGGTATGAAACTCAATTAAAAACATAGCACCTAAGAGAATCTCGAGCCAATAATCTTTTGGGGGTGGTTATTAAGAGGGAATGAGAGAGATGTTACAAAAATAATTAAAAGAAATGTACTAAGAGATGTTGGAGGAGAAAAGAACTAATCTGGCTGATATGATAAGCGATTCTTGAATAAAATATAGTGTCTGTTAGAAGATAATGTGAATGCCAATTATTGATTTGATGTTATAATGCGCATATGAGTCCAAACTCTTGTGAACTCATATGGCTGTATGTATGTAATTATTGTACTCCTAGTTGAACACTCATGACTATATAAAGAGTGTCATGCAAGTGTTAATGACACAAGAAAATTTACCGGAGCAACACTACCAATTTCCCCATCTTCACTTACTCCTTCTTTATTTCTCTGAATAAAACTTTCTATCGGTAAATATTTAACACGTTATTAGCACTGGTTTCTAGCCAAGTATATTTATACCTACTTCTAAAAATCTATAACAAATAATACTATCTACTTCTAAATGTTTTGAGGAGTATGCTCTATAGTTGCCCATATTTGGAATCCTATATATCGGAAACTCAAACATTTATTGTATTATGTACCTCAAAAACAACGGTTAAAAACAATTCTCTTATTTGTAAAATCATTATATCCTCCTTTGTTTTATTTATGTAGTTATTTTTTTATTATTATTTTTTATTTATATATGCATGTTACATGCTCATCAAAGATGCAACCTTTTATACTTATTATTTTTCTTACTTTTACATACTTTTGTGTTTCTTTCCGTTTTCGAACCCATGATCTTTTTTACATAAAAGGGCTCTCTGACCACTATGACTTGCATTCCCAGTGTGATAACTTTTTACATTATAATTATATATATATATTGACCATAATTTTTGTCAGTATATTAGATTATTATATGATATTTTACAGTCGCACAGAATAGTTACAAATAAACCTACCTCCATAAAAGGCAGATTTTTCCCTTGATTTTACCACAAATCCCTTATCCCTTCCTACTTTTTATCCAAAAAATCACCTAAATTTTTTTTCACCCCCTTCTTCTCCGATATGTTCCCTGGCGACGGCAACCAAAACACCCAAATCTTCACTTTGTTTAATGAAGATAAAACAATACTTCCTTCTAATTACGGCGCTTGTAGTTTATTAATAGCAATATTAATTTTTGTCATTATGTATAAGTAAAACTCACTTTTTTTTGTCGTTTTAGTAGATTCAAATCTTGTTTTTGTTTTATTATGTTGGCTTGTTGTTATTAATCATCATTGTATAATATTACCGTTATCATTTTAATTATTGTTACGACTGTTATTGTTATCGTTTTGTTGTTTTTTTTTTTTTTTTTTTTTTTTGCAACTTACATGATTAATTTTTGCTTAATCATACAATTACTCACAATAATAAACCAGGGGAGGGAGAAAAAAAACTATATTATTTATGGTTTATTATTGTTAAATTTAATTATTACTTATTTTTATTAACCTAACTATAATTATGGAAGGACTAAACATATGTCTTGTACATAAAATTTATTATTACAAACTAATTATCACTGAATTTGTTGTAGCTAAAATTGGAGACCTTATGAAAAGACATTTCAGCATCTTAAATTTATTTGGAAGAAATTTCTAGAATGAAAAGTGGATGTAATGATGAATTTGAAAGCTCAAGGCTTGAAGCACATTGTTAAAGAAAATAAAAGTCCCTCTGGTCAAACAACTGATACTACCACTTCTGCAATGATAGTTGTAAAACCTGTTACTGAACAAGATAAAGCAAAATCCTTACTGTTGTTAAGACATCATTTACTTGAAGGCCTTAAAGCTGAGTACATGATTGTTGAAGATCCCAAAGAATTATGGGATTGCCTTAATGAAGGATTTGGACAGCACAAAAGAGTGCTCCTTCCTAATGCATTATTGGACTGGACAAATTTACGATTCCAGGATTTCAAATCTGTAATTGATTAGAATTCAACTGTACATGAGATAATATCTATATTGAGATATTGTGATCATCCAATGAACAGATGATTGAAAAAACACTCACTAACTTTCATGTAAGCAACATACTGTTGCAAGAACAGTATCGTGAAAGAGGTTTCAAAAAGTTTAATGAATTATTGAGTGTATTGCTTGTTACGGAACAAAATAGTGAACTTTTGTTGAAAAATCATAATCTTAAACCAACTAGGTCTTTGGCCACTCATCATGAGGCAAATGCAACAAATTCTTATCCACTCGGGTCAAATTCTACACGAAGAGGTGGAAGTGGAAATTACAATGGTCATGGAAGAGGCAGCGGAAATTATCGCGACTGTGGGCGTGGTCGTGGTAGAAACAATTTTCAAAGAAACAATAATTTTAAAAAATTTTGAAAAACAGAATGGACAATCATCTGGAAGCCACAAACAAACTCCTTCGAAAGGAAAAGACACATGTTATAGATGTGGCATGACAGGGCATTGGGGACGTACTTGTCATACGGCCAAACATTAAGCAAATGTTAATGAAGAAAATGCTCCTTGTCCCACCCTTGATGTATCTGATTATTTCATGGATAATGCTGAAATTGGAAATAATTTCATCCTTGGAGAAAATAACAATGCTTTGGTTTCTCATCTACTAATGTAACATATATTATGTTCTAATGTATTTTCTTTATGTCCTGTATTTTAAATTTCTAGTCATGTACTTTAAATCCCTATCATCAATAAAACTTTGTATGATATTATTCTAAACTAATCTCAAATTTATTTTATGAAGATATGGATCTGCATGAAAATCTCAAATAGCTATTATTTATTATTTCTTGATGATTACAGTAATTTTTTGTGGACTTATCCTCTTGCAAAAAAATCTCAAGTTAAACATCTTTTTCAATCTTTTCATAAGATAGTCCAAACTCAATTTGAACGTAACATTAAGACCTTTCAATGTGATAATTGCACAGAATATGTTAATGGTACTCTTCAAAAAAATTTTGAACATCATGGCATGCTTTACCGTCTCTCTTGTCCTCACACCTCTCCTCAAAATGGAAAAGCTGAACGCCACATAAAATCTATTAATAATATTATTCGGACCCTTCTTGCTCATGCTTCCTTGCCACATTCCTTTTGGCATCATGCTCTAGCCATGGCTACTTACCTCCTAAACATTCTTCCAACCAAAGTCTTAGGTTATAAATATGCTACTCAAATTTTATACCAACGTGATCCAATTTATTCGGCATTACGTGTCTTTGGTTGCTTATGTTTTGAGAAAAGAAAAAAAAAATCTATATGTGTGTGTTTGCGGAAGCATGAAAAATTTGTGTATATCCCGCCGGTGGGTTTAATTTTCTAACCAACCGGCAGGGTGAGAATTTTTGTATATGATCCCAAGATCTAACCTAAGCTCTGATACCATGTTAGATAATATAAATTCCTTTAATTAGAGTGATTTCCATTGATCAATATTTATAGGGTTACAATGAGAAACCTAATCATATTAGGTAACATAAGATATGTACCGATATCAAAGATAATCTTATACAAAATATATCCTAAACCTAAGATGAGAATATTCTATGGATATTCTCTATCAGTTAGTTCCGAATATCAATACCTTTTGGAGAGAACAAACACATACTATCTTGAAGGATAGAAAATATTTTTCACAACTAAAGTTGTTTCAAGCAAATGTAAACACTATTTCCGGGTCAGCTAAATTAATTGAAGGATCTGGAAAGGCTTGTATAATGCTTCCAAATGGAACAAAATTAATAATCAATAATGCTTTATATTCAAGTAAATCTCGAAGAAATCTCATAAGCTTTGAAGATGTACCCCAAAATGGCTATCATCTAGAAACAATGACAACAGATCAAAAAGAGTATATTTGCCTCACGACAGAAAAACATGGCAAGAAACATATATATGAGAAATTGCCAGCATATTCTTCGGGGTTATATCGTATAAACATACGACTTGTGGAAATCAATAGGGTATCTAACCAGAAGTTAGATGACAAAAATTTGATTATTTTATGGCATGATCGTTTGAAACATCCGGCAACTGGGATGATGCAAAGAATAATAGCACATTCAATTGGACATTCAATAAGAAATGTCAAAATTCCTTGATCGAATGAATTAACATGTTTAGCATGTCCACTTGGTAAATTAATAATAAGGCCATCTATGAACAAAATTACTACTAAGGGCCTGTTCTCATACGTTGAAATTCAGTTCAGTTCAGTTCAGTTGTTCAGTTCAGTTCAGTTCAGTTTATGTCTAATGATATTGCTAATGATATAAAGCCAAATTTCATTCTTTTAAGCTCTTATTACAACGACGATAATAATAATAATAATAATAATAATAATAATAATAATAATAATAATAATAATAATAATAATAATAATAATAATAATAATAATAATAATAATAATAATAATAATAATAATAATAATAATAATAATAATAATAATAATAATAATAATAATAATAATAATAATAATAATAATAATAATAATAATAATAATATAGAATTTCTCTCGTTTAGGGGCGATTAGGGTAGGGCAGGGCAGGCTTCCACGTCCTTTTCCGGCGCATTTTCCGGCGATTAGGGTCGTTCAGGTCAGGCGTGTTCGCGTTAGGTGGTTCCGGTGGTTCAGGCGGCTATTTTAGGGGTAAAATTCAGGTGGTTTTGGGCTTTTTTGGTGCAGTTTTGAGGCGCAATTTCCAGGCAATTTTCAGGCGATTTTCAGTCCGGTGTTTTGCTGCTTGTTTTCCCCTGTTTCCGGCGACTTTGAGGCGTATTTTCCAGGTGTTTTTGGGGCTGTTTTCAGGCGGTTTTAAGGCAGGTTTCGGGTCAGTTTTCTGTTTCAGTTTGGGTGTGATTTTGGTGCTGTTTGAGGGCTGGTTTCAGGCGTCTTTCTGGTCGTTTTTGAGGCATTGTTTTGAGGATTTTGGTGCTTTGTTTCTGCTCTGTTTTCAGTCGTGTTTTCAGTTGCGTTTTTGGAGCATTTTAGTGCATATTTCAGGCGGCTTTTGGGTCAGTTTGAGGGCTGTTTGCGGGCTGTTTTTCTGGCAAAATTCTGTTTGTTTTGTGGCATAATTCAGGTTAGTGCTGCTCCAGTTTTAGGTTGTGTTTTGTAGCAGTTTTGGGTGCAGTTTATGGTCTGTTTCTGGTGCTTTTTCCGGCGTATTTCAGGTGCGTTTTGGTGGTGTTTTTGGTGTGTTTTGGGTGCAGTTTTCAGGCAGCTTTATAGGGGTTTAATTGGCAGTTTTCAAGTGTCTCTTGGGAGAGTATTTGCAGCCTATGTCCGGAGTCGTTGTGAAGTTTCATTGTCCGTTTGTGGGTCTTAGTGGTTGTCAAGATGGGAGTGGAAATGGCCTTACTCGACGTTCTCTAATTAGGCATCTTAGTGATCGTCATTGTTGTATCGGTGCGCGAGATATCACCCGTCATTCTCTAACTTCTAATTTAGCTGTTTATAGTGAGGCAGAAGTTACTTTTAGGCGTATGGGGATTTGGTTATGTGGCGTTTGCTATAAAACGCACACGTTTCGTTCTAAGTGTCGTCATGATAGGGATGAGGATGTTTCGCCCCCTGATGAAGGAGATGGTTTTGTTCGTTTTGTGCTTCATAATTTTACCAAGCCGCAAGCTCCTTCTTCTCCTGCGCAAGTTGGTCATGTGGATGGTGAGGTGCGAGATCATAACGGTGGTTTTGATGTGGCTCTCCTTGATTGTTTTTTCTCTAAGGGGTTTCGCACTGTTAAGTCTATCCCTCCCAAGTGTCGTTTGGGGTTTTCTCGGGTTCTGAAAGGTGCTCTTGATAAGGTGATCTCTAAGCCTGATGACATTTCTAATTGGGTCTCTTTGTTGGTGTTACCTCTTTGCATCCTTAAAGTCTTTCGCCCTCGGAGTAGTCGTGAGTCTCGGTCTACGGTAAGGCGTCGGCATCAAGAAGAGAGTATTTCCCGTGCTATTTGTTCTTGGAATGTAGCGGGTGGTAATTTGCAGCTTGTGAGGGAAATTTTGGCGGAGGAATCTCCTACTTTGTCGGCGGTTGATGATGAGGACATTGATTTGGAGGAGCGTAATATAAAGCAGTGTCGTAGGAAGATTTGCGATGGCCATTACACTGCTGCAGTTCGGGTTCTTTCCTCTTCAGGCGTTGCTCCTTATAATGACGCCACTCTTGCGGATTTACAGTCCAAGCACCCTTCATCTCCAGCTCCTTCCTTGCCTGATATACCTATTGATCACCTTCATCTCGTAACGACTTCTGCTGTTGTTTTGGATCGGATTAAGAGCTTCCCTCGTGGCACATCATGTGGTAGGGATGGTTTGCGTGCTCAACATCTTATGGATTGCTTAAGTGGTGCAGCTGTGGCAGTCTCAGATGAGTTGGTTGACTCTATTACCGGGGTGGTTAATCTCTTTCTAGCTGGAAGATGTCCTATGGAATTAGGAGAGTACATTGCTAGTGCTCCTCTTACGCCACTTGTCAAGCCCGGTGGTGGTATCCGTCCTATTGCTGTGGGTACGGTTTGGAGGCGTCTCGTTTCGAAGGTGGGTGCTGTTATGGTTGGTCAGTCTTTAGGGAGTTACTTTGATGGCCTTCAATTTGGTGTTGGGGTTTCTTCAGGTGGTGAGGCAATTCTTCATGCGGTGAATCGGTTAATTGAGGATCGTGGTTCTGATGTGGGTCTATCTATGTTGTTGGTGGATTTTCAAAATGCCTTCAATCTGGTTGATCGTTCGGTCATGTTAAGTGAGGTACGTCGCCGTTGTCCAGGGATTTCGCGATGGGTTGAATTCTGCTATTCTAATCCAGCCAGGTTGTACTATGGGGACCAAACCTTATGGTCATCTCAAGGGGTGCAGCAGGGTGATCCCCTTGGTCCTTTGCTTTTTTCTTTGGTTTTACAACCTCTGGTGTGTAAAATTAGAGAGACTTTTGATGTATGTCTTCAGGCTTGGTATTTAGATGACGGCACGATTATTGGAGACACTTTGGTGGTGGGGCAAGTTCTGCAGTTGATTATGGAGGAAGGACCTCGTTCTGGGTTATGTCTTAACGTGGAAAAAACTGAAGTTTTCTGGCCTACGGAAGACCCTCGAAGCTGGCTGGTGGGTGTCTTTCCGCCTAATATTGCTCGACCTTTGCGTGGTGTTAGGTTGCTTGGAGGTCCCGCTAGTTCCGATTCTGGTTTCAGTGGTGAGCTTGTGATGCAGAGGGTGACCAAGACCATTGCCCTTATGGATAAAGTCGCTATGCTAGATGATCCTCAGTGTGAATTGTTGTTACTTAGGGCATGTACTGGAGTTTCAAAACTCTACTTTGCATTACGTACTTGTCCTCCTAGTACTTTTGAGGTAGCTCAGCGCACTTTTGATGGAGCTCTTCGATCTTCCTTGGAGCGTATTGTTACCGCTTCGGGGCCTGGGTTTGGTGATTGGCAGTGGCGGCTTGCCACCTTACCATTTGCGTTTGGAGGGCTTGGTGTTTATTCTGCAGGTGATGTTCGTCACTATGCTTTTCTTGCTTCTCGGTTGCAGTCTGCTGGGTTGCAGACACAACTTCTTCGGCATTCTGGCATTGTTGGTCTTGGACGAGCCTTTGAGGATGCGTTGTGTCTGTTTAATGGAACAGTGGAGTCTGACATTTTGAGTAATCCGAGTGAGGTCGCTGCCCCTAAACTCATGAAGAAATTGGCAGATATGTATTTCACAAAGATTACCGCTTCTGCAGAATCTGCTTATTCTTTAACTCCTCGACAATCAGCATTGTGGAAATCTCAGCAGGGTGATCACACCTCTGCTTGGCTTCGGGCGGTTCCTATTTCGGGGTTGGGTCAGACGATGAACGCCAAGACTTATCGATGTGTGTTGTCCTATCGGTTGGGTGTTCCATTGTTCTCTATCTCCACGTCGTGCTCTGCTTGTTCGAGGGTTTTTGCTGGAGATATTTTCGGTGATCACGCGGTGTCTTGTGCTGGTATTGTGGGTATTAAACATCGGCATAATGTTGTTCGGGATACCCTTGTTGATGTTTGTTATCGTTCTGGGATTTCAGCGAGAAAAGAGGTTGACGTTGGGTTGGCTGGAGGGAACGACGAGGCCCTCAGACCTGCGGATGTGTTACTTTATTCATGGGATCGTGGTCGCGATGTCTGTGTTGATTTGACAGGGTCTTCTCCTTTGACACAGTCAGGGCTATCTGACTTTATTCCTGGGCGGGTTGTGGCTGATGCTGCTCATCGGAAGCGGGTTAAGTATGAAGCTCGATGTCAGGCTATTGGATATGGTTTCATACCCTTCTCCTTTTCTTCGCTTGGGGAATTAGAGAAGGAGGCTGTTGCGTTACTGAAGCGGATTCAGAGGTTCTCGACGACGCAAGACATTGGGGCTCGTGCTGCAGCTCATATCTTCACTAGGGTAGGTTTTGCTATAGCTAGAGGAGTGGGGGCCCAGATTGTATCTCGGCTTCCCACTAATTTATTGTAGGTTGTATGACTTTTGTTTTTGAGATATAATAATAATAATAATAATAATAATAATAATAATAATAATAATAATAACGGTGATGCCCTCAGACCTGCTGATGTGTTACTTTATTCTTGGGATCGTGGTCGCGATGTCTGTGTTGATTTGACAGGATCTTCTCCTTTGACACAGTCAAGGTTATCTGACTTTATTCCTGGACGGGTTGTGGCTGATGCAGCTCAGCGGAAGCGGGATAAGTATGAGGCTCGTTGTCAGGCGATTGGATATGGGTTCATTCCCTTCTCCTTTTCTTCGTTTGGTGAATTAGAGAAGGAGGCTATTGCGTTGCTTAAGCGAATTCAGAGGTTCTCGACGACGCAAGACATTGGAGCACGTGCTGCAGCTCATATTTTTACTAGGGTAGGCTTTGCTATAGCTAGAGGAGTGGGGGCCCAGATTGTATCTCGGCTTCCCACTAATTTATTGTAGGTTGTATGACTTTTTGTTTTTGAGATAATAATAATAATAATAATAATAATAATAATAATATTGTTACTGCTTCAGGACCTGGGTTTGGCGGCGTCTGGTTTCGAAAGTCGGTGCTGTTATGGTTGGGCAGTCTTTGGGAAGTTACTTTGATGGTCTTCAATTTGGCGTTGGGGTTTCTTCAGGCGGTGAGGCCATTCTTCATGCTGTGAATCGATTACTTGAGGTTCGTGGATCTGATGTTGGTCTTTCAATGTTGTTGGTGGATTTTCGTAATGCCTTCAATCTAGTTGATCGTGCGGTCATGTTACGTGAGGTCCGTCGTCGTTGTCCGGGTATTTCGCGGTGGGTTGAATTCTGCTACTCTAATCCAGCTAGATTGTATTATGGGGACCACACCTTATGGTCGTCTCAGGGGGTGCAGCAGGGTGATCCCCTTGGTCCTCTGCTTTTTGCTTTGGTTTTACAACCCTTGGTGTGTAAAATCAGAGATACTTTTGATGTATGTCTTCAGGCTTGGTATTTAGATGATGGCACTATTATTGGTGACACGTTGGTGGTGGGGAAAATTTTGCATCTGATTATGGAGGAAGGGCCTCTTTTTGGGTTACATCTTAACGTGGACAAAACTGAAGTTTTCTGGCCTACAGAAGACCCCCGAAGCAGACTTTTGGGTGTCTTTCCACCTAACATTGCTCGACCTTCGCGTGGTGTTAAGTTGCTTGGTGGTCCTGCTAGTTCTGATTCTGGTTTTAGTAGTGAGCTTGTGATGCATAGGGTGACCAAGACCATTGCGCTTATGGATAAGGTTGCTACGCTGGATGATCCTCAGTGTGAGCTATTGTTACTTAGGGCTTGTACCGGAGTTTCTAAACTCTACTTTGCGTTGCGTACTTGTCCCCCTAGTACTTTTGAGGCGGCTCAGCGCACTTTTGACGAGGCTCTTCGATCTTCTTTGGAGCGTATTGTTACTGCTTCAGGACCTGGGTTTGGCGATTGGCAGTGGCGGCTTGCCACTTTACCATTTGCGTTTGGAGGGCTTGGTGTTTATTCTGCAGGTGATGTTCGGCATTATGCTTTTCTTGCTTCTCGGTTGCAGTCTACTGGGTTGCAAACAAAGCTTCTTCGACATGCTGACATTGTTGGTCATGGTCGAGCTTTTGAAGACGCCTTGGGTTTGTTTAATGGCGTGGTGGAGTCTGATTTTTTAAGTAATCCTAGTGAGGTCGCTGCCCCAAAACTTATGAAGAAATTGGCAGATATATATTTCACGAAGGTTACCGAATCTGCAGAATCCACCTTTTCATTATCCCCTCGTCTATCAGCATTGTGGAAATCTCAGCAGGGAGATCACACGTCTGCTTGGCTTCGGGCCGTTCCTATTTCAGGATTGGGTCAGATTATGAATGCAAAGACTTATCGATGTGTATTATGCTACCGATTGGGTGTTCCGTTGTTCTCTGCCTCGACACCGTGCTCTGCTTGTTCAAGGGTTTTTCCAGGGGATATTTTTGGCGATCACGCGGTGTCGTGTGCTGGTATCGTGGGTATTAAACATAGACATAATGTTGTTCGGGATACCCTAGTTGATGTTTGCTATCGTTCTGGGATTTCAGCAAGGAAAGAGGTTGATATTGGGTTGTCTGGAGGGAACGGTGATGCCCTCAGACCTGCTGATGTGTTACTTTATTCTTGGGATCGTGGTCGCGATGTCTGTGTTGATTTGACAGGATCTTCTCCTTTGACACAGTCAAGGTTATCTGACTTTATTCCTGGACGGGTTGTGGCTGATGCAGCTCAGCGGAAGCGGGATAAGTATGAGGCTCGTTGTCAGGCGATTGGATATGGGTTCATTCCCTTCTCCTTTTCTTCGTTTGGTGAATTAGAGAAGGAGGCTATTGCGTTGCTTAAGCGAATTCAGAGGTTCTCGACGACGCAAGACATTGGAGCACGTGCTGCAGCTCATATTTTTACTAGGGTAGGCTTTGCTATAGCTAGAGGAGTGGGGGCCCAGATTGTATCTCGGCTTCCCACTAATTTATTGTAGGTTGTATGACTTTTTGTTTTTGAGATAATAATAATAATAATAATAATAATAATAATAATAATAATAATAATAATAATAATAATAATAATAATAATAATAATAATAATAATAATAATAATAAAAAAAAATTGTAGCTTAATTAACCACTACAGTGATGAAATTGCACGTAAATTGCAGAAGAACGCAATGATAATAGCATACCTTACAAGCTGAAATTCGATAAACCCTAAGAAGCTGCTTCAATGAAACGAGAGAAAGCTAAGAAGCCGCTTCAATGAAGTATTCAGAGCATCCCCACTAGTGAGCAAAAAAAATTCTCCTCATTGTCTCTCTACCCACTTTCTCTCTCTTCCCAACTAAATTTGCTCATGAGCATTTTTAATGAGCAAAATTTATCCCACTAGTGAGCAAAAAAAAATGTTCATCAATCTCTCTCCTACTTTTTCACATACCCCACCAATATCTCTCTCTCTTATACATCACCCTATTAATATTTATTATGTTTTGGTTAAATGAATATTTATGGGTACTAATTACAATTATACTTTTATTTAATTTAATACAATTATTAAATTTTCATTCATAATATTGAAATTTAATCGCTAATTAATTATAAATGTAATACAACATAAAATTTAATTAGCGTACGAATACATTTAATACTACAAACCAATAACGAACCTAGATTTTAAACGTACGATTAATACTCTATTAAATTGTAATCTTACGACAAATTTATTTTTTTTAATCATTAATAGAACCATATTTTTGCCAAATGTGTTCCACTAAATCCGCTTTTAATTGAACATGAGTGTCTCTATCACGTAGTGACATTCTTCTGTGGACGTACGTGTCGAAATCAACGTTTGGCGGTCGGCCAACATTGAATTCAAAAGGCTCGTTGTTGTTAACTGTAGCACTTGTAGTGGGTCTTGTAATTTGCGGGCGATCTTGTTCATAATACCTTCTTAAAACTTCGGCCCGAGCATAGTTGTGTCGTTCATCTTCGACAATCATGTTGTGCATAATGATACAAGCTTTCATTATGTCACACAATATGTCTTCGTTAAACGCAAGGGAGGGTTGTCGTAGAACGGCAAACCTAGCCTGTAAAACCCCAAAAGCCCGTTCAACGTCCTTCCGAGCTGCAGCTTGTTTATCAGCAAATAATTTATCCTTTTAAAGTTGTGGAAGTGTTATACCTTGAATAAAAGTAGCCCATTTTGGGTAAATGCCATCTGCTAAGTAATAGCCCAAGTTGTACTCATGGTCGTTCACGGTGAAATGAATTGGAGGTGCCCGACCATGAAGAACATCATCAAAGACCGGAGATCGGTAAAGGACATTAAGATCATTACAAGATCCCGGGATCCCAAAGAATGCATGCCAAATCCATAAATCTTGATCTGCAACGGCCTCCAGAATGAGGGTTGCATTTTTATTACGGCCTGCGTATTGCGCTTTCCAAGCCATAGGACAATTCTTCCACTCCCAATGCATACAGTCAATGCTACCTATCATACCGGGAAAACCTCGCATTTCATTTTGATGCAAGATTCTCCTTAAATCTTCGTCGGTGGGACTTCTGAGATATTCAGCTTCAAAATGTGTAATAACCCCTTGACAAAAATGTTGCAAAGCCAATCTGGAGGTAGTTTCGCCAATGCGCAGATACTCATCCACCGCATCTGGACAGGTACCGTACGCCAACATTCTAATCGCAGCGGTGCATTTCTGCAACGGTGATAAACCAAGCCTTCCAGCTGCATTCCTACGCTGCTGGAAGAATTGATCCCCCTCGACCACCTTGTTCATAATCCTACAAAACAAAGGTCGTTGCATTCGAAATCTACGCCGGAATTGTTTGTCGCTATAAACTGGATTACTTGCAAAGTAATCATTAAATAATTGAACATGCCCCTTTTCCCTATCTCTTCTATCCGTATCTCCTCTACGCTCTGGAACACATTCAACATCGGATACGGGTTGGGGTTGTGTTTGGTTGTTATACAACAAAGTTGGTAGATGGGTTGTGACAAATTCGTCAACTAAATGATCAAATTCAACGTATTGATCAGAATCAGACGAGCTGGAGGTTGAGCTAATGGAAAACATTGTGTTTGCTGGTTACTTGAGTGTTTGGAATATTTTTTGAGGAGTTTGATTATATTTGCGTAAGATGGTATCACTATCATTTATAAGCATGAAAACTCAATGACAAGTCCAAAATATGAATGACAATTCCATGACTGATGAAACATGATTGACAATTCAATGAGTGATGAAACATGATTGACAATTCAATGACACTTAAGATAGTAAGACAGAAAAGAATCTCTTTTTTTTTTTGAGGAAAACAGAAAAGAATCTTGACTATTCAAAATACAATTATACAACTGACATGAAAGACATATTATAACTCAATGTCTAATAAGACAAGGGACATGAATACAACTCATAAAAATTAAACTAATTAAAGATTAACTAAGTAAATAAAGCTAACCTCAAAATAGTACTAATTAAAATTGAACAAAATAAAGAACAACTAATTAAAAATAAACTCATTAAGGAAATACAGTCAATTTCTACCGTAGACTAATTGAAGTAACTCGTCCTTGTGGGCCTCTTCAGCTGGAGTGAGTGGTGTTGTCCTTGCTAAAAGTGATTGAAGCATATCAAAATTCATCTTCTTCTCTGCTAATTCAACTTGTTTTTGCTTCCTCTTTTCCTTTTCTCGATCAAGTTCCAACCGTTGTTGTCGTAAATTCGCCTCCCTTTCTCTAACCTCAGTACACGCCTTTATCTGCTCACTAATGCTCAATATTACACTTTCGGAAGCAACTGCTTTGCCCTTACGCTTAGCCTTCGTTTTTTTGAACCGTCTGGTCGTGGTAATCCTCCGGACATAAATCCATCAGTACGGATTTCATTCTCACTCCCCCCTAGACCTTTTCCCACTTCCACTGCTATCTTCCTCATCATCGGCACCGCAACCCTTTCTTTCCTCTTTTGACAGACCCCATCTTAGTTTAGTCCTCCACTTCGGATCTTTATTAACCATTTCCACTCCATGTGGAAATGCAAAATTATGTTGTGGATTAGAGGAGATATAAAACAACTTGGAGGCGTGTTTAATTCGATCGGCTTCGTTGTAACCACTTCCGCTTTCAGGGAGTTTGCCCGCCTCGTCATAGCAATTAGTCCACTGTAGCAAATCAGCTGCCATTCTTCTCCAATGTGTCTCCAAACTCTTCATAGGTCTTGGCGGGAGAATATGCGGTTTCTCAGCTTGTAGTTTACAGTAAGCTGCATGAACTTTTCGCCATAGTTCGGATGCCTTTTGGCTCGTACCACGAAGCGCATCATCACTTAGTTCTAGGTAGAACCCAATTAGAGCTTCATCCTCAGCAACTGACCAAATGCGACTCGCTTTGGCAAGTGGTTGATTGGCAGGAATCCTTGGAGGTGGTGGAGGGTACTGTGGTGTCTCCGGAACAGCTTCTTCTTGGCTGACATCGTACTCAGAGTTGCTCCCTTCGGTAACGGGAGGAGTTTGTTGCTCAAAAAAAGTGTTTTCATTGTTGGGAATTTGTGGAGGTGTTGGTTGATGAACGGAATTTTGAGAAGAAGGGTTGCCTAATCTTTCTAGGAATAATTGAAAATTTGGACTACTAATGAAATCATCACCTAAATCAGAAAAATGTTGAGCAAGTTGATTGTAATTAGGGTTGTTTGGATCCATTATATTGTATAATAAATTAAAAACAACAATATATACTTAAGAGGCACAACTAAATTAAAATAAAATAACGTTAATAACCTTTTAAATAATTTCTGAGTGCTACAAAAAGTAAATAAATAATTTTTTTTTTTGTTGAGAAAAAAAGTAGTTATACTAAAAAATAAAGAGTAATATTAGAAAATGAAAATTTAATCTAACTAAACTTGGGAGTAAAAATAATAAAGAGTTTTTTGGATTTTTTAAACTTAAAAAAAATATTGCTACTTAAAATATCATTAATAACGTTTTGAAAAAATATTAAAGTACTAAAAACAGTAATTAAAAAAAATAATAAACCAAAAAAAAAAATTAACCTCTCTCAACTTTATATTAGAAATTATAACATAAATCTCACTAGAAATGGGATTAAGTGTAAATATTGAGTGTTTTTGTGATTTTTGAAATTATACCAAAATATGTCAAAATGGATCTCTATTTGTAGAGCAAAAAAAAATATAACCGTTGGTGAATTTTTTTTTTTAATAATTATAAAACGGCCAAATTACCGTTTTAATTTAATTACCGTTGCTAAACGGTTGAATTTTTTGATTGGAGGAACAAGCTGACAGGGACGCGTGTCAGCTTCCCATTCGCTGGACTGACGCGCCCCTGTCAGCAGCTGCAATTAATTTTTTTTTGCTTGGCTGCCATCAAAACGCGTCGTTTTGGGGGTCATTTCTTCAGACCAAACCCCAAAACTCGTCGTTTTGAGGGTGTTAAAAGCAAAAAAAAGTCGGTTAGTACTATTGCTGGGCCCCACGATTTCACTATTCACTTTCATTTTTGCTCATAGGATGAGCAAATTTCATTATGCTCATGAGCATATTTTGATTTGCTCATTGGTGGGGAAGCAAATATTGCAATTTTGCTCATCAATTTTGCTCATGAGCAAAATTCTCCTCACTGATGGGAATGCTCTCAAAGTGCAAACTTCAATTGAGATGAGAGTTAAAAAGATGGGAGCAGAAGAACGAGGAGAGAGACTGAGGGAATTGGGAGGAAAAGAAAAGAAATAGTCCTTTCCCTAAATAATGTTACGGAAAATTTGTCAAAAATAATACTCTTTCTGTTTTTTTATAAATGCATCACTTTTCTTTTATGGATGTTTTTTTTATATGCTTTACTTTCTTATTTGATAACTTTATACTATACTAGTTTTGTGCCCGGGTTGTTTATTGAATTTTAAGATAATTTTTAATCTATATGCCAAATTTTAAAACATAAGACAAAATAATTTAGGAATTGATGTGCTTTTGTGATGATTTAAACTATATAGTAGGCATGTAATGACTAATAATAATAACATTGGTGAAAAACATTTCTTGACCCGTAACCTGTAATAATGACCCTGTCCGGAATGACTCGTGACCCGACCCGATTGACAGGTCTACACACAGTAATAAAATTATATTAGATTGTAAAGTATGTTGTTTTAATTGATTAGAATATATTATAAATAATGGATGTGGTGCATTTTGAGCTAATTCCTTTGCTCCAAAAAAATACTATGATACAAAAAATAAATTTATATGATAATTTAGGAGTGTTACAATTTTTTTTAATAAAATAATAATTTAATTTGTACATATGAAATATTGGTACTTGATCGAAAATAAAACTATAAATTAACAATTTTATCTTAAAATTCTATCCAAATTTGATTGAAAATAGAATTCTAAATTAATTTTTTTTTATCTTACAAATTGAATTCTATATAACTCTATCCTACGTGGCGCGACACTTGGTGAAAAGTTGGAACGCCAAGTGTCGCTATCTCGTCGCTTGACTAAAAGTTTAGCTTTATATATTAGTTATATGATTTTATCATTTTTCTATTTTACTTTCAACCCTACTTAAATTATTTTATCTTTTTTTTACACACACTTAAATTATTTAATATTAAGGCGTATGTATATAGTTTTGGTGTTTAGAGAGCCATATGGGCGGGGTGAGAATCAATCCCATAATCTCCTGGAACCGGGAGAAAGCTCTAACCACTAAAGCTATCCCTCACTTAGGGGTGTTCGCGGTGCGGTTTGGATCATAAACCGCAAAAGTGCGGTTTGTAATTTTTTCAAACCGCACCAAACCGCACTTTTAAAAAACCCGCACCGCAAAATGCGGTTTGGTGCGGTGCGGTTTGCGGTTTAACCGTATTTTAATAAAATTGTAATTATTCTTATAAAAACAAAACTTTTATTTTATTTTATAATTATTAGTTTATAATTCAAATATTAAACTCTTTTAATTAATCTTTAATTAACTAATAGTTAAAGATTAGCTCATATAATTTAGTTCTTTTATATAATATTAATGAAAATATAATATAAAAATCATAAACCGCATTAAAGTGCGGTTTGCGGTGCGGTTTCGTCTCAATATTTTTTGAAACCGCAACCGCAGTTTGGTCATATTTAAAAACCGCACCACAAATTTCAAACCGCAAACCGCACCAAACCGCAAAATTGCGGTTTGGTGCGGTCTAAACCGCACTCTGTACAGCCCTACTGGCCTCACTCTCAAGGCGTATGCATATATTGAATATGAAGTCTCATTTCAATAACATGAACATTGAATATAAATTCTAATGAACATAAATTTTTTTTTTTTTTTTTTTGACAAGAACTAATTAACATAATTTATTGGATCATTGTGCATTCGTTTGATGTTTAACGTATAACATTGTGATTAAGCAATTAGTTTTTTTTTTTTTTTTTAATTTATATATTTTTTTTATAAAAACTTGCTTAGGTTTATCTTCTTGATTAAGTTGTAAAGTTGTACATGAGTAAAATCGGCAACACCAATTTTATCACTCGTAAAAAGCAAACATATTGGAATATAATTAATTCTAATGGAGTGTATAAACCAATTTTTGGTGTCAACCAACAAGTTAAGCTTTTGGTGTAGTTGATCATCTGACAAATTCCAATTTTTGCAAAATACACGTGAAAATAATGGTATATCCGAGATATATAATCGAAAAGGAGTCCTAAATAGAGTAAGCTTCTAAGGGCCCGTTCTCATTGACTGAACTCAGCTGAACTGAACTGAAATGAATTTTTTATAAGAGAAGGAAATTAGGAGCTGAACTGAACTGGACTGAATTTCAACCTATGAGAACAGGCCCTAAGTATTCCTAATCACTTATATATGTATATGGTGGTGAGAAAAGGAGAAATGATGAAGCTGTTGAAAGGATAAAGATTGTGCTAGCTAATTGTGATAAAAGACAATTAACAACAATGAAGAACACAAGTAATACAACAAAATGAGAATGAATTTTTCGTGGGAACCAAGTGTTGAGAGAAAACCCATCAATCCACTATGGAATATGATGATCAAATCAGTCAAAATAAGGAAATAAGGTGAACAAAACAAGCAATTAATGATGATGAATTACAAACTTGAATTGTATGGAATTCAAAAGCTCCTCACAAACTCTCCATCAAGTGTTTACAATTTGTGGAAGTTGTAAAAATATAAAACCCTAATTGGGTATTTATACCCTCGACATATCCGGTCTGGAGTTTTTAAATTCTCGATCCGGATCTTACGATCCTACGATTCTACGATCCAAAATTGCATGATCGATCCAGATCTTAGGTAGGATCTTACAATCCTGTGAGTTTTCCTTCCAAATCTCTCCATTGTTGAAGGGATCAATTTCCTACAATTTAATCATTCTATATCTCTCCCCTCCAATTCCCTCCCTTCCTCATTTGTTATCCAAATGAAAGATACTCCATCTCTCCATTTCTCTTCCCTTCCTTTCCCTCCATTTCCTTCAATCCAAACACACCGTAAGTGAATTCATAGTATCCCACTACCATGTATATATTCTACAAGTATATATATATATAGATGATCCATTGCTTTCACTCATTCAGCAGTTCTAAGTTGACTATGGTTGCATGATCATGTCAATTATGTCACTAAGTATGTTATATTTGTGTTCACAATATTAATTACACAAGTTGTACATACAGTAAGTGTTTGGGTCCAATTTAGCTAATTGGGCCTAGTCATTAAATGATCAAATTCTCCAAGGTCAAGGCCCAAGCCTCCAATCAAGCCAAGTCAGCAACAAGTCAATTGGTCCAAATTGTTGTGGTCAGCCCATGACTACTTGGGGCCCAATTGTTCTCCTCTCTTTGTATGCAAAGGTATAAAATCCTTCAATTACATTATCATCATCTAAGACACATTAAAGCCTCAAGCATTAAATCTCTTGCATAACTTTTCTCTCTAAACACTGTTTGACTTCGGCATCGGAGGGGTCTTCCTCGGATCCACCCCCGAGGCCAGTTTACGTGTGTTTGCTGTGCAGGAAACCTTCGGCCCAGCATCATTTGGACCGGACAAGTCTTCATCCACTTCATTGGACCTTCGGCAAGGTCCCATTGTTTTCACCCGAAACAATTTGGCGCCGTCTGTGGGGAAGACTATCAAAAAAAATCTTTAAGCCAATCCAAAACATCTTGCAGAAATCTTAGTAGCAATGGCTAAGAACCGCAAGAACAGAAGACTAAGTCAAGGAGCGGGCGAAAGGCCTAAAACTCCTACACCATCACCTTCGCCGGACCGGAACTCTTCGAAGGGTGCTAGTTCGGGGGGAGGATCGTACCGGGAGGATTCCCTTTCTCCCGTAATTCATAACTCTCACCATAGACCGAGTCCCCCTCGGTCTAACAGAAGTCAGTCCGATCATAGGACTCAATCAGTGCCTCAAAGCCAACCTTTGACCATCCGCTCTCACTCTCACACTCAGCCGAGGACCCCTTTAACGGGGCCCAGCTCGGAAGAAGTGGCAAGAGCGCTCGCGGTGCTCATGGAGGCGATAAGGGCACAAAATATGCCCCCACCTCGTGACCGAACTCCTCCGCATACCAGGCATCAGCGGAGGAAGGTTGACCGAGAGAGGGGAAAGCCTCCTTATTTTAGGGAACTGGAAGAATGGGAAGAGGACACTTGGAGGACTGAAAGAGAGAGGAAAAAGAACCCTCACTTTTTTAAGGAATCCTCTACCTCTCGGCCAGAAACTCACAAGAGAAGCAGCTCAGCCTCTTGGCCGGAAACTGACTGTCGAGGGCAACCTGAGACTGTCCGCCGAAGCGTTCTCGACCGACTCGGCGGTAGGGAACCGAGTGTGCATATTCGCCTCTCATTTGCTGTAGCCGAGGCCCGAACTTCCCAGCCAGGGACTAAAACCACTCCTACCTCTCTAAGAGGGCGGAGCGCGGTCCCTTCGGCCAGGAACAAAGGCAAGGCCGTGATGCTTCCCACCAGTTCTCCATTCGAGCAATGGATTTTGGAAGAGCATGTGCCGACGGTTAAAATTCCGTCGCACATTACATACGATGGAACTTCGGACCCGAAGGACCATATTGCCTCTTATGAGGGGCACATGCATCTTTGCCCCAGGTCCGAAGCTACCTGGTGCAAATACTTTCCCACCACTCTCAAGGGGGTCGCGCAAGCGTGGATCTCCAAGGGAGTAAAGGAAGGCTCTATAACGGGGTGGGACGACTTGTCCACCAAGTTCAAGAGCAAATTCTCCACGGCAAACCGCCGAGAGAAGACCACTGCAGAGCTCATGGGCCTGCAGCAAGGGGAGACCGAGAGTCTCCGAGACTACCTGACTCGTTTCAGCAACGAGTCATCCAACGTTTCCCAGCTGGACCAAGGGCTAGCCGTTTTTGCAATGCAGAACGGTCTTCAGCCTGGAAAGTTCCTAGACTTCATGGTCATGCACCCCCCGCAGACCCTGGAGGAGGCTCTGAGTGCCTCGGATAAGTTCATCCGAGCCGAAGAGTGGAACAAAACAAAATCCCAACCCCAATCCGGGGGTGGGAAGCAAAAACAATCGTCTGAAGGCTAAGGCCAGAAGACAAAAGGAAAGGCGAAAGCCTCGGAGCAACCTTCGGCCAACGAGCCGAAGAAAGAAAAACCTGTCCCTTTCACAGGCAGATATGAATCTTACACTCCGCTGGCCCTTCCGCGCGCCAAGATCTACAGCGTGACGAAGGAAGAGCAGAACTATAGGAAGCCGAGATCACTCCCTGAGTGGTATCAACGAAAAAATAAAAATCAGTGGTGTGAGTTCCACGAATCACCGGGACACAACACTGAAAAATGTATCTAGCTGAAGGATCAAATCGAGGATATGGTCCGGAAGGGATACTTGAAAAAATATATCGCGGATCACCGCGAGAAAAAAGAGGCTGAGAAATCCGAAAGGGACTCTCGGCAAGAACTTGACTTCCCCCGGAAGAACAGCAAAAATGCGGAGGGAAAATTCCCCCCAATTAATGTTATCTCGGGTGGAATATGTTCTCGGAGGGAACACAAGCGTCACCTTAGGGCTCTGACCCATCAGGTGAACAACGCCAGCATTCAGCCTCCTCAGTCGCCGGTGCCGAACATGACGTTCACAGCCGCCAACTGCCGAGGGGTGACGTTCCCTCACGAGGATCCGTTGGTGATTATCGCCACGGCGGCCAACCACGACGTCAGCAAGGTTCTTGTTGATGGCGGCAGCGGAGCAAACATCTTGTTCCAAAAGGCCTACGACCAAATCAAGTTGAAGCCCAAGCACCTCACGCCGGTACCCTACCCGGTATCCGGATTCAACGGGGCCTCAACTTATCCGGACGGGAAGGTAACACTTCCTGTCACCATCGGCTGCGATGAGGCAGCCAGGAATGTCATGACCGAATTCTTGATCATCGATGCTCCTTCAGTATACAACGTGATCATGGGGAGACCCATTATTCACGAGATCCAAGGGGTAGTCTCGACATACCATCAGCTGATGATCTATGTCTCGGATGCAGGCTACCCCGAAAGGATCGAGGGCAGCCAAAAGGAGGCCCGAAGGTGCAACTACCTCAAGCCGTCCACCAGTCGTACAAAAGAGGACGACGAGGACGAGGAGGAGAAAGATAATCAGCTGAATGCGAAGAAGCCGAAAGGCCTAAGTGCTTCGGCTCAAGGAGACCTGGCCAAAGAAAAAGGGCCATGAAAAGAAAAGGCTAGGTCATCATTTGAGCCGAAAGACTCAGAGAGCCAGCCGAAAAAGAAAAAATCTGGAACTCCTGCTGACATAGACAGCAGGCCAGAAAATGAGGAGTCCAGCCCCACGGCGATGGAGCTGGACCATCAGACCGAATCGGTCGAGTTTACTGAAGGAGACGCCGAAAAATGCGTTACAATCGGATTGGACCTTGATCCAAAAGTCCGCGTTGAACTCATCCAACTCCTTCGGGACAACCGAGATGTGTTTGCTTTCTCGGCAGCTGACATGCCCGAGATAAGTCCAGACCTCATCTCCCATAAGCTTAATGTCAACCCCGCGTGTCGACCAGTTAAGAAAAAGAAGCGGAACTACTCCGCAAATAAGAACCGGGACATCGCAGCCGAGGTCAAAAAGTTGCTGGATGCAGGCTTCATCGAACCCTGTCAGTATCCAGAATGGCTGGCTAATGTTGTGATGGTTCAGAAGGCAAATGGCACCTGGAGAATGTGCGTTAACTTCACGGACCTAAATAAGGCGTGTCCGAAGGATTTTTATCCCTTGCCGAGGATCGATCAGCTAGTCGACTCGACGAGGGGCCACTGTAACACCCCAATAATTCTCTCTTTAAACCTGTGAGGACCCTGAACAACATTCAAGAGAATTACTGGCGTGCTATCGCCACGTGTTCAAACATTAAGGCTTTATCAGAAAATAGCAGCGGAAAAACTAAATAAGTTATAAATAAGTTTCAAAACCAACGAATGAAACCAAATTAAGTCATACAACTTGGAACCATTAAGGCCCTTATTCAAAACCCAATAAAAGTAGTAAGTGATTAAATTCAGTGTTCAAATAAATTCAAACCCAAAAGAAATAGTGTCGAATAAAATCGAATTAAAATAAATTCAAACTTGCAAAAGAAATAAAATGCAAACAACCAACTCTCTACTCAAGATCCCACAACCCTGATGAATGCTGCATGTGTAAGAACCTGTGGTAATTCTGCTCCCCAATATTACAAGTGTAAAAATTGGATCGTCACAGGGTCATTGAAAGGCGAAGGCCATGACCAAAGAAAGACACACAAAGCACGCAATCAGCAAAGCTGAGTACATACAAGCTGCAAAATAAATTAAGAAATCCATAACATGCTACCAATAATCAATCATCATGCATCATTAAATTATAGACTCAACACACGACTCAACTATTTATATTACTAAGACTCCATTAATTAATAATGGGTAAATCATTATTTTTATTCATTGGATTACGCAATAGACAAGGTTGTCCAACCCATGCTCCATTTGGAACATCAATAAAAGAAAAACCCCATGCCTCCTTTCGGAAACATCAATAAACATCCAACGACCACGGGCGCGACTCCGTGACCGTAGTTAGTATGAGATCTCACCTAACTCCTAGGTTTGAAAAATATTTGAAATAAGAGACTCGTAGATCAGACGGCCTCGAGAAAAGTACACGGCTAATACCCCATGTACCCCAACCCCTGATTGTCATTACTCCAGAAGTGCACCAATCCAGAGTTTTATTGCTCATCCATCTTGCACTTTACGTGATTTACAGGTTTAGACTTGGTGATGACTCATATGCATAACAATACAATCAATCCAATATCAATTCAATCAAGTAAAACAACTTTTCAATTTCAATTCTTGATTTATTAGTGGCAAGCAACATTTATTATTTATTCCTTTACTACCTCGGTGTATAAACACCTTGAGTGCATAAGGCACCCCAAAACCTTAACCTCGTCTTAGAAGACTTAAATTCTTCCCTTACTCATCCTGCTTGCATAATCATGAATGAGTAATAAATTAATCATTACACCAATCATATACCTTTGCCTCTAAGCGCACCTTGCATAATTAGAGCACAAATAATACTTGCAATATAAAATAGTGCACGTCATACGAAATTCACAATGTATAACCAAACAATTTAACTCGGTCATCCCTATACATGATACTAAGTTCTCGATCCGTCGTCCTTAAACATGCACCTAAAAGAAAGGTTTCGTAACTTGTACGTACCTTGAGCAAACAAATTGGTATGCCACTTTACTAACTAGAAATCACCTTCAATAAACTCCTCTCCTAAGCCAAATAATAACATCTCAATCAATACCCAATCAATCAAATTTACAGCAATACTAACTTACTTTAAAACCTTCAAAATCCAAATCAAACAACACTTTAAAACCTTCCCTTTAGTTAAAATTAAAGGCTTATATATAGTTCTTTAAATTTTCTTCATAAAAACCTTAAAATACACTCTTATACATGAAATTACAGCAAGTTCAAAGTCTAATAAAAATCTGAAAATTATATAAAAAAAACCCTAAAAATCTCCCTTTTTAATGGGTGATTAAACCCTCTTTATAAAACATTAAAAGTAGTACTTAGAAACTATTTCCAACACTTAAAACTTCAATAAAAACATATATTTATGCTTAATTAACTTTAAACATAATTAATTTTATTAATCAAACTCAAGGATAATATTTTAAGTATAAAAAAACTTCGTTAAAATCAAAAACTGCCCGAAAATCATATTTAGAGGCTGAATTTGGCCACGAGAGGGTGGTGTTCACTACCATAGGTAGTGAGTCTTTCTTAAAACGTTGTTTCCACATGAAAAACACTACTTTTTTTGTCAAAATCAGATGAGTTCAGATGCTGATCGGGATTAAAATGGGATTAATATTAATGAACGGAAATCTTAAAATTAAAACTCGAATTTAAGTGTTTAAAATAATATGGAATTAAGTTAAAATAATCAGTAGTTATAATCACCAAAATTTCAAAACATCATTACTATAAAAGTCCTAAATCAATTGTTCATAAAAACCCTAAAATCATGATTTTCACTAATTAAAAACCCTAGGTTATAAAATTTACAAAATCTGAGAATTATGACACTTATAAAATCTGAAATTATAAAGTTTAATCATCAAAATACAATTTGATACTAATTAAATTAATTTCAAACAATAAAATCAAAACCCATAAATCAATAATTATAATTACACAAATTAATAAAACTAAGGAGAAAGAAAATAAGACTAACCTTTTTGTGTGGGAAATTTTTTTGGGGATTCATGGGGTATTTATAGGAGAGAATTGTAGGGTAAATAATAATATTGGGCCTCATAAAAATAATGGGTCGATTAAGTAAACAAATGGGTTAGGCTTGTGTGATTGGACATAAATTGTAGAATAAAGGTGCATAAAATAATTTGTTCAAATAAATTTCGACCCAGATTAATAATTTGAAACTTTTGAAATTAAATTATGAAAAATAACAAATAAATATTATAAATAAAATAAATTTTCATTTATAAAATATTTAAAAATACAGGGGATTACAGCCACGCCTTGCTTAGTTTAATGGACGCATTTTCTAGGTATCATCAGATCTTCATGCACCCCGACGACCGAGCAAAAACGACATTCGTTACGAACGCCGGGGTGTACAACTACAAAATGATGCCCTTCAGATTGAAAAAATGCGGGGGCAACATACCAAAGATTGGTGGATCAAGTTTTTGCCGAGCAAAAAGGCCGAAACATGGAGGTCTACTTTGACGATTCAATCGTCAAGAGTAAAAAAGATGAAGACCATGTTAAGGACCTGGCAAAAGCCTTCGCCACCCTAAGAAAGCACCAGATGAAGCTGAATCCGAAGAAGTGTGTCTTCGGCGTGAAATCAGGGAAGTTCCTTGGATTCATGGTCAGCAAAAGAGGGATTGATGCCAATCCCACCAAGGTGCAGGCAGCGCTCGATCTTCCCGAGCCGAAAACAAAGAGGGATGTTCAGCGGCTCACCGGAAGGATGGCAGCCCTCTCGAGGTTTATCTCCAGGGCCTCGGATAAGGGGTTACCTTTCTTCAAAGCCCTGAAACTCCCGAAAACAAAAGAGCTCGTCTGGGAAGACGAGCAAAAAGAAGCCTTCAAGCAGCTTCGGGAGCACCTGGCTCAACTCCCAACGCTGGCTAGTCCAGTGGAAGGAGAGTCCCTGTACTTATACGTGGTTGTCAGCCCAACCACAATTAGTGCAGTATTGCTAAGGGAGGAAAATAAGGTTCAGTAACCGATCTACTTCGTCAGTCACACTCTGACAGATGTCGAGACTCGCTACCCCTTACTCGAAAAAGTTGCTTATGCAGTGGTGGTAGCTGCTCGGAAGTTAAGACCCTATTTTGATTGTCATCAGATAGTGGTTTTGACCGATCAGCCGCTGGAAAAGGTTCTCGGCAAAGTTGAAAAATCTGGTAGGCCGGCCAAATGGGCTTTCGAGCTCACAGAATTCAGCATCAGCTACCAGCCGAGAGCAGCCATAAAGGCTCAAGCTCTGGCGGACTTCCTGGCCGAATGCTCGTACCAGGAAACGCTGAATGATGAAAAGAAAACCTGGACCGTGTTCACGGATGGATCCTCCACCGTGAACGGTTCGGGGGCAGGGGTGGTCATAACCTCTCCTGAAGGCAGGTCCTTCGAGTACGCACTAAAATTTTCATTCAAAGCTTCGAATAACGAAGCCGAATATGAGGCGGCCATTGCCGGCCTAGAATTGTGCATCTCGCTGGAAGCCGAACATGTTTGTCTGAAGACAGACTCTTAGCTAGTTGCATGTCAGATTGGTGGCAGCTACGAGGCCAAAGAGCCCTCAATCATACCTTGCCAAGATCAAATCAGTTATTGCAAAGCTGAGAACTTTTATTTGAAGTTCAGTTGATCCTAAGGGGTCAGAATGCTCAGGCCGACGCACTATCCAAACTTGCTAGTTCAACTCTCACTGAGCTGAACCGATCTGTATATGTGGAGGTGTGCCGAGAAAGAAGTATCGACGAAGCATCTGAAGTGTGCTGCGTTGATCAAGAACCAAGCTGGATGGATCCCATCCTGGCTTTCAAGCTTCGGGGAGAAATTCTCGAAGACAGAATTTTGGCCTACAAGTTGAAGCGAACTGGTTCAAGGTTCATTGTCTTCAACGGGGAGCTGCTGAGGAAGTCCTTCTCAGCCCCATTACTGAAATGCGTGGGACCAACAGATGCAGATTATATCCTTCGGGAAATCCATCTCGGCATCTGCGGGAACCACATTGGGGGAAGGACCTTGGCCCACAAAGCATTAAGGGCATGGTACTATTGGCCCACCATGATCTCAGACGCTAAGGAGCTGGTCAGAAAATGCGAAAAATGCCAAAAATTCGCGCCAGTTATCCATCAGCCAGCCCAAGAGCTTCAGCCGGTGCTGAATCCGCTTCCGTTTGCTCAATGGGGGTTGGATATCCTGGGCCCATTTCCAGATGCCGCATACCAGAAAAAATGGCTGATAGTCAGTGTCGACTATTTCAGTAAATGGATTGAGGCCGAAGCAGCCTCAAACATTACAGAGCAGTCTGTCAGAAAATTTATCTGGCAGAATATTATCACTCGTTTCGGCATCCTAAAAGTATTTGTCTTTTATCATGGAAGGCAGTTCGATAACCTGCCGCTGAAGCGGTATACAGATCAGTTCGGCATCAAATTGGCATATTCAGCGGTATGCCACCCGCAAAGTAACGGACAAGCCGAAGCTGCAAATAAGCAAATCCTGAATGCCCTCAAAAAGAGGGTGGAGGATCAGAAGTCCAAGTGGCTGGAGGAGCTCCCAGGAATCCTCTGGTCCCTTCGGACAACCGAAAAAGAGGCAACGGGCCACTCACCCTTTAAATTGGTGTATGGCGCCAAAGTCGTTCTCCCCGTGGAGATCGGTACAGAAAGCCTGCGAGTGCATCACTTCTCGGCTGAGAATGAGGATCTTATGGGGGAATCCCTCGACTTCCTTGATGAAGTAAGAAACTCAGCCCGAGTCAGAATGGTTGCATACAAGCAGAGAATTAGCAAATTTTACAACCGAAGAGTTCAAGCGAGGCCTCTCAAAATTGGAGACCTCATCCTTCGGAACGCTGCTGCAATGCAGAAAAACCAAATTCATGGGAAACTTTCAGCTGCCTGGGAGGGACCCTATGAAGTCTATGATGAACTTCAGCCGGGAACATACCGACTTCGACAGTTGGATGGAACTGAGCTGAAAAATCACTGGAATGCTGATGTGCTTAAAAAATATCATGTGTAAGCCCTTCGGGGCAGAACAATCTTTGTAAGTACATCATGAATTAATGAAAGGCCTCAGGGCCACTATTCTCCACAAAACATTTGCAATTTTTACTCTTTCATTTTTTCTTTATGCTATCTACTCTTTAAGGGTTTCCTTCGTCCCTGTCCGGAACCTTCGCCCTCAGAGTACCAAGTTTCGGATTGCCGATAAACTCGCCTTTCTAAAGAACTGTGGTCTTTCAGCTGGGGTGACAACCTTAATAAGACTTGTTCTACAAGGCAGTGAGTCCATGGACAAAGCTGGGATATTGCCTTAACTGAGCCTTGTATCCCAGATAGCCATTATCTGAAATACTACCTTCAGTTGGCCCTGTATTTGAGGTATCCATTTTTAAGATAGACAGAAAATCAAGAGCAAAAGTGTAAATGGGTAGAAAATAGTGATCTCAGAAATCTGAGGGGCAAACCTTCAAATTTCTGGGGGGCAAGAAGCACAATAAGTGCAGAATGCCTCAGCTGACACCTCTAAGCTGAAGCTTTGTACTTAGCAAAAAAAATAAAAAATAAAAAAATGCAAGTGCAAAGCAAAGCAGTATGAGAGAAATGTCAAATGCATAAAATACGAAATCATGCTCGTATCACGAGCTACAAAGTTGTGTTCAAACAAACTAAAAGATTGTATCGGCAGCCGCCCACAAGCGGAAAATAACAGCTGCCGAAATACGTACAAAAACAAAAATAAACTGTTTGTACATCAAGGCAAGCTGAAGCAAAAAATAAGGCAAAAAGAGATTCAGAAAGCGGCAAGTCTGAAATTAAGCACACGTTGATCCGCAAGACTCTGAAGACAACTGCCCGATTTCCTATGGTTCAGCCGGAGGGTCAGGCTGGTCAGCAGTGCCTGGCCCCTGAGCAGTCTCGGTTCCAGCAGCAGAGGAGGCAGGTTGGGCTCTTGCCTGGGCATCAGCGGCTCGCTGTTCAGCCTCCAACTCCTGTCGTTCAGCTTCCTCCTCGGCTGCTTCAGCCTGAAGGATTTCATACTCAGCAGGAGTGGAATATTTCATGTGTGGATCCTCGGGATCCTGAGCCCAAAGCGCGCACTTAGCCCAATCCAGCGAAGGCTCAGCATGGAGAGCCAACCTCCGAGCCACCCTAAACCCATTTGTGTAACCCATTTCATATTCTTCTTGGGTGTAGAGGCGGACTTGGAGCAAGGCTTCAGCATCAGTCAGCTTCTTTCGACTCTCCTCCAAATCTATTTTAGATTTTTCCAATTCTTCTGAGAGTTTGGACGAAGAAGTCTTCTGCTCGTTAAGCTCCAGCTGGATATTGGAAGTCTCGGCCCTGGCCTGGGTCAGCTCGTCTCCCTTAACCTTCAGCTGATTCTCCAGTTCTTTCAGCTTCTGGTCCTGGCCCTCAGCAGCAGCTTGGGCAGCAGAGAGGTGGGCATCCCTGGCCTGTTGAGCTTCTTCAGCGGCCATCCTACTGGACTCAAGATCTTCCAGCCTCTACTCCATCTCCTGGACTTGACCAGCAGCCTCGACAGCGATTCGGCGCGAGATAGCCGCCCTGAAACTGGGGATGTCAAAAGCCCCAAACTCATTGATGACACTATCCCCGGCCATCAGGGTAGGGAAAACCTCAGTTTCCATGGCGTGGCAAAAGGTCCGAAGGGCCTCAGCAGCTTGCTTCTCATACTTCTCGGCCGCCGCCTGTTTCTCCTCAGCAGCCTGCTGCTTCAGCTCTGCCAACTTCGCCTCCTCCTGGGCGATCTTAGCATCCTCCCAAGCCTGCTCCAGCTTGTCTTGGAGGGTGTCAATCAGCTCTACAGTAAGAGTCTGATTGTGCACAACCTGTTAGCAGGAGCGCATCAGTAAAAGGAGAAAAAGAAAGAAGAAGAGTTGAATTAATGAAAAGAATAGCTGAATTAAAAAAGGGAAAAAACCCTAAACGGATAAATACCTGCATCAGCAAGCGCTGGTTGTCTCGGGCAGGGTCAGGGACCCTTCGGCTGGACTCTCCCATTCCAGCAGTGGCCTTCAGCGACCACACCCTAGCTCGGTCCACCTCCGACATACCAGTGAGGTCGCCGAAGTAACCCGCAGCCCCTTCACGGTTCTGGCCCCAAATACGTTCCCAAACAGATTCTGGGACTGTGATGCGGGGGGCCGAGAAACCCAGATCTCCAGAATTCAGCGTCTGGAAGGACGGGAAGGAAGAAGAAGGAACCTCCCGAGCCTTCTAGGAATCAGCATTCTCTTCCCTTTCGGCGGAGCCCAGCTGGTCTCTACCGGGGTCAGCAACAATGACTTCTTCTTCCTCCTCCCCCAAATCAGGTTGACGAAGTAAAGCGGCAACCTCTCTATCAATATCATCCGAGAAACCTTCAGCAATCGGTTTCTCAACATCTTCAGCGGAGTGTCCTTGAACCCCCCCTTTCGGATCAGGAGTTCTTTGGTCCACCTCCATCTCTTGAGTTTCGGTAGGTGGAGGGGGGGTTTGAGGACGCGGAATCTCTGGCGGAGGGGGAGCCCTCGGCGAGCGTCTACCTTCATCAGGCTCCCTGATATGGATGCCCCCAGTAGGTATCATCTCTGCCTGAAACTGACGAGGCCCCAGCACTGCTATCCTCCTCCTCCTCTTCGCCAAGGGTTGTTCGTCCATTTCTTTAGATTCAGACGAAGATGGATCCTCATGACGAACAGGTGCTTTCCCTTCTCTCCTTCCGCTCCCTTCCTCGGACTACAGAAATGGGGGGCAGCAAGGTGTGAGTAAAAAACAAAACAAAAAACAAACAAGACAAGAGGCAAGGAGCTGACCGAAACTCTTGGCTGAGCTCCGGACGCAGAGGTACCCTGCTCGGCGGCACCAGACGTTCCTACACCTCCTTCCAAGGAGTCAATTGCTCGGGATACGTCTTCGGCTGTCTGAGCAGCCTGTGCTTCCTCAGGTAATAAGGGCCTGAGGGGGTCTCGCTTCTCCCACCAAGGCTTCTGCTTGGTGTAATCTGCGGCAGCCTCGATCTGAAGGCCCGTTTCGTGCAGATGCAACGGACGGTTCTTTGGAGCTGTGATCGCTGGAGCCCGGTCTAAGATGACTCGTTCAGCGTTTACCCCAAGCCGATTGTAGTCAATACCTAAGGTAGCTTCGCTCAGCTCTGAAAAGGCAAGACAAAGGTTAGACTGAGGGAGTAGGCATTAAAAATAAGCAAGAAATTAAACAAGGCAAAGTCCTCGGCCCCAGCCGAAGATACTTACCATCCCTGTACTTTCGGCTGAGGCCGACAACCGCCAACATATTCTCTTGGAAGACGTAATGGTTGTCTGGAAGCCATCTGGCCGGGATGAATCTCATTCGGCCAACTCCCCCAGGGTTATCCTGCTTCCCGAAGAAGCTCATTTGCTGGTAGCTGGGGTGACGAGCAGCGTCAGGGTCTTCGGGGCCCAAATCCTGCATGTTCGGATCGGGCCTGGAGAGGTATCGGGGAGCCCTAAAAAAATAAGGGTGCTCCGGATCAGCGGGAACCCTTACCCAGACCCACTGACCTCTCCAATCCTTATCCGAAGAATCGTTCGGCCACATAGTCAAATATTGGGGGCGGCTCTCTATTCGCCACCAGCCTGAAGACCCGTGTTGGTCGTACGCGCTCTGCATGTTCTGCACTAGCTGATGCATCCTTCGGAAGCAATGCAAATTCAGTTCAACGGCAAAAAACCGGCACACCCGGAGATAAGTCATCACCCGCCGAATGCTGACAGGCGTTAATTGGCACACGGAGATCCTGTACTTTATTAAAATATCCCTGATGAAGGGATCCAGAGGGAACCGAAGCCCATATTGTAATTGTCGAGTGTATACCCCTATGTACCCAGGAGGGGGACGATGAATCCTGTCAGTTGGCGAGGGCATTCGGCACCAATACCCATCCTCCTCAAAGATGCCGTAGTGCAACTCTATTTGCTCGGCAAATCGATAGGCTTCGGCATGCCGAACCCACCAAGAGTAAGGGGTATTTTTCACCATGGCACGCTGGACCTCGGCATCTTGCCATTCAGCATGCCCGGGGAGCAAGTCCCAAAGCACGGCAGGCAACTCCTCTGCCTGCTCAGCCTGCTCTCTCTGCTCAGGCTGCTCTGCCTCGCCGGCCCCGGCGTCCTGCTGAGGCGGCACGACATTCAAAGGAACGGCCGGAATTCCCCTCTCCGGGTCTTCCTCGACTCGTTCTCCATTCCAAACATCGGCGCGGTCTCGGGGATCCCCAGCCTGGCCCCGTCGACCGGGTCGACGCCCTCTTCCTCGAGCCATAACCAAATTCGAAGAAGAAAAGTAGGAAAAAGAGGAATTCTCTCAAAAAGGCAAGAAAATCAAGAGAAACTCGAAGAAATTTACCTTCAAATGGGTCGAAACGCGCCGGTCAAGTCAGTCGGAGTAGCGGATTTGAGTGTCGAACTTGGATTCGGAGATACTGCGCTAAAGTTTCAAGGCAAAAATGGTGTTTTTGCGAGAATTCAAGCGTAAATCGGTGAAGAAATGAGGCAAGAATGCAAGTCAGGCCTTATGATTCCAGAAAAGGGAATTTCAAGGGTCGAAAAATTTAAATCTTTCTTAAATGCCTCCTTAAGTAACCGTTAAACCTTCTCTCCCTTGATTAACCGCCCATTATCCACTCAACTTCCCATTAATTATCCAAATTACAGTTACTTAGTTAATGACTGTTTAAAATCTAAATATTTTGATTTAATTAGATCATTTACTTCCCTCCATTTTTATCGGATTCAAACCCGATCCGTCATCCTTCCAAGCCGGGTCTGGGGGGCAAGTTGTTTGGGTCCAATTTAGCTAATTGGGCCTATTCATTAAATGATCCAATTCTCCAAGGTCAAGGCCCAAGCCTCCAATCAAGCCAAGTCAGCAACAAGTCAATTGGTCCAAATTGTTGTGGTCAGCTCATGACTACTTGGGGCTCAATTGTTCTCCTCTCTTTGTATGCAAAGGTATAAAAGCCTTCAATTACATTATCATCATCTAAGACACATTAAAGCCTCAAGCATTAAATCTCTTGCATAGCTTTTCTCTCTAAACACTGTTTGACTTCGGCATCGGAGGGGTCTTCCTCGGATCCACCCCCGAGGCCAGTTTACGTGTGTTTGCTGTGCAGGAAACCTTCGGCCCAGCATCATTTGGACCGGACAAGTCTTCATCCACTTCATTGGACCTTCGGCAAGGTCCCATTGTTTTCACCCGAAACAGTAAGTAAAGATGACTACATCATGAATGTATAGTAAAGGCAGTTTACTACCAACACTAAGAAATCTAGGAACTTAAAGATCTGTTTTTTTGTTTGGTTAAGTGTTAAATGTGTGATCCGTTACAGTCATGTATACCACAAACTCAATATCAGTTGAACATAAACTTGTTTGTATGCCTTATCCTTTGCATTACATTAGATTTTTATTACATTAGCAGAAGTTTCCTTAGCAGGAGTACAATAACAATGAAAACGACGACAACCACAACAACAACGAAAAACAACGAAAACAACGAAAAACAATAGAGCAAGAACACCCAGTGAGGATCCCATCTATAGTGGGTTCTGGGGGTTTCCTTATTAGCTTAATAATGGGAAAACATCAGTTGATGTGTTCGGCAATGTAACTGCCTCAGGCTTCACTTTATTACTGAGAAGGACTTCTCAAATTATACTTTCATATCTGTTTCACTGTTGAAGGGTAATGGTCCCATTGGTTTGGTTGCTTCTAGAAGTTCCTCCAGTGGTATCTTCGGCTTTGACTGCTCCAGTGGAACGACACGCCTTCCATAGTTTTCGGGGTTTGGACAGTACTCCTGAAATTGATTCAGACATTGTTAATATGACACCAACAGTCACAGGCTTTTTTTTTGGTATGGAAGTTTATTTTTATGTAGAGTTGGTTACTTACTTGATCAGCATGCATTTTCTTCACAAATGTTTTGAATAAATTGAAATTCCCCCCATCGAGTAGTTGGTTGTTCAAACGAAGATATGTCAATCCATACATCTTCAGCTTTGGTGGACCGTCTCTATTCACCCCATTTGGCCTTGCATTCAGCAGCATCTGATCATAAGCATTGGGATCATATCTTGGTAGCGCATTTTCACCTGCTACCTCTACATTTTCTCTCCAGCATCCACTTAAGACCTGCAATATAATTCAATTGAGTTAACAAAAGTGTACTATGTGAGGTAAGAACTTTCACATTGTGGTTCATTACAAAATTATATGAAAGAAAATAATATTGTTGTGCACTTGTGCTATGTATTTGTGTTCAAAGCAACAAAATGTTTTTATTTGAAGGTTTAAACTTGTATATGTTTCAATTGAAGATCTCATTAGTCAGTAATTTCTTGCAAGTTTCTGATGACCAGACAGTTTCGAATGCTCTGAGTATTTGACATTAAGCTCAAGTCCCCACCTGTTTTACAAGCTCTTGTGGGGCGCTATCAGCATAACCAGGCTGCTCAGAGTCCTTCATCTCAAGACATGTAAAATCTAAAACACCATAGTGCCTAGAAAGCATCCTTGCTATTGGTCGATACCCATCTCTTTCAAACAAGTTGTAGTACCCTGCAGTCAGCTCAGCTGCATGACTTTCCTCGTTGTACCACCAATGTATTCCAGAAACCTGTTCATAGATCATAAGTAAAAATAAATCAGTAGTCATTTGCAAAAATAAATCAGTAGTCATTTGCAAAAATAAATTCTTATCTATAGTTGTTCCTATGGCTCACTTTAGCTGCTATCTTGACTTTGCAGCCGCAGAATGCTTTAGTTGCTTCTTCTAGGATCTGGTCACCATGAATCAATAACTTGTTCGAGTACCAAGTCAGGAAGAATTTTCCACTTTCTGTGACGTATGTCCCATTGTTTCTGAAAAATTCTGTTGATTCTGGTCTGTCATTGTATTGTCCTGCATTCTGTGGCACATCCCACTCAGGATGGCCAGCATCAGTTGCAGCTTTTTTGAAATCTTCTTTCAAATATTTGTCATAGCACTGCAAATTAATAATTTGACATCAGGTTAACTACTGAACTAAGTGTTAATGCATGTTATAATACATAGCATTCTTATGTTATATCTGATTATTCGAAAAAGCTGAATCTGAATGTAATAAGATCACCTGAAATTCTCCAATTCCTGGGTAGTTCCATCCTTGATTTTGTGGATATGAAGGGTATCGTAGCTCTCCAGCTGGGCCAAGACCTACTTCAATGTCAACTATTGTGCCAGCATCTAGGAAATCTGACATATTTTCTCTGAAACTCTTCATGTAATCACTGTATGTCTGTCAAGTTATGTAACAAGAAATTAGTGCCCTTTCTTGTTTCAATTTTAGGAATGTGTGATCTGAAAATACTTACCTGAATTGGAGTCCGCCCTCCAAGGATAGGTTCATTGTCAATGCCAAGAGTAAGGTACTCTTTGTTCCTGGTACCGCGTCTGTTAGTATAGAAGATATCAGGGTTTGAATCTCCATCTTGAAGTACCCATTGCGGAAGTGGGATGTAAACACCGTCACCTACATTACCACCACATTGATGGAATGACATTATTGCTTGTACTTTCAGGCCGCAATCCTTAATGGCCTGAAATAAGCTCCTGTAAGCCTTCCAGTCATACTGCTTAGGTCCTTTTGCTTCTATTATTCCCCACCAGACATCGACCATGACTCCATCGACTTCTGCTTCCTTCAGCTTGTATAGTTGTCTCTTGATGTCGTCCTGGTTCTGGAAGTTGTTATCTGGCGTGACTACTCCCAACTGTTGCCATAAAACAAGTAAATAAATTAGTCATTGAACTGCTGCTTTAATTTGTTGTCTGACTTAATTAAGGAAATGATTGTGCTGAATGCTGATTAATGCAGGCTTACTGGTAACATTGCATAGACGGGCACATAGTTCAACAGCATGTTTGCCATATCGGTGTCTTTAGCTGAGACCTGAAGCAACATAGTGAATTATTTGTCTAAAAAGGGAGTGAAGAGCATGCATATCTAGTTAAAAGGTTAAGTAATGAAGCATTATTGTAATTTGAATTCATCTAAATAGGTAAGGAAATCCCAACTCTCGAGTTGAAAAGAATACAAAAGTAGAAAACAGTACGATTTTAAACCTGTAAGATTCTAAACTATTTAAAGCTCATGATCTGATCAGCATTAAATAGCAATGAAACATAACATACTCATAATTCTCAAAGAAGAAAAGTTAGAAACTCTTACAAATCTCCAAATCTTGATTAGTACTAGAAACTATTGAATGGGTTTAAATCTTGTTTTGCATGTGTTTTCTTTCATTGCAAATCATGCTATTTATAGTTCATTGTATCTGAAGTTGTTACAGAAACAGCCAACACTGTTATGGGGCAATTGTCGAAATTGAAAAACTAACACATGCTTTCTCTTTGTCACTGGATACTTGATTATGGTCACCTCTTGTTGTGTGCTGTCATCAGCTGCGCGCTTTTTATGATCACTAGATCAGCGGCGATAACAAATTATCCATCCAATTTCACAGACTGTTACATATTGGTCCTGCTGATCGAATGCACATTCTTCTTCTGCAGAGTATTGCAGAGATGATATTTCATCACTATGGGTATATGGTATTTTTTAAATTAAAAAAGGGAGATGCCTTGATCCATCAACTTCTAATAAGAAAGATTAAAGAGTTGCTTAAAAAGTGTTACAATGCTAGCTTAAAAACTCAGAGTTTCTAATGAATAATCTTCTTGTCTAATGTATATATTGAATAACGAATGAAACTAGTTAGGAAGGTGATCAATGCACAATTTCATCACATTCAAATTCTACATTCAGATATATGATATACAATATGAACTACTACGTATGTTAAATGGACCTAGTACAGTAGTACCCGTGGTGCACACTAGATGGACCTAGTACAGTAGCGTAGTACCCGTGGTGCCCACTAGTACCACGTTACTGGTACATGTCCAAGTAAAGATGAGGGTCTGTCACAGGTATTTGAAATGAAACGACGAGTCCAAGTAACATAATTGACGGGCTGCTAGACTCTAACTCCGTCTCATCCATATTTCTTGCTAGATTGAAATCAAAATTTTCAGAATGTATTATAATCACTGGAATATTACTCTTTGAGGAATGTCTTAAGTCCTTTTTTTTCATTTTTTTATTATTGATTAGAGTACTAATATAGTAATATTGTAGCCAAATTATCTGCAGGATTATAATAACTTTCTGATTTTCCTTCTAACGTCAGTTCTAAAGTTGGGCCATAATGTAGTTTATTTTCTTGAAAACAAAAATACTTTTGCAAGCCTCTTTTTTCTGTTGAAGTAACAGAAACCGTTATTTTCTATGATTTGTGAGGATATACGGATAGAGTTGGGTTTGTAAATTATTGTGCATACTTGCAGGCCAGGCTTTTATCAAAAATATCATCTTATTGGTATCATTTTCTGTTAGAATTTTAATTCAGAAAATGACCCAAATTGAACCAAGCCGACTATATTTCCATAGGGGTATTTTATATTGTACACTCTCTTTTAGCATATGCTAGGCCTGTATAAAACTATCCGAGAATCCGATAATCGGATCCGTAACCGATCCGAATTTTTGGATATCCGATCTGAGTTTTCATTTCGGATCGGATATCCGATCCGAAAAAGCGGATATCGGATGCGGATTTGGATATTAATTTTCATAATTTCGGATATCCGATATCCGAAAGATATCCGAAATATAAAGCCTAAAATAGTGAAATATATATATAAATTTTAAATTGTTCATATAAAACTAACCCTGTATTATTAACTTATTATAATATTTTTAATGTATATGATGATAATATTAATTGCAAAAGGACTACTATTTTTGTTAAAATATTTTGTACAACTTAGCGATAAAAAAAGGTAAAATTAGTGAAATTTAGAAAGTAATCATAACAATTTTACTTAATATTGGATAATGGATATCCGAAGCATCATATCCGATCCGAAAATTTTGGATATCCGAATATCGGATATACGAATTTTTCAAATCGGATTTGGATATCAATTTTTAATATTCGAGTCTTCGGATATCTGATCCGTGAACAGGCCTACAATGCATATAGCATTAGGCAATCATTCATGCATCATAAAATTTTTAGCTATTATATGGAGTAACTATTTTATCTCAAGCAACCCTCTAAACTTGAGGTACATAATTTTCAAGTTTTTATAAAAGTTGTTTGGGCCAAGTCCATTGTCCTAAGCTTGGTGACCTGAATACCCCTCCACAATCCAACCTATTATTACTCATTGGAAGGTACAAATTTATTCCTAATCTGTCAAACTAAGTACAGCTTTGCCACTTGAAAGTACAATTATAAATAGCTCTCCAATCATTAATAATGGTAACTTCTTTCTAATTCTCTCTCCTCTCTCTTAAGTACTCTCTCTCAACTAAGTACTCTGGTCACACCCCCGGGGCAGCTAATCTTCGTTGTTTAGCAGGCCAAGCGCTCAGATGTACAAGCGAAGCCCTCAGAATTACCCCAGCAAGGCGGAGTTAAAGGACATTTGGGCAGTCGGACATTAGGTTTAGGACATCTTGATATACCTTGTAATACCCTAACACGTTTAGGAGGAGAATTTTTCAGAAACAAAAGTATACCTTTCTTTCATTTCATCTACAATTGTTGTTGTTGACCTTGTTATTGTTGTCCTATCTCCATTAATTTAACTTATGCTTCACACAAATACAAACTAGAATCACGTTACAAACTAAAGTTAAGTTAAATTCAATTAATAGTAACTTCAATTCAGTCAATATCAAGTGAGTTGAGAAAAACTGAAAATTATGGCTAAAACTACCAATTGTTTATTCAGCTTAAGACATAATCCAATTAAACAATCTAAACTTTATCAACTATCCAATAATTAATATATTGTCCACATCAATGTCACATTCATTCAACATCAAAATTGAAAAAAAATTACAACTTAGTACTCATTTTTTATCAAAGATGGTTGACATCAGAATAAATACTTGTAATTTAGATATCCTTACCAAAAACTAATTTCAAATTATTCGTTTAAATTTCAAAAAAAAATTAATAATACTTTCAAATTTAATTATCTAACTTTTTTCAAATATGGACCTAATACCACCGATATTCGTATATAATTATCCTCCTTTTAAGGTTCAAAGTACCTTTCAATTTTGAATTTTTGTTGTATAGCATATGCAAAATACATGGAAAGTACATTTAGTTGACTAATTAAGCTGAACACATGTTTTAGTAATCTATAACAAAATATGAAGTACAACTTAATCATAGAAATGTTAAGTTTTACAAAAGTGTACAACGTGAATCTAGTGCACATTTATAACAGGTGTAGACAAGATTTGTGTAAGATTTCAACGGATTAATAAATACAACAATCGCTTCCACTAATAACAATATTACCTAGTAATATAGCATGAGGAATCCTCATAAAAATACACATTCCTCCAATATCTCTCTCTTCATTCCCATGTTAGATCATTCTATCCTCCATTCACAAAACCTTTTTCCCTAAAGTTACATACTTTAGCCAATAATAATCATAATATTAATAATTATTTATCTAATAATTAGGATTAATTATTAACTAAGAATTACACAATATAAAATTACTCCCTCCCACTTTACCTAACACATCAAAAGGCATCGAAAAAACCCGCCACTTTTTAACCCCCCTTAAATTAATTACTCCACTATTTGTATAATTATTTCCACCCATAACAACCACCACCACAACCACCACCACCTATCTTATTTTGACAGCGGTGGATGTTGCTCCACCGCTGCTACCCGAACCACCCGTAGAACCCGACATTCCCACCATTTGATGGTGATGATACGAACCCGACCCGTACATCTGACCTTGATGATGATGCCCCATCATCATCATCCCACCGTACATCCCACCACCACCACCTCCACCACCACTATTCCCACCGGAACCACCACCATACCCGCCGGAACCACCGCCACCACCGCCACCGGAACCCGAATTACCACCGGAAGATCCGTCTTTCTCACCGGGTCTTCCGCCGGAAACCGTGGTTTTCTCCCCCTCCAACTCCCTATACTTATGAAGATAAACCTTCAATGGCTCAACATACTCCTCAAATCCAAGCGTAGTCATCGCCCACAAAAGATCGTCGCCATTAATCGTCTTCCTCTTCTCTCTCTGACACTTATCGGAAGCTTCGCCGGTGATGAAGCTGATGAACTCCGACACACACTCTTGAACGGTTTCTTTAGCGTCTTTGGAGATTTTAGCGTTTGCCGGCAACGCTTTCTTCATGATTCTGCTGACGTTAGCGATGGGAAGAAAACGGTCTTGTTCACGAGCGGAGAGTTCGCGGTTACCGCCGCCGCCGGATTCGTTGTCGGAATCCGCCATCGGAAAACGCTGAGTGGGTTGGGAGGAGAGAGAAAGAGTGGGGGAGAAGGAGGAGAGAGAAAAAAAAAAAAGAAGGAGAAAGGAAGTGCAGGGGATCCGTTGGATTGGTGGAGTAATAATGCATCAAAAGCGACCACGTGGATGAATATGAGCCGTTTGTTAGATGATAAGGAAGAGGAAAGCGTGGATAAAGGATAAGGCGTTGGATTGTGACGTGGGGTATACTGCTCTTCATGGTACAGATTTTGACAACCGTACTATTTTTTTTTATTTTTTTTTTGTTAGAAAATATACTGTATTAAACAGAGTAAAAAAAGGGAATAAAAATAAAAAATGTGCCGTATGACTTTAGCTGACTTTTCCCTCGAATTAATAAAACTAGAGTGTATCTCTGCTAGCGACCGTATACATGTAACATGTATATTTAGAAAGGAAAAATAATACTCCGTAAAAAAGACGGAAATTTTTTTTAAAAAAAATGGAAGTTTCTTAAAGGGAGGTTATTAAAAAAAAAAAAAAATCTAAACTCATGAGAGTTGAGTATTGAGGTTTTGGAGAAATCTCATTAATTGACTCTGTAATTAGTATGACTAGAGTATATCCGTGCTAGCACATGGTATACATATAAATATGTTTTTTTTAGAAAGAAAGATGAAAGTTATTATAAAAAAATGAAAAACTTAAACTCATGAGAGTTGAGGTTTTGGAGAAACCTCATTAACTGACTATGTAATTATAATATAGATATAGATTATAAATCATCAAAAAAATGATCAATATACATAGTATATTTAAATTGTAGGACAATTATCTTACTCCGTTCAAATTTGATGTAATTTTTTTTATTTTTTATTTTTTGAGTTTGCCTCACCCGATTCACCGGAATCAAATCTTCCTTCCTTTACCTTATTAAGAGGGCGTTTGGTTCGCAGACTGGTATGAAGTTGGAATCAACAATAAAATCATAGTGTTATGGGTTTGGAACTTGATTCTTAATACCATATGTTTGGTATGCTTATGGAATGCAATTTTTTTCTTTTATTTAATACCTAAAAGTATGGGAATGAGCCAAACCCACCTCCCCCACCCCCCTTCCCCAAAGGTTTCTAAACCTCATATCTTGGGGGTTTGAGGTATGGGTTTGAAACATTTAAAATCATAAAACAAACATAAGGTATTTAAACCATTCTAAACTCATACCTTATATCTTAATTATGTGAACCAATCACCCCCCTAAAAGTTTAACAACACACTTATGAATAGTGTTAAGCCAACTATATCCCTAAAAATGTCAAACTACATATATACCCTCATTTTTATGCATGCAAATCACTTGTTTGACCTTTTTTTCCTTTTTATTTTTCCTATTTTTTTAACCACATGCGTGAAGTAGCCTTTTTGGAATTTTTAACTACATGCATGTTTGAACAATTAGATCCTTGTTACTTTGTTAGGGACTCTTACTCTTTTATTCAACACTTAGAAAATAGTGTGCGGAACTACCCCTAAAATTTTGTTTTAATATTTTCTCTCGTTAATGTTACCAATAACTAAAGTTGTGACATAAAATCAAATTGAAAAAGATTCCCGGACATAGTTAACTATTCACGATCCTAATAAGGTGAAAATTACAAAACTTAATTACCTTAGGGGGGGGGGAATTTTGAATAATGTGAACGTAATTAATCTAGCTAGTATTCTTTACCAGTTTTTTTTTTTTTGGGCAAGTCTTTGTCAGTTTATCTTATTTGTCTTTGGATTGATTACTAAAAAAAAAAAAATGGTCCATGAATAACATAGGTCACTTTTCATTTGGCGTTTTTTTCTCTTATTTGCCAAAAACGTCCTACATTTTCAACTTTTCGTATTTTTGTTCTCTATTCGTTTTAAACATAACTAGCTTTTATATGCACACGATGCGTATGTCAAACAATATTTTAAAAATTAACATCATTAGTTTTATACAACAACCTAAATGAGTTACAAAAAGTCCAATTGAATTAAAATATCAAAAAGACCATTTTTTTTTAAATGTAAAAATTATAAACAATTTTGTTTGCAAAAAAACATATGATGAATTAGGTGACAAACATAGCATGGTTGACACAAAGGCTATGGTGTCGTGGACTCGTGGTTGATGGAGAGGATGCCGGGATGGTTGATGGAGTTTCTAGATGATCATGGAAATGTTTTTCCCATAAACATAAAAAATAACTATCTATACTAATATATTAAAAAACGTTTATAAGAATGTTCGCGTGTCACGTTGACTCCCCTCATCACGCCACGTCACCAATTCAACTAATCATTGCGCCATGTCGTGCACAAGGTGTTCCTAAGAACGTCCACGTGTCACTGCACGTAAACTAATCATTACGCCACATCATGCACTGATAAATTAAAAAAAAAATACTTTCCACAAGATTTGAACACGCAACCTCTAAATTTAAAACTAATTTAAGTGTTTTACCACCAAGCCAAGTTATTTTTTATGTATTTTTTTTAATACAAAATATTAATATCTAACAAATGACAAATCAATAAGAACAATACAATTAATTACAAAAAAATTGAGTTATAAATTACAATGTATATTAATGATCAACCCTATGTAATAACACAGGGCATCGCCCGGGCTCAAAAACTAGTATTTAATTAAAAGATACATAATTGGAGAATATAAAAAAGAAGGCTCGTAGCGTATGTGTCTTTATGGGTGATTTACAAAACTTTGTCATTTTGAAAATTTATTACACTTTTGTGTTAGATGAAATAAAATTCATTACTAAAGTACTTTCCTTGTAGGATCAAATACAATTATTTGATTTTTTTTTTTTTTTTAAAAACGTAGGGCGAATTGCTATTAAAGAGTTTGTTTGACATTGTTTACTAATTTTCTTAATTTTTGAAAACAAAAACAAAAAACTAGAAAATGTTATTTTTGCTTTTCAGTTGTCACTTTTTGAAAACTAGCATGATTTTAAAAAAGTTTGACCAACTCTAGATTCAGTATAGGACATATATCATATGATTTTTGAAACTAAAAAGCAGAATGCCACAGCGATACCAAACGAAATAGCGGTTTTACCTTTGGATGTATCTACTAAACTCACTAAAATTAGTATAATGTATTTACGAAGTATAATTGCTATGTAGGATAGTGATTTGCTCTAACTAAAATGAAAAATATTAATAAATTTACTCCTATTCTATGTGGACAACAGGTTTGTAATAAGTATTAATCCAGAGCCAACGGTAAATAAGTTTTAAACAAACCATACTTATGTAAATTGTTATTTTTTATACCCATCAAATTAGTGTGACTGAAACAAATGGATTTATAGCAAGGTTTTACAGGATTTGATTAGGTAAACTAGGTTAGGCTCGTGCTACGCACGATTTATCAAAATAAAAAATAATAGCAATTTTGCATCAGAAGAGAAGATCAAACAACTCTACTACAATTGATATTTCCCTTGTGAATAATTGGAATAAAATACTAATCCAATAAATTACAACAAAATAGAAAGAGATTTGGAAAGCAGAAGGAAAAAAAATTAGATGCGAATAATTGAATAGATTTAAGCTATAGTAGAGGTAAAATTTTGGTGTAGTAAACATTATGATTGAATATTCAAATTAATTTATTATTATTATTATTATTATTATTATTATTTTTTTTTATTATTATTATTATTATTATTATTATTATTATTATTATTTATTTATTTATTTATTTTAATTATTATTTTTATTATAATAAATTTCAAAAAAACCTATAAGGTCAATCAATTTACAAGAAATTAAATTGGTGGGGAGCCGAGATACAATCTGAGCCCCCACGCCTCCAGCTATAGCGAACCCGATCCTGTTAAAGATGTGAACAGCTGCACGAGCACCAATATCCTGAGCCTTAGCGAACGCCTGAACCCGCTTTAGCAACGCAATAACATCCTTCTCTAATTCGCCCAAAGGAGAAAAGGAGAAAGGAAGAAAACCATAGCCAATAGCCCTGCAACGCGTCCCATACTCGTCCCGCTTCCGTTGAGCCGCAGCCGACACAACACGACCAGGAACGAAGTCAGACAACCCCGATTGAACACGACCAGGAACGACGAAGTCAGACAACTCCGATTGTGTCAAAGGTGAAGACCCCGTCAAGTCAACACATACATCAAGGCCTCTATCCCAAGAATAAAGCAACACATCTGCTGGTCAAAGAGCCCCGTCGTTCCCTCCAGTCAACCCAACGTTAACCTCCTTTCGAGCAAAAATCCCAAACTGAAAAGAAATATCAACAAGGTTGTCACGAACAACATTGTGCCGATGTTTAATATCTACCATCCCAGCACATGACAGTGCATGATCCCCATAAATATACCCATAAAAAATCCTTGAGCAATTAAGCAGAACACGGTGTTGAAACGGAGAACAAAAGAGCACCCAACCGGTAGTAAAGAACACTACGGTAAGTCTTACCATTCATAGTCTGACCCAAACCCGATATTGAGACCGTCCGCAACCAAGCCGAAGAGTGATCCCCCTATTGGGACTTCCATAAGGCAACCTGACGCAGAGATAAGGAGAAACTGGAATCCGCAGATGTAGTGACCTTTGTGAAATTTATACATCTGCCAATTTTTTCATGAGTCTGGGGGAAGCGATCTCACTGGGTCAGTCTCCACGGTCCTATTAAAAAGTCTAAGAGCTCCATCGAAGGCCGATCCCGGACCAACAATACTGAAATTGCGAAGAAGCATAGCTTGAAGACTAGAAGACTTAGATGCGACGCAAGGAAAGCATTGTGCCGAACATCACCCGCCGAATAGACAGCCAAACCACCATAAGAAAAAGGTAAGGTGGAAAGTCGTCATTGCCAATCACCAAAATCAAGCCCTGAAGCAGTTACAATGCGCTCCAAAGAAGCCCGAAGGGCCACGCCAAAAGAAATATGTGATGTTTCAAAAAGACGAGGAGGATAAGTGCGCATAGCAAAGTAGAGTTTCGAAACCCGAGTACACGCACGAAGAAGAAACAACTCACACTGGGGATCATCGAGCTTAGAAACAGCATCCATTAGCACAATGGTCTTCGACACTCTATGTGAAACAAGCTCACCACATAAAGAGGAATCAGCACTGACAAGACCACGAAGCTTAACACCATGCATAGGACGACCAATATATGGAGGAAAAACACTGACGAGACGACTACGAGGGTCCTTCGAGGGCCAGAATACTTCCTTTTTTCTTAACGTTGACATGGTTTTTTTTTTTTTATTTTTTTATTTTTTATTTTTTATTATTATTATTATTATTATTATTATTATTATTATTATTATTATTATTATTACTTGTATTTTGAAACTCCAAATTTAAAGAGAAATTCAATATATCGTATTACTCAATAATTTATAATAAAAGAGTCAATATTTAACCTCAAAAAAGGGGGAAAAATAAAGGAAGTTAGGCGTGAAAAAAAGAAGGAAAAGTTGACACGTGTATAGCTTGGGAGGAAGGATGTACGATGTTGGCGATTGTTACTTTAGTATTATATATATATATATATATATATATATATATATATATATATATATATATATATATATATATATATATATATATATATATATATATATATATATATATATATATATATACTAGCCTTTTGGCCCGTTCGATGCACGGGTTCTTATCTAGGTTATTTCATATGTAGGTATGTTTTTCAATAGTTGAAACGTTTGATATAAAATATGAAGTAATTGTTTCATTATTAAAACTTAAAAGGAAAAAAAAGAATGAGGGTAGAACTGTGGAAAAAGATAAAGGAATTTAGATACGTATATATACATAAAGATTGTAAGGTATGAAATGACATATTGGTTTAAGTTATATTTTAAGTTTATTAGTTGAAAAGACAATTTTTATATAATTCAATTCATATGTATATGTGATGTATATCAATTGGTTCAACTTTATTTTATTATGATGGAAATGAAACACTTCATTTTCTTAATTGAATTTGCAAGTTATAGAATGTATAAAGACTTAAACCAAAAGATCAAAAGGGGTGACATGTGTCATATGTGGTAGTGAGTAACTTGTGATGACATGTGTCATATGAAAAATTATGGTTTGTGTTTTTAAATACTAAGTATAGATGTGTGTGTGCGCGCGCGCGTGCGTGTGCGCATAGTCATTTTTAAATTGTTATTATCTAATATTACAATATAATATTTATTATGTTATTGAAAATATGCAAAATTGATGGTTAGACAAAATATATTAATGTTGTATTATCTATTGAGCTTAAACGTTTAGAATGGAAGCTAAATGAATGAAGTACTCATATAGTCATCAATCAATATTTATATATATTACATATTACTTCATATGTAAATAAAAGGAAAGTAAGGAAAGGAAAAAAAAAATAAAAGGAAAGGATAAAAAATAATAAAAAGTAAAAGGAAGTAGAATGGAAGAGAAAGTCAAGTTTCATATTAGTTTCATACCTATTAAGGTCTCGTTCACTTCACCTTTTTTTTTGCTGAACTGAAATTATTTTATTGCACTGAATTTAATTTTGCTAAACTTAAATTATTGTTACCGAACTGAAATTAATTATACTGAACTGAAATTATTTTTGTTGAACAGAAATTATTTTTACTGAATTTCTAATATATTTCTTCTTTAAACTTACTGATTTTTACTGAACTGAAATTAATTTTACAAAACTGAACTCATTATTACTGAATTGAAATTATTTTTACTGAACTGAACTGAAATTAATTTAAAAAATATAATAGAAAATCTGTAAAAATAATTTTAGTTTAGCAAAAATAATTTCAGTTCAGTAAAAATAATTAAGTTCAGCAAAAATAATTCCAATTCAGTAAAAATAGTTTCAGTTCAATAAAAATAATTTCAAATCAGCAAAAATAAGTTGAAGTGAACGGAGTCTTAGTATAAGTTTATAGATTTCCAAACAAATATACCTAATCTAAGTAATTATGGAAAAATCTAATATAATATGCTGATTTCCAATTAGAACTAGAAAAATATAACTCAAGCAACTCGTAAATATTATACTTTGTATAATGAATAAAAAAAAATTAGTCAAACTACTCATTAAAATTATAATTCAAAAACGGACCACAAAAAAGTGAAAACACTGTTTTTTCTTGCTTTTTGTTTGTTTGTTTTTTTTGTTTTTTTTTTTTTTTTTTTTCAAATTTACTAAAAAGTGAAAACAAAAAATGATGCCAAACAAGCCCTACCGGCACTTAGATCTTAGGATTGTAACTTGAAGATAACTGAACCTAAAAAAACCAAAAACTAAACTAGAATCGAAACCGACCCTTTCAATGACCAAATTAATCAATCAGTAAATATTAAGGGGGTTAATTATCACTTTCCTCAACATTATGGAGACAAGGGTACAGAAGTACAAAGCGGATCACCGAATTTGGAATTCCTACCATTAAGGTACATGATTTATTTCATCAAAATAATTTTCACCTTACCCTCCTTTTCATAGAAGTGTGCATTTATTTAAATTCTACATTTTTCAAAGGATTTGTTGCATATTTTAAGAAAGATAAAGGAACCCTTTTTGTTAAGAATTTCAAAATGTACTTTGATTGAAAAAATTGTCTTCTTTCGGCATTTGACTTGACTTCAATCGAAAACGTGCCACTTTTGGATCGATTTGAATAAGATTAATTTCTCGCGGTTATGATTTTATGAAGAATGCCACTTTTAGCATGACTTGATTGAATAAGATAATTTGCGTACATCTATTAATTAATGATAATATTCTTTTTCTTGTAAAAAAAAATGTTATTAGGCTTTCTTCGCTTTATTTTATTTTTGTTATACTGATATTATTTTACCGAAGTAAAATTATTTTTATTGAATTAAAGTTATTTTGAATGATTCTCTATAATACTCTGTATTTGTTTTGTGACATTATTGATTTTTGTGGATCAGTAGTTAATTCTACAGAAGTGAAATTATTTTTTATTGTATGCTATTTAGGTGAAGTAAAAAAGACCATAATTTACGCACAAATTTTGTAAGTTTATTTATTACTAGATTAGACCCGTGGGATGCACTGCGATGCACGGATTACAAAAATTATTGAAATGAAATAGCTTAATTCTATTATATCATAAAAGATATGCAGCTATCATCATAAATTACATGAGTATCAAAATATAAAAACGAAAGCCAATTTCTAGATATCAATTTATTTATTCCAACCAAAAATAAAATTTATTTATTTATTTATTGAGACAGTAAAAAAATTGAAATGAAAATGATTAAAAATAAATAAATAAATAACCAATTCCTTAAAAAAAACAAAGGCCCTGTTTGGGAGAAAGCTGAAGCTGATTGAGTTAGCTGATTTTGACTAGCTGATTTTATTAACTGATTTGACTAACTTATTGTATTAACTGATTATATAAAAGTGTTTGGTAAATAGCTGATAGCTTAAAGGTGATTGAGTATGTGAAATGACCAATAAGCTAATTGTGGGGTAGGTAGTTTGGATAGGATTTTAAATTAAATGAGGTTATAAGTGTAATTTCACAATAATTAATGAATAAGCTAATTGAAAAAGCTCCTAAAACGAGCTTTTTAAAAAAGAGCTTATTCCACTAAATAAGCTCTTTCAATAAGCTTAGTACCAAACACTTGTATTAGCTTGTTTGACTAGTCAATCAGCTAAAGTTAGTCAAATAAGCTAATATACCCCCAATAAGCTAACTACCAAACAGGGCCAAAACCAAAAAAAAAAAAAAAAAAAAAAAAAAAAAAAAAAAAAAAAAACAAAATATATATAACGACATCATAGGTGCATTTGGAGGAAAATTTTTTCATGAAAAAGTGACATATATACATTTGGGAGAGAGGATTTTTTTTTTTTTTGGTGTTTAGAGAGCCACAAGAGCAGGTGATGAGAATCAATCCTAGGATCACCTGGGATCGGGAGGGGAGCTCTAAGATGTCAGCATATTTCTATTTTAGTAATAGTTAATAGACTTTGGTGACTAGGAAAGCAAGCAAATGATGATCTTACCAACAAAATTTTTAATGTGCAAACTTTGTGATAAATTTTCCATTTTGATACAGAGTAGTAAATAAGTATACTCAATATTTTTTAAGGATTTAGATATGATTTAATGAATAATATCTTTTAGAGTATTTAGGGCCTGTTCATATTTACTTATTTTCAGTTCAGTTCAGTTCAGTTCAGCTCCAATTAGTTCAGTTCAGTTCAGCTCTTAATTTCCCTCTTAGTTCAGTTCAGTTCAGTTCAGTTCAGCTCCAATCTGTTCAGTTCAGTTCAGCTCCAATCAGTTCAGTTCAGTTCAGTTCAGTTCAGCTCCAATCAGTTCAGTTCAGTTCAGTTCAGTTCAGTTCAGTAAATATGAACATACCCTTAGTATTATCATATGGGAAGACACAGGTGTTACAATTGTTTTCTAATAAACAGGATTTGTTCATAATCTCTTGTATTACTTATGTTTATATAATTTGAAATAATTTTATATAAAGTGTGACTAGATTATATCTAAATATATTGTAAATAATACTCCGTATAAAACGAGTCTAATCGCTGTAAATAATATGAGGTAGTATAAATAGATAATGATTTCTCCAATAAGACAAGCTATGTTATGTACCATTTGCAATAAATTAGGCCCTGTTCTCTTCACCTTAAAAAAATAATATTAAGTAAAAATAATTTCAGTTCAGTAAAAATAAGTTCAGTTCAGTAAAATTAATTTCAGTTCAGTAAAAATAATTTCAGTTCAGTAAAAATAATTTCAGTTCAGTAAAAATAAGTTCAGTTCAGTAAAATTCAGTTTTCTTAAAGAAGAATTATAATAGAAAATCAGTAAAAATAATTTCAGTTCAGTAAAATTAAGTTCAGTTCAGTAAAAATAAGTTCAGTTCAGCAAAAATAATTTCAGTTCAGCAAAATTAAGATGAATCAAACAGGGCCTTAGTTATCATCCATAATCTTGGTGGGAGTTTCTTAATTCTTTCAACTACTTGTTAAAGTTTTATAGAAGATACAAATACTGAAAGTAACAAGTAAAGAAAAGAGAATTTACGCATGTGTGTTGGACTTCATAGCCATTTAACAATTGCGCTGATATCTAAAAAATAGTGGTCCATGCGTATCTAAACAAAAATTGAAAATTGAAATAAAAAATGATCCATGAGAAATCATGGAAAATCATGGAATAAAGGTTTTTTCTTTATTAATACTTGTAATATTTTAAGTGGAAGAAATTATGATATAGTTCTTGAATGGTAAATCATTACTTCAATGTTGCCTCAGAATAAGTTAATGTTTTTATCAAAAAAAAAAAAATAAAAAAAAAAATAAAAAAAAATGTTAATGTTGAAATGAGTTGAAACTGAGCTGAGTTAAACTGAACTGAAATTAAGCTGAAGTGAACATACTCTTAATTAGGGCTGAGCAAAACTACCCGAAAAACCGATCCGTAATCGTTCCGAAAATTAGGGTACCCGATCTGATAACCATAACGTTTCGGGTACCCGTTTCGATAATTTTTTTATCGGGTTTGGTTATTGGGTATCATTTTAAAATTAACGGTTACCCGATCCGATCCGATAAACATTTTTTTGCTTTTTTCCCTACCTTAAATCTATTTTTTTTTTATGAAAAAATCTAAACTCTTACTTTACTTCATAATTACTTTATAATATCAATGATTAGTAATATTATCAATAATTTGGTTAAAATCACATGATATTGTTGTTAATTAGTGGTAAATTATATCATAATAGCTACATAATTAAGTTTAAATATCATTATTCAATATCTTATTGGGTACCCGATAACCGATCCGAAAATCCCGGTACCCAAAGTCCGTGTACCCGAACTTATCTATTCGGGTTATGGATATCACTTCTAGAGATTTTGGTTATTGGGTACCCGAACCGTTAGTACTAACGGTACGGGTACCCGTCCCATGCTCACCGTACCCCTGCTCTTAATTAATGGTATAACTCTTCCAAAAAATTGATAATTATCCAATGTTCTAGCTAGTGGCTCCATTAATTATTACTCGATAATGAATAATAAATTAAATCATATCTTCTCAAATTGAAATACGGAGTACTTGAAAAAAATAGGGTTACTAATCTACTATGTATATCTTTCTTGCATAAAAGCTACTCCTATAACATTATACGGAGTACAGTATAATATACGTAGTACTACGTATAAAAATAAAAAGTACACTACTCTATATAAAATCTACCTTTAGTACCCTGTACGTACTAGTTTTGCTCGAACAGACATGTTACATTAGAGTGTTGCACATACTTAAATAATAGTAATGATTATAGAAATATTGCAAAGTAAATTGAGAGTATGCTGTTGAAGACAATAGGCAGTATACAACTCTTTTTTTCAAAACTCTGAACTTTCTTTCTTAAACTTTGAAGTTCCCTGGAAATGAAGGGTTGTACTATACAATATAAAAAGCTTTGAAAGATCAATGAAATACTCTGTATTTTTGTAAGCCTTTATTGCTTAAGGGCGGTAGGAAGGTAGGTATGGCGTTCGTTAGCTTTTCGAGTTTATTAAACACTGTCGGTCTTCGATCATGAAGATGCTGATTCAATAAAGGATCAGCAACCAGGACCTAGCTTGCTTGATTCTTTTGCATAATAATGAAGTTATAAAAATCACAAAAAGCTTTAACTTTGTCCAAATAAAGTAAACTTTTGCTAATAGCATGGCTGCTTACAAAAAGCATGGTTTTTGCAAGAAAATCATTAGCATCAGTCAAGTGCCCTATCATCTAATTAATCAGCTAATTAAGAATTTAAGACTCTTAATATAGCCGAAAGCAGATAGTAATTTAATGTAAAGATTTCCACATAATTGCTATATATACAAATAAATTTGTGAGCCCTACTATTAGAATATGCCCAATTTCATTTATCAACCATAATTACATTAATTAAATTTCATTTTTATTTTATTAGGCCCTGGTTATGCAATTTGCTTACTAGTTTTTCTTAAAATTCTATTATTTGGCCTACAAGGATAACTAGGCCCAACTCTATAGGCCCACTTATCTTTTTTTTGGTAACACTTGTTCTAACTAATGACATGAATGTATACTCGATCTTGTCGAAATAATCTAACATGTTAGGTACCTAACACGCCAGGAACTGATACGTGAAGTACTACCCCGATCTTAGGCATATTCATGACTTTGCTTTCGCTCTTGTAGTCTTGTTAATTGGTTGATGACTTCACACCCTCTTATTTTTTCTGAAGCTGTATTGTCAATGACATGGTAGATTAGGCAAAGGTATACATCATGAACTTTGTCTCATTAAAAATAATCTTCATCAACTTGCTAATTCAAGAATATGATATAGTTGTAGATAAATTTGTGAGTTGACTTAGCTGCTTAGCTATCCTGGTAGTTGTACTTGTGACTAATTTAGTTCCAACTCTCATCTAATGATCTAAATATATCTAATGACATTGTTTATGCCTAATTGATTATGTATATATGTTGGTGCAATAATGTCTCTCTTATGAGTCTTATCCAATTGTTCAAAACAATTTTTCATGATCCCAACTATTCATCATGGCGAAGATCTAATTTGCAATTAAATCTCAGATGATGAGAAACGATCTCAGGATCCCTTGAAATCGGAGGAAAACTCTAACCACCTGAGCTATCCCTCGATCTCGTGACCTCTTACAATCTAACAACCTTAACATTGTTGGAATATACTTGTGCTATGTGGATTCATAGAAGTAAATTAAACTAATCACTGGAATTCGCAACTAAGCGTTGAACAGGAATCTGTCAGCGAAATCAAAGGCGAGAACAAACAAAAGATCTGACATATGAATCAAATTAACAATATGTGTTTCAAAGATCAAGAATTAGAGTATGCAATATAAAACAGAAATGGCTGTCAGAGTTTTAATTACTTTAATCACAGTAAGATTTAGCAAAAAGAAATATACTTTGTGCTTGAAATGGCATCCGAGGTGAATGCAAAGATAGCACAAAAGTTTAACAATGTAACACAAACATGCTTCCAATCTTAATATGCTATTATACCCTCAACAAGTGGAGGAAAAATCCGTGATCGGATAAAAAATAAGGGCTAATGATTTAATGAACAAGTACTAGTTAATTAATTCCCAAGCAACCGCGATTGGGAGTAAAATTTTTTGTGTATGAATTTTTTATGATTATGCTTGAATTTCAAACCTTGAACACTTGATGGATCCCATGCAGAGATCAATTTCAATGAAGTTCTCTTCGTTCATTTCGTTTAGCATCTCCATCCAGTTTTGCTGTCTGAAATGGGATTTTAATGAGCAGTCTGATGACCATTTCTGATGCTGAAATCCATACCATGATGGCTCTTGTGATCTCTTTGAGTCGACATAGTGGCCTGTTGGAAGCGCGATTTCTATTAGACTCTCTTCGTCTGAGATTGACCCGTCTGAGTAGTTTGTGCTGTGACTCAGATTTTCTCTGAACATAGAATCGTTTTCTGAATCCTCACTTGAAGTTGTGTGATCAACACTTTCACTGTCAGACAGCAGTATTTCTGGTGACCTGTGATTTTCATTCTGCTGTCTTTTGTGTTTTGACACTTTTTCTTCTTCAAATCTAGCAACATTTTCCTGTATTGTTTCATGTATTTTTCTCTCAGCTTCTTCTTCTTTTTCTTCTTGCAATGACTCATTCAACGGGATATCTGTCTGTTGATGACTTGATTCGGAAACAACCTTCTCAGTGGAACGCGTACATGACTGTTCTCTTAGTGTTGATTTCTGCTCGTATGACTTTAACCGACAAAGAATTACAGGACATAGAATAAGAGCTGAAGATGTAAGGAAGATAGTAAGAAACCCGAACCCTAGAGATTGAGAACAAACAAGTAAACATCCCAGGGCAGCAAGCCAAGGAAGTGGATTTCTGACTAAACATGAACAACTTCCCATTTCTTCTTCTTTGAATAGAACAAGGAAATCACTCTATTGGGTTGATGTAGTTTTGGATCTAAAAATGTGATAAACAAATTGATGTCTGGCTACGACGAAACAACAAAATGTTTAGTCCAAGAACAAGCAACAATACAACCAAAAACACTCGAGTTTAAGCTCTTTGGGAGTTGGATAGTTTCTTCAATGATATCAAGTGGTTTTCCTATTTGATCCTAAGAACTGATTGCTAAAGATAGAAATATGTTCGACACGAAAACGAACATTATATCCGAAAAGAGAAAATCAAAATCAGTATCATATATGAAGAGAGAAAATGAGACCTTTAAACTCACTATCAGAAAGTACTTGAAGAATAAACTAGGCTATAAATTCAGAGTAAATAACAGAGGATTCTCTCTTGAAAAACCCATAAACTGGTTTTTTAGGTACCTAGTTTTTATAGCATTTAAAAGAGATATAACTTTGGAGTAAGAGAAACCATGTGAAGTCTTCTGAGCTTACCACATGGCACTTTTCCCTCCAACTTGCATTTTAAATCAACTCTTGACACACCAAAATTAGTAGTTTAGTACTATTACTAATTATATAAACTAAGCTACTTTCTAATTTTCTCAGAAATTTCCCTACTTCAAACTTCTGCTGTCACACCCCCTTTGATCTTCTTTTGCTTGATTAACAATGTTTCTTTGGCCCTTTGAAAGTTTGAGAGAACGAATCGAGCTCTCGGAAGATCTATAGAGTCCTAGAACAAATGTAAAGATATGAGTAGGAATGCAGGACTAGAAATATGACTATTTTTAGTAGTTTAAGTGATAAACTGTTTCCCACAAAGTTGAAGAAATTTGTTTAGATGAGTTTAATTAGAGCTAAATGGATCTTGTTTAGCTTAATTCGGATCGCGGTAATCTGTAGAGAAGATCAAGAGGGACCAAGAAGGGTGATTTGTTGCAAGATTAGGCCATGCTTGCTTGTATATTTAGTCCTATAATGATGGCTTTTAAGCATGCTTTAGCATTTGGACCATCAATTTGTCTGCGGGAAAGTTAACCCCGCTATCTATTGTCTCATACTCAATCATACTAAAGTGGGGTTATTTAAATTGCTCGTGTAGTTTGTAACTGTTACGATTTTTCTTGGAGTAAATCTTTTTTTAGAGGGAAGAGTAAATCTTATTCATTGTACATTTGTACATTTGTTGTATTATTATGTACTCCGTAGAAGAAAATAAAGAAAAGTATATAGAGATTTTGTCCAACGTTGAAATTCTTTTACTATTTCCCAAAATTGTAAAGGGAAAGTCATATGCAATACGTCACAATCTGTTACTTTCTATTCTTTTACTACTTCCCAAAATTGTAAAGGGAAAGTCATATGGAATACGTCACAATCTGTTACTTCCTCTGTTTTTTCAATTTACGTCGTAGAGAAATGACATAACCAATAAGTATAAGAGGGGAGTGAATTACGTATTTCCACGCATAATTAACTTTAGATATTTTTTTGTAAATTTTGTCAAGAATAAGCCAATCTTTACGTAATTAGCTCAAATTAAGCAAACCTTTTAATTAACAAAAATAAGTTGACTTTTAGTAGGTATTTTCTTTAAATAGCTCAAATGACATACGACATACCAAACAAATTACTTTTAATATGTATAAGGCGACTCGACAGGTTTTCGAGTCGCACCTTATGTATAGGTGACTTTGAAAACCTAATTTAAACCACCGAATAAGTTGGGTTATAGAGTCGCATGCAAATATTGGGCGACTTGTTAACCTATCAAGTCGCCTCATATATATTAAGTGACTCGTTAGGTGCTTTAATGATTTTAACCCCAACTTAACAAGTCGCCTAAAAAGTATGAGGCGACTCGATAGGTTTATAAGTCGCACCTTATGTACATATGACTCTAAAGTCTGACTTAGGCCCCGTTCTTTAGAGCTGCTCTGCTCTGCTCAAATCAAATCTGTTCTGCTCTGCTCGGCTCTGCTCTGCTCTATTTTCAAATAATAATTAATAATAACAACAATAATAATTAATATTCAATAATAACAATTAATATTGTATTGATGATAATAACTTATTATTTTGAATAACTATAATAATTATTAATATTAAAATTAATTAATATTTATTAATATTAATATTAATTAATATTTTTAATCATAATAATAATTAATAATAATTATTATCAATAATAATATTTAATAATTCAAACTATTAAAAATTAATATTTAATAATATTATTAATTAATAATTTCTAATAGTTATAACAATTCTTTCAAATAAATAAATAATAATAATAATAACAATTAATAACAATTTCTTTTATAAACATTTGATAGTAGTAGTAGTAGTAGTAGTAATAGTAGTGTAGTAGTAGTAGTAGTAGCAGTAGTCAGGGTCGTTTTTGAGATTTCGGGGGCCCATGGGCGAAAGAATAAATCGGGCCCCTATTGTATATAGTACGAAGTATTTATTTTATTTTATTTTGTTAATATTGAAGAGAAATTTTTTTATTATTATTTTATATGTGTATATATACTTTAATATGAACAAATTATCATCCTTAAGAAAAAGTTTTGAACAAATAATTTAATTTTGACTATAGTAAAAAAAAAAAAAAAAAAAAAAACTCTTATAATAAATTATACTCAATGGAAAAATAAATACTTCTATATATATATATATATATATATATATATATATATATATATATATATATATATATATATATATATATATATATATATATATATATATATACTATTACAAGTCTACAACTATATGGTTTTCTCTTACAAATGAAATTGATCATACTTCATAATCTAAAAATCTAAATCCATAAATAATAATTTATTTTATTTTTTTTAGGAACATAGCAATAGATATTTTATTATAATATAACAATAATTTAGTCTATAGTGGTTTATATATATAAACTATGCAAGTAGTAATTTTATTTTTTAAACAAAGGAAAAAAAAAAAAAGCAAATTGGAGGTAAGAGTAGTCGAACCACTAACTTATGTGTATATTAAGTACTTACAAACTTATACCAACCACCAAGCTACAAAGAATCAGAGATACGAATGTTGATAAATTTATCTCTAAATAAATATAATTTTAATGAGGCCCTCTTTGGAAATGAGGCCCTCTCTGTTCGTGGGCCCTGGGCTGGCACCCCGGCTGCCCTGGGTCAGCGACGGGCCTGGCAGTAGTAGCAGTAGTCAATACTAGAAATGATCCATTTTTCGATGGCCATAATCCATCGGTAAAATTGTAAAAACCATCGGTATCTCGTTTACCGATGGCTGCCATCGGTAAAAAACCATCGGATGATAATACGTCGGTAAAATCGAAAATACCGATGGAAAAACCATCGGTAAACTTAATACCGATGGCTCTAAACCATCGGTAAACGCGCGTATTCTTGTAGTGAGTAGTAGTACAACAACATTAATAATAATGTTGAAATCTGCTCTGCTCGGCTCGGCTCTGCTCTGTTCTGCTATTTAGAAATCTGCTCTGCTCTGCTGAAATTTAATCTGCTCTGCTTTGTTGACCCCTGCTCTGCTCTGCCCTGCCCAGAAGCTCAAAAGAACAGGGCCTTATTAGGGTTTTTTTTTTTTGTAATAGTGTGCCCTTAAAACATTTATTTACACAATTGCTCTCATTAATTCTAATTGTTTTTTTCAGCTCTTAAAAATAGTTTGTGGACATTTATACCCCTAAACAATATTTGTTTACATGTTTTGCCTCATTAGCAAATTAAAGTTGTAACATAAGGCCAAACCAAGAAATTCCCTGACTAGCTAGCTATGATACTCGCATCGAGTGCTTAGCTGTCCTAATAGTAAAAAATAACTTGGAGGGATTATACACTATTAAGATTTTTGAGAGATTAGGTGAAAACTTAATCCTCTATTTATACACTTCTTTTTTTCCCCTTGCAATCTTCTTAATTCAAGCTTGTCAATGTATACACCATTACAATCACCAATATCTTAAATTACCAATATATAAAACTCTTAGGATATGACATTACATCCCGTCTTGTGTGTGGTTGGTCACCCCGTATGGGCACTTATAAAAGATTAAAGCTAAGTAACCCCTATAACACTAACCAAGTAAACCTGTGATACTGATCGAGTAACACTCCTCTAACACTGACCAAGTAGCCCATGTTATTATGAGAGTATCATGAATTAAGATATATTTAACAAAAATTCACATAACTATTTTCCCTAAATTATAGCGTAAGAGAAAGACCAGAGTGTTACAGATTTTTTTTTTTTTTTTTTTTTAAATGTTTATTCTTCGTATAAGATAAACCTAACATTTCATCCCATTCAGAACCCAATTGGGCCATCAAACAACCTATTATTTGGATGTTCATGGTGAATTACTAGTTTTTCTAAAATAGATCGAGCTACCTATAGGGGAGTGTGGTTCAATGTTGTCAACGGATGGGCATCCTTAAGCTTTTGGTGATCATATATCGCGGTATCAAATCTGAGGATGAGTTGAGTTGTGATATGGACTAGTATTATGGTAACTCACATGGCAATTCACATGTGAGAGTGAGTGATGAGTCCAAAAGTGAAAGTATCGCCTCACATTAAAAGATTGTAAACGCAAGAGTGCGTGTTGGGATGTGTATCTCACATTAAAGAAAAAAAATATAAATAAAATTGTGTCTATTTGGCTAAGTTGGTACTCTCCTCATTGTCATACGCTTTGGATGTGAAACCTCCTTGGACTTATAAAGTAGACATTCACACCAGGTGTGCCTAAAGCTCGTTTATATCATATTATTCCACATGATTCAATGGGTACGAAGAAAATAAAGGTTTGTTCTCTTCAGCTTAATTCTAGTTTAGTTCACTTCAATTCAGCTCATATTAGTTTAGTTCGGTTCCTAATTTCATTATCTTATAAAATATTCACTTCAATTCAGTTCAGTCTATCTATTTCAATTAAGCTCCAATCAGTTCAGTAAATCAAAACAGGCCCTAAGTGAGATTAATTCTCCTCCCCCACCCCCAAGTTTGTTTTCATAAAATAAAATTCACTTCAAAATGGATTTTTCTAAACCAAATTAAAAACAACCTTAAAATATTTCTCATAATCCTTTGATGCATTTGCTTGCTTTTAAGCTCAATAACTAATACTTCCTCCGTTTCTTTTTAGTTGGCACGTTTTTTTAGTCACGTTTGCCAATGCACTTATTCAATCATTAATATCTTTAGTTACCAATAAGCAAAAATTATGAAAAGTTGATATTTTGAAAGTATACAACATGACAAATTAACAAGATCCCACGTGACTATATTTTTCATTACGTATAAAGCACAAAACACGATCAAAGGAAGGTGTGTGAATAGTGCTAAAGTCAAAGCGTGTCAACTAAATAAAAACGGAGGTAGTAAGAGCTTGGATTTTTATTTTATTTTTTTTTCAAATTGCAAAGTGCATTTTAATGATGTTCAAACTTTGTATTAATTAGTGCAAGTTGGTGGATTTGCTTGGTAAATTCATAAATTTGTTTTGGATACAACCCCAAACCCTTTTTTCTAAAAAGGGTATGTATTGTACATAATGAGGAAAGCATGATCATTTTTGATCGTGCAACTTGCCAAGATTATGCGAGTTAGATCTAAAACACTATGGATCATTCCTAAATAAAGTAAGTTTCTGTCAAACATCAAAATAATTTACTTGTATATGCTACTACGTATATGAAAAACTTAGTGCTAATTATTCATTAAGGTATATAATCAGCACAACTCATGCATGCTAGTTTCTTATGTTACAAGAGACTTTCCTTCCAAAATTACATTTTAAATTATGAACATAATTGACTTATAGTTAGCAAGCTTTTGGAGAAATATATATGTAATACAAGAATTTAGCTTCGGTTATAAATTCTATGACACAAAAATCATGTTATATGTACTCCGTGAGTACTTCAATAACTTCATTTGTGATGTCTTTAAACTAATCTTAAGAAATTCTAGCAATATGAAGAAATATATGTAATAAATCGTAATAAAGTGTTAATTATGTATTCTAACTGACGCACATGTTTAGCATTTTGAACACCCAAGATGTCAACAATCAAAAGCCAAGAAAAGGCCAATATAATTGTTCATTAACAAACAAGCTATTATGAAGGTGAAAAACTTCAAGGTAAAACAAAATTAGTCATATGTATCATTTCTGATACTTTGTATTTATACTAAGCTAGCTATTGCGGCTTGGGTTGTACCAAGTAACCCTAGCAACATGATGACACAGTATGAGGCCGAGGCTTAACCCGGTTTAAACCTTTACAACTTATTGCCAACCCTATTATAAGGTCGATCTATTATCCCTTACAAAATGGATTTATAAAAAGAACCGGAGGTTGCTAGGTTTCATACCAAATCAAGTACAGTAGTAAAGGTCTTCCTACAAGAAACAAGTGAGGATCCCATAGCTAACATTGATGAAAACAATGGCAAGACAAATGCAGCCACTTGTCGAGTGTCTACAAGGAGCAAATGGTAGCTAAGGTACATGCCGAAAGAGATGCAGCCACTTGTCGAATGTCGACTAGATACGAACGCTAGCTGTAACAATGAAGCAATGCCACATGGAAATCCAGCAATTTAGAGACCTCTTTAGTGTTTGCCCTGAGTTCTAGCTACAAAACGTAGCTTGTGCAAATAAACAAAAGGATTTTGGCCTTTAAGTTTGGATTTTAATTTTTTCGTTGAAAGTTGCTAACTTTGGTAGAATTAATTAGATCAAGTGTGACCATTATTAATATTATGCTAATGTTTTTGGGGAGAGTAATTAGGCTAAGGAATGTCTTAGGGTGTGATTTCCTATTCATTTTACTAGGTTGGGGACCATGCCTCTTTTTTGATGAATGTTTCATTGTAATTTGTTGCCTATTAGGACTTGTGACTTTTGATAAAGAGTGGTAAGTTTTCCATTTTTTTAAAATTCATTATCTTACCTTTTTAATTATACTCCTTATTTTCATATTTATGTTCCGTAAGAGCATACACAATGGTTGCCCAACCCCATCTTGGTTATTGATTATTTTATTATTTTATCCATCTTCCACCTCAATTATAACCACTCTTATAACCATTTAATAACCAATGTATGCCAATAGTTAACCATAATATTTTGGTTATACATTTTCTCTCTCCTACTTTTACCCAACCCCACCACACAATTTATTACTTAAATTCTATTATTATTAAATAATGCATTTGGTAATAATCATTCAAAATTAATAATTATTTATTAGCATACATTAATTAGATAAAATCTCAAAAATTTAAAAATAATGCAATTTTGATATTAATTAGTACGTAATTAGTCGTTAATTAAGACACAAACAATAATTGTAACCCTACTACATTCCACAATAATAAAAATCATACATATATATTCTATCAAATGACAAAAGTCTTTGAAAGATAATAACGAACTGCGAACAAGTACAAACACAATGATATAATATTGCGATTACACATCTATTAATGCATATTATTGTCCCTACTTTGAACACCGAATTTGAGCCACATATGTTCAACTAAGTCTTTCTTCAATGCTTTATGCATAGCTTCATCACGAACACGTGCTCTATTAGACATGTAAGTTTCCAAACTTGCAATTCGGTTGTTGCTATTTTGGAACTGAAAAGGCTCTTCATTATTTTCATTACTTGAAGACGCATTTGTAGCTTGATCATATTCATTTGGATCGTAATACGTTTTATATGTATCTCTTTCATCCTCAACAATCATATTGTGCATAATAATACACGCTATCATTATTTTTCCTAACATTGATGCGTCACGAGCTAGCGCTGGATTCCGTATTATTGCAAAACGAGCTTGTAATACTCCAAAAGCACGCTCAACATCCTTTCGTTTAGCTTCTTGTACTTTGGCAAATAGACCTTCTTTTTCATTTTGTGGTAGTGATATTGTAGGAATGAATGCCGCCCATTTAGGATATATACCATCAGTGAGATAATATCCCATATTGTATGTGCGACCATTCACAACATAGTTAATAGAGGGTGCACAACCTTCAAAAACATCATTAAACAATGGGGATCTATCAAGAACATTAATATCATTACGACTACCTGGTGTCCCAAAAAAGGCATGCCAGATCCAAAGATCATATGATGCCACAGCTTCCAAGATTAATGTGGGTTTACCTGGTCTTCCAGAAAACATACCTTTTAATCGAAGTGGACAGTTTTTCCACCTCCAATGCATACACTCAATAGAACCTAACATGCCAGGAAATCCACGACGTTCACCAATCCTTAGTAGTCTTACTAGATCTTCTTCATTGGGCTTTCGAAGGTATTCATCACTAAAGTAAGAGACTATTCCTTCCACAAAATGCTGAAGTGAATCTCTTGCAAGAGATGCACTAATCCGAATGTAGTCATCCACAGAATCAGCGGAGGTGCCATAAGCTATTAGTCTCATAGCCGCGGTGCATTTTTGTAATGCAGAGGCACCAAATCTTCCTGTAGCATCTTGTCTTTGCTGGAAGAAGGGATGACGTTCTTCTAAAGTTTGCTTAATTCGGAGAAATATATGTTTGTTCATGCGAAATCTCCGACGGAATAATTGTGGAGGGAACACAGGATGGTCGGTAAAGTAGTCATTCCATAAACGACTGTGTCCATCCTCACGATCCCTTGGAACGGGAACCCTTGGTGGCCTTGGCACTTGATTAAATATTTGATATACTTCAACTGGATTGGACATAAAAACTTCATCCATCATTCGATCGAACTGGCGATTGGCTTGCCTTCGTCTTTCATATCGTTGGGTTTGGCTATTTTCTGAATTGGAAGAGGAATTAGAAGAGTTGGAGCTATCGTCAGATGACATGTTTTTAAAACCAAATTTGATATGAGAATGGAAGGTAGAAGTATAATAGGGGGAAATGGATGGTTGTTCAAGGGAATCCCACTCTGATGTATCCATCTTATAGAACAAGTGTGTATGATATGTAGTAATTTTTTTGTCTTATATGGTAAATTTGAAGTCTTGCATGCATGCAATGATTCATAAAGTAGTTAATAATTTTTAAAAGTAATGGAGATGCATGCCTTTGCATTGTCACTATCACCTTAACATTGTTATGTACGTCAAAGCATAGTGATGCATGCTACTATTTCCTTTTCAGTGTTAAGTACATCAGTGAACAAAATTCACTATTACCTTTTCAGTGTTAAGTACATCAATGTCTAGTATTTAATATTTGCTTTTCAGTGTTGGGTACATCAAATACTTTACAGTGTAATGTAAATCAATGTACATCTTTTGCAGTGATATATCAAAGTGAATCAATAGGTTTAGTCAGATCAATAATAATTATATGTTATTATATACAAACTTTAATGTATTGAATAATATTATTAAGCTTATAATACGATTATAAGAAGAGACATGTAATTTAACTTAATTTTTTTTATTAATAATGACATTACAATATAAAATTCATTCACATCCTCAAACAACAACTTATTAAAAATATTCAAACTACAAATCAGACCTTAAGTACATAAAAAAGAACAATAAAAAAGGAATTATTTGAAATCAACCAACATTACGACAATAATCAACCATACACTAATACATTAGTCTGAGGGGAACAACTTCTTCAACAAAGTGCTCCTTAATTCTTGATCTTCCGAAGATAAGTTTGGCTTTGAATCGAGGTGTTTAAATAACTCCATATTAATTTTTCTTTGCTTCCTTGCTTCTTTCTCCCTTTCTAGTTGCAACCTTGTAAGTTCAACTTCATTTTCTGATTGCCTTATAAGGTTCATGTTCTGGGCAGTGTCCAACCATTGTTGCCATGCTCCACTTGGCATGTTTGGCACCTTGCTCTTTCCTTTATTTTTGCTAGATTCGTTGCTAGAAGGAAAGCCTGAATACCCAATATCACCACTGGTTGGTGTTTCTGGGTTTGATGAAGAGGAGTAGTTTCCAGCTTCATTGATACGAGATCTCTTTGAGTCACTTCCTTGAGTGGATGTCTTTTCCTTGCATTTTTTAACAACATCTTCACTTGGTTTCCATGCTTCATGTTGTTTTAAGATGTCCCAAACATGCTTGTCTTGAAAGGTTTTAGAGCATAATGAAGACTTTGTTTTGTCGTTAGCATATATACTATATGCTAATTTCATAACATCTTCATCATTCATACCACTTCCCTTTTTTGATTCAGCATGAGCATGTGAGCCACAAAATTTAGAACATGAAGCATTAATCCTTCTCCAACGGTTTCTAAGTTGCTCCGTACCCCTCATTTTCAACAAATCTTCTCGTGTTACCCGATCAGTACCTTCTTCGAAACACCTTTGTTTGTATAGTCTAACATTATTATACATTTCCTCAATTTTCCTCCAAAAAACATCCCCCTTTTGGTTAGTGTTAGTTTTTTTATTTTGACTAACCTCAAGCCAAGCCTTCACAAGAACCACTTCTTCAGCTTTTGACCAAAAAAATTTCCTTCCATCTTGATTGCCTCCTTCATTACCTCTTTCATTACCTTCGCCTTCTTCAACTTCTGGTTCATTTTCGTCATCTGATGCATTCGATGTGTATGAACAATCGAAACTCGGAAATGCACCATCACCTTGTGACATAGAAAAATGTTGAGACATGGGAAATGTTGAATCAATTTGAGAGATTTGAATATTTTCAAAAGATGGGATAACATTTGGAGAATTTGAATAATTAGGATTTTGTGGTGGTTGAAAAGGAAACGGAGTGAAAGTACTTGGATTTGAGAAATTGAGATTTTGTGAACCGTAATTCGGAAAATTTTGAAAATTTGTATCTAAATCTGAGTTGAGATCAATTGGAAGATTAGAATAGTAAGGTTGAGGATTTGGATTATTTTGGGGCTGTGATGAGTTATGAGATTTTGTGGATTTTTTATTTCTGTTAGATTTTGGAATGTTCATCTTAACACAATTTGCTAATAAGAAGAGTAATTTTCACTTTAAAAAAAGTTGTTTCAAAATACTTCAATATTAGGCTCATTTTATAGAGAAAAATAAAATAGAGCCGTTGGTGTATTTTTTTTTTTTTAGAATTGTATTTTAAAAATTATGGCCGTTACAAAAATTACAACGGTTATAAATTCAGAGCAAATCTCAACCATTGATATTTGTATTACGTGTCAAAATCTTAGCCATCCATGTCAACCAAAAAGCAAAAAAAAAATTGCATGACCATATACATAACCGGTTATTTGAATAACCTGGTTATTCAATTGATACCCCAATAATTTCTCTCTCCTCAATATTTTATTAATATTTTCATTTTCTCTCTCTTAATAACCACCCAAATAAATAATGGATGTGGGTACTCTAATACTTGTTTTGTTTTCTTATATTTGCAGTACAGTTTAATGACACATATTTTGAGGAAGAGATAATAATGTAAACAGATAAGGTAATGCTACATGTAGCCCTAAGGGCTATATATAAACATTAAATACATTTTTGGAAATTGTATAAAATTAGGAATTCATGACTAAAACACGCATAAATCAGTGTAATTAGTGTTTACTTCCTCCGTTTTGTTAATATTGCAACAAGGAGGAAATTACGCATCCCGAAACACCTTTTATATGCTAAATATCTATAATTGTGTAAGAGTAAAAATTATAAAAAGTTGATATTGTGAAAGTATTTTATGAGACGAATCCAACAAGATCCCACTTGACTATATTTTGCTTAACGTATAACTCATATTATATGGTCAAACAAGAGTGATGAATAGTGCAAAAAGTCCATTGTTGCAATATTAATAGAACGGAGGAAGTATATTTTTATAATTTCTTAATTTTTTATGATTTTCAAGTGTAAATTTAATGCTTATATGTAGCCCTAAGGGCTATGTATAATATTTTCCATTAATACACATGGCTTTCTTATCCTAGTGTTAAAATCATTCATTTAAATTATCTTCTTTAATCACATCCTAAAAGTGTATACTATGAAACTATGTTGAAAGTAAAATAAAGTATTTTACAATGCAATTACTCTCTAAATAAAGTGATTTTGTAAACTATAGTTAGTGAGGTGTAAATTTATACTACTACTCATTATTTGCATTATATACCCTCGTTAACTAGAAGTACAAAATAAATATTAAATCTTCCAATATAGTTGATACAGTTTAACTTTGTACACTGTTATTATATTAATTTTGGTCATAACTTTTACTCATATATACTCAAATATATATAAGGAAATACTTAATTTTGATCATAACTTAATTTTGAAAGAATTTAAAAGTGGAGGGAACAAGAGGATTAAATTGTATGTACTTTGTACCTAATCCCCTCAAAGTTTGGTAATTGGCACTACACATTTTGTCTTTTGCGACGATCTGATGCTGCTTTTGAAGGTTGGACTGCTTCGCTTATCACTATAGTTTTTAGTAATTTTGTTTTTTTAATGGATAGTTTTCGAGGTTACTTTTACGATTTAGCATTTTCTTGTACTACTGTTACCGTTTAAAACAACAGATTAAAAATGTTAATCGTAAGAAATGCAATTTTATCCAAATTTCATGAAATTTGTCGTATTCGACCAAAGTGGCCGGTTGGTAATATATGATTAAGATATTAATTTGGAAAACATAGCAAATTTAACCTAATTTAGTTGATAAGGTTGTAACTTGTAATTACACGGGAATGATATATTTTCATTAAGATTGGATACATATTGTAAATGCATCCCCTCCATACTCAAGTATATACTTCCTCCGTAATGGTTAATTGCAACAAAGAAATATTTTATATCTCACAAATAATACCCCTTTGTTGCAATTAACCATTAACGGAGGAAGTATATCTAGTTATTTAGTAAAGTGTGTGAATAGTAGCTGAAAAATAAGACACTAAGGGCTTATTCCGATTTATTGAAAACAACTGAACCAAACTGAACTGAACTGAACTACTTGGGGCTAAACTGAATTGAGCTAAGCTGAGCTGAAATGAAAAGTTTATGAGAGAAAGAAATTAGGAATTACAATGAACTGGATTAAACTGATTGAAGCTGAGCTGAATTAAACTGATTGGAGCTGAGTTGAATTGAACTGAATTGAATTATCATAACAGGCCTTAAATTGATAAAAGATGCGAAATACTTTTTAAGTAAATTGACTCACACGAAATATAAGATGCATTGAAAGCGTTAGGAGTCAATATCACATGAGTTAAGTGGATGAGCCAATTTTTTTTGTTGACTTTATAAAAAGAATTAAGGGGCGATTATTTGTGTATGGAAAGCTCGGATTTGATATTTACACATAGGAAAAGTCATGTAAGTATAAGTATAACATCCAAAAACTCTATGTACTTATATTGAAGCCAGCTCCCAGTGCTAGTTACACAAAATCTGGTAGTAGATGCATGGCTGCCTGCCAAATTGGTAGTATTAATAGTATTTGGCTCAGTGCATTAATATTGGTGCGTACTCTAGGTAATGGCTCCGTGAACTTGGACCTCTATTACTATAAACTGAACATGCATCAAAATGGAGCATTCGAGACATACATATAACATATTATGCATCACAATACAAAAGGGGTGTGTAAGTATAGCATCCAACAGTATGTCATTGTATGTGTATATATATAGAAGCTCCAAGTGCTAGTTACACAAAATCTCATCTGCTGACAGATATAGATGCCTGCTGCGAACCTGATATACTATATATAGTTTTGAACAATATGATACAGTATTTATTTTTATCTAATTGGGAGTTTTTATCCATCCATTAGCAAATGCAATGGCTAGAATGATAAAAGGTGTGGACATGCCGAATATGAAAAAATAAGGAAGAGGACTTGCCATTGGATTTTCGCCTTCTCTTTCTCCTGCCGTTTGCCAATACCTACACATGTATTTTTGTTAGCTTGCTTGATCATAATATGATGATATAAATGTCAAGGGTAGGTGCTATGAAGTACATATAGTATTGTGCCAATGCAATGTTATATGGATTTACAAGGTTTTCAATCTTGCTCACATGCATGTCCAATTGCATTGGTGCATATTTACTTCGGCCTTGTTTGGCAAGTGGCTGTTGGCGGTTGGCTGTTGGCTGGTTCACTTGGCTTGTTTGACCAGCTGGTATGTTTGGTTGTTTATAATGGCTTTTGAAATTGGCTGTTAAAGCAGCTGGCTGTTTATAAAAGTGTTTGGTAAATTAATTGTTGGTAGTTGGCTGTTTATTAGATAATTTGTGGGCCAACAAGCCAAAAGCCAACAAAAAAGCTACTCAAAGCAGCTTTTTCATTTTGGCTTAAAAGCCAGTTTTTTCACTGGCTAAAAAGCCAATTACCAAACACATTTTTTGGCTGTTTGACCTCATAAAAAAGCCAAAAGCCAAAAACTAACCAAAAAGTCATTTACCAAACATGGCCTTCATGTATAGAAGTTTTTCAATCTGCTCATATGTCCAAGTGCATTGGTGCATACTTTGTACGTCATATAAGATATGTCACACCGACCATTGTCCAACATTTTAAACATTCATTCACACGACCCTTAATTATATATCTTCCACGCTGGCTGCGTTTCATTCATGGTTTGTAGAGTATATACCCCTTTCATCCCATAATGTTTTTCCCATTTCTATTTTTATATGGTTAAAATCGTTTAACTTAGAAAACTTTGTCCAATAATGCTCATTGATATATGTTAAAGTTTATCCAGCCAAATAACACATGTAAGAACATCCTCATCAATGAGCATTTTTTTGCTCATGAGCAAAAATGGTGAGCAAAAATGGTAGAAGATGTTCCCCATCAATGAACATATTGAAAAACGCTCATGAGCAAAATGAAAATTGCTCATAGGATGAGCATTTTTTAAGATGAATAGTAATCATGTGGGGTCCACAATGCAAGTAAAAAAAATAATTAAAAATAATATAGTAGAGAGAAATATAATAGGATATTAGTAAAAGTAAGAGAGAAGATGTACTAGAGAGAGAATGGGGAAGAATTTTTTTTTTATCATTGGTGGGATAAAAATATGATTACAAAAATGCTCATGGGTTAAAAGAGAGAGAAAGTGGGTAGAGAGAGAATGAAGAAACCAATTTTTGCTCATTGTTGGGAATGCTCTTGTCTCACATTGATAAAAAGAAGCTAAAGAGCCTTAAACATTTTATAAGGCTAAGGGTTACTCCTCCTATTGTCATATGGTTTTGGGATGGAACCTCCTTGGACTTATGAAGTGGACTCTCTCTCTTGGTTCGCGGGTGTGGCTCAGACTCGCGTTTAATATTGTATCAGAGCCAGGCCCACAGTATGGGACCTCTAATGGTTTGAGTATATTGTCAGGCCTAAAGTTTGGGACCTTTAATGGCGTTAAGTATTTTGGGCCAAATTAAATTGGATCAAGTGATCCTTGAGTTAAAGGGACTTTAAATGTGAGGGGAAGTGTTGAAGTTTATCCTACCAAATAACAAATATAAATGTTCCACATTGATAAAAAGAAGAGAGCATTAAACACTTTATAAGGCTAAGGGGTTACTCCTCCTATTGCCATATGGTTTTGGAATGGAACCTCCTTGAACTTGTGAAGTGGACTCTCTCTATTGATTTGCGGGTACGGTCTAGACCCGCGTTTAATAATATACACAACAGAAATATGGTCATCTGAGATATTGTGAAGGAGGGAGTATTACTTTTTAGATTGAACCATGGACCATTAATATAATTGATCAATAGTTTGTATAGTACTGTATTTTCTATCTCAGATTTATAGCTTAATAATCATAGCATATGAGTCTTCTTTGGTTACATATGCCACAGTTTTTTTTTTTGACAAGTACATAAGCTACTTAAAGGACCTGAAATTGAATGTTATTCTAATGATTATTTGAATGTAAAATCTGATATCACAAAGTAAACTAGCTACTTAACATCTTTAGCAAAACATAGAAAAGAAGTTGTGAATAATTACACTACACCAATACAAATATATTCAGGCCATAATTTCCCATTTCTACTTCCTTTTGATCTTTAATGCTTTTCTAGTTTATCAATTGATTAAAGGCTTACAGCTGCTTTCTTTTCACAATTAAATCATTATATTTCCTTCAATTCTATCTTTTCATATGCTTGTACATATTTTAATTTTGTGGGAAATTCATCCTTCTTGATTTGGTCTAATAATTAAACATTCAAGTATTCAACTCTTATTAGGCCCTGTTTGATTCACCTTAATTTTACTGAACTGAAATTATTTTTACTAAACTGAACTTATTTTTACTGAAGTAAAATTATTTTTACTGAACTTAAATTATTTTTACTGAACTGAAATTAATTTTACTAAACTGAACTTATTTTTACTGAACTGAACTTATTTTTACTTAATATTATTTTTTTTAAGGTGAATCAAACAGGGCCTTAGTCATTGGGTACGTACGTCTCTGCAAGTAAAGATTTACCTCTTCATTAGTTAAGTTTTTACGGCCTTTTCTTGGATGTTTATATGGTAGTCAACCTTAAAATGACAATTTTTTCTTTTCAATTCTCTATACAAATTACATAATTATATCGATTAGGTAGTTAGACAACTTTGTGATACAGGACACTATATCGATTGTACATAGAGTCTAGTCAATTAGGCAGTTCCGTGATACAATTAAGTGATAAAGCCCGAGAATATCTCAATCGCAAATCTTTAACCAATCATATATCGATTTGTACATGTTTAGCCCCATGTAATAGTAGATTGCACAATATATTTGAGTGTCTCACCAAATGTTACACCCATCTTATTGATCCAACAACTCATAATTCTCCGTGGAACATATTTTATGCAAAATTATTATTATTATATCATACGGAGTAAAACTCGATATTTTTTAAGTAATGACATACGAGTAATGTTTAAGACGATCCCAAAATATTAATCATACTTGTATTATTTTAGCAAACATAACATCTTTTTCCAAAAATTTAAACACGTTAATAAGTGACGATTAATTTTAGACGGAAGGAGTAATATATAATTGTAATTAGAAAAGAGACTCACTGTTCTGGTTCTTGCTCTTTGGTGATAAATTTCCTCTTCCCACTCTTCTTTTGCTCTGCTTCTGCATCATCTCCACCTAACAACACAAATTTCCCATTTTATAGATTATGTTAAATTAATTAAAACAGATGTATTAACTATAAAGTGGGAAAATTAAACATGAGATAATTAAAAGTACCTAATTTTGCATTAATTCTGAAATGTGAATTGGTGCTAGTTCTTGGAAGATAATGGATATGGGGAGCTGAAGTTGAGGGTAATTTCGGTAAGAGATGAATTTTGGTAGTGATATAAGAGGAAGACAAAGCAATTTTGGCAGCCATTTTATGTTAAGTTGCAGAAAGTGTTTCAAGTTATAATTTGAAGGACCATCAATCTGAAAAAAAAAAGATACTAGTTAATGTATGGATATGGTGGGAATCGTCTATGATATATCTGCCTTTCGCCTTGCAAACAATCTTATCTTGCCTATTAATTGCGAAATGACCTTCTTGCCACTAAGATTTTGGAATTCTTACGTTTGTGTGTTATGTTTCGTTGGTTTGACTAACGGTTTGTAATACAAGTACTTCCTCCGTTACGTATTATGTGCAACATTTTCTAAAAATGGATGTTACACATTATCTGCAACAAACTAAAGCTTTCCCCTTTTAGTAATTTTTTTTACTTAAAATGACCAATGTACCCTTAGTTAACTTTACTAACACATATTAAATGATTAAGATTATATGTTATTAACATATTAACCAAAATTAATTAATCAATCATCTAAACCCATCCCAATCTCTCTCCTCCTTCACAACCACCTCCACCACCATTATCACCAACTTTTCTCTCACTTGCCTCGTAGCCGCCACTGCCACTGCCACCGCCACCACCATTTTTCTCGCGCTTCTCTCACAGCGACGATTCGATCCACACCAGCCGAAATCGCCCACCCACCCAATCCCAACCCCGAATCCCCCTGAGCACCTCTCCTCCATTGATGTCTCCGTGAAACCCCCCCCCCCCAAGTCGCCTCTGTCGCCAAAACCTACCCCTGTTGCGCCGAGATCCACCGCCGATCGAGTCACCGACCTCCTCCTCCATGATATTGTCGCCGATCCTTCTGGAAATTGAAATCCTGAAAATTGATTAGGGTTTGCGGTGGTGAGAGAGTGTGTAAAGGGTGGTTTGTGGTGGTTGCGAACTGGGTGAGCTTGGTTGCGGTGGTTTCAGATCTTGGTTGCGTCGATGGGGTTTCAGATCTGGATGGTGGGGTTCGCGATGTTGCGTCGCTCAGGTGGTGGGTTTTCGCGATTAATTGGCTAGTGAGGTTTCACGTTGTCGCAATTCCGCTCAGGTGATGGGGTTCCGCGATTTGGCTGGTGGGGTTTCGGATCATGGTGGTGGTGGTTACGGGGTAGGCCTAGGTAAGGTGGTGGTGGTTACGTGGTAATGACTAGTGGGGTGGTGGTGGTTACGTGGTAACGACGAGTGGGGTGGTGGTGGATGTTGCTGCTGGCAGGTGGTGTAGTGGTGGCCATTAACTCTCTCTCCTAACCTTAATCACACACCTTTCATTTAGTTAATCAACATTAACAAATTTTATCTTGGGAAACGTGCAACAAGGTTTGTTGCACATAATGCGTGGCGGAGGAAGTAGTTAATTTATACTACTATACTTACTTACTTAGGGTCTGTTCTCATAGACTGAACTGAGCTGAACTGAAATGAATATGTTTTAAGAGAAGGAAATTAGGAGCTAAAATGAACTAAAAATAAACGTATGAGAACATGCCCTAATTTTGAAAAATAATTTTTAGGTTTAGAAAATAACACAATAAAAACCACTCAAATTTATTATAACAACACAAAATTTAATCATAACACCACTAAAAAATCCAAAAATTGGATTTCACCACCACTTAATTTTGTCATCCAAAAAAACTGTTATTGAGCCTCCACGTTGTACACATGTCAATTATTTATTGGATTATAAAAAAAAAACCCTAAATTCCTAACCTAGCCACCACCCCCACTGCCGTCACCCCAACCCAGGTGACCACACCCTTGACGACGAAATTAGCCAGTCGACCGCTAGTAAACCCCTCCCCTAACACCGGCACCGCCAATATCCCTTCCCCTAACACCAACACTACCCAAAACCCCCTCCCCTAACACCAGCAACCCCAAACCTGGCCTCCTCCCCTAACACCGAAAACCCTCGAAACCTCTTCCTATAACGCCGGCAGCCCCGAAACCTACTCTCTTGTCATCGATAATTCTAGCTTTACGGAGGGCTATGGTGGTGGTAAGGCTTGTGGGGCGATGGGGTTCATCGAGAAATGGGGTTCCGGCGATTGGCTTGGCTTGGCGACAGAGGTGGGGAAGCCGGTGGTGGGTTGTATGTAGGGCTGGTGGTGGTGGTCACTGGATAATGTCTGTTGTGGGCTTCACTAACGTATTGGATTCCATCTAAGACCGTTAACAGGTGGTGAAATCCAATTTTTGCATTCTTTTGTGGTGTTATAATAAAAGTTTTTTTTTTTTTTTTAAAAGGTGGTGTTATAATCCATTTTTATGACTTTTTTGTGGTGTTATTTTACAAAAAGTTCTAATTTTTATATGTGGCTGACCTCACCGTGTGGCCGGGGTTACTTATTCAAGGGTTAATCGGTTAGGCAGGGGATACTTATTCAGGGTTGTTACTCAGTCAGTTAAGGGTTACTCTCACACAGAAAACCGCTAACTGATTGAGTAAATTTAGAATAAGTAACCCATGACCGAATGAGTAGCCCTAAATAAGTAGCCCTAGCGAAAACACGTTAACTGACTAAGTAACCCTAGAATAAGTAACCCTTGACCGATTGAGTACCTCTTAAATAAGTAACCCCTGAATAAGTAATCGCTATTAGTAACTCGTGAATAAACAACCCCTATAAGTAACCCTGACAGCATGGTGTGGCTAGCCACACAGAAAAAACATCACATTTCGTATTAAACTACTGTACTCCCTACATGCTTTAATATGTGTTACACTTATCAAATATAACTGTATTTAAACAAGTGTTATACTTTCCTTTTGTCAAAAAGATACGTTTTAATTTATATCTTTCTCCTTTTGTAGTCCCCATCCAAACCTAGGCCACTTTTGCTATTTTAGGGCTCGATTTCTACGATTTATTTAGTGATTTTTTTTTTCCAATTTATGGTTCGAATTTTCAACTGCAATTTTGTTCGATATTTTTCAAATTTCCAATATTTTTGTACTCCAATTTTATTTGATTTTGTATTGCAATTTTGTTCAATTTTGTACTATAATTGTCCGAGGAATTTTTGATATTTTTAACATGTATACCTCTGGAAAAGTATATTGGAATGTTTGGTTTTGATAGTTCATTGTTAGAGTTCATATGAGATTGCAAATAATATTGAAGCATTTACTGTCAGTTGCATAAATTTAGTCATTTAGGTTAGTTCATGTAAAAATAAGAGTATTATAGTAAAAAATTGGATTAGTACTTGCAGTAGATAAATTTGCATTATATTTTATAGGAATGGAATCAATGGATGAACATCCAATTGTATATTTTCCTCTGTCAGACTGATGTAATTTACTTTATAATACTTCCTAGTAGTACTGTACGTAATAGTTGTGTTCGGTAATTTGTGAGCTATGGTGGCTGTTGTAGTAATAATTGAGGCATTTGAGTTTCTACATGTGATCGTTTTCCTCTACTTCTATGGGAAGGCGGTGCATTGATCTATACCAAAACCTATTAGCTCAAGTGGTAGAGCGCTATGCAAACTGCATAGATGATGTAGGTTCGAATCCTACATAAATTATATTTATAAATATATATATATATATATATATATAATCATCTCTCCTTATAGCCTAATTATTTTTGTATATAGGAAATTTTTTAGAATTAATTAGATCATAATTCATAATGTAATAATTTAGAACATAAGAAATAACTTTAGAACATAGGGAAAAAATTAGAACATAGGCTCAAAATTAAAGATAGGTTTAGAACATAGGAAGAAATTTAGCACACACATAAAAATTTAGAACATAGACGGAAAAACTAAGAAATAGGAAATGATTTTAGAGTATAGGGGAAAAATTAGAACATAGGCTTATAACATAAGATAAAGTTTAGAACATAGACAAATTTTTTTTGAACATAGACAAAAAATTTTAGAACATGAAAATATAAAATCGAACATAAATTGAGAATCAAGCATAGATCTAAATTTAGATCATAGAAACAAAAATTAGAACCTAGAGAAAAAATTAGAGCATAGGCTCAAAAGATAGGTTTAGAACATAGGAAGAAATTTAGAACACACATAAAAATTTAGAACATACACGAAATACTAAGAATATAGGAAATGATTTTAAATCATAGGGAAAAAATTAGAACATAGGCTCACAATATAAGTTTAAAATATAGGTAAAAGTTTAGAACATTGGCAAATTTTTTGAACATAGACAAAAAAAAAAAAAAATAATAATAAAAATAATAAAAATATAAATATAAATAAAAATATAAAATTGAAAATCAAGCATAAATCTTTTTTTTTTTTCTTATGTTCTAATTTTTTTTTCTGATGTTCTAACTTTTTTCTGCTTATACTCTAAAAATTTTTCTATGTTCTAATTTTTTTTCTATGTTCTAAATATGAACTCTTCAAAATTACGGAAATGTCATTACTAAAGGATCATTTTAGATGTTAGATCAAAACTAATAAAGGGTTGAGATTGATTCTTATATAGAGGAGGGTGATGAAAACACTTATAAATATGTGAAAACACTTATAAATAGTTTCTATGAGAAAACACTTATAAATAGTGTCAAAACAATTATATCCTTAATATATTTGTTTACCTATATGCCTATATTGATATGCATGATGTTAATTACTTTTTGCTTGTGTGAATTAATGATGTTTGGACAACCATATCCTCAAAAATATTGATTTACTTATCTCATTATTGTTGTTTTTAAGAATAGTGTGCGGTTATTTATACCACTAAAAATATTTGTTTACATATTATAATTTAGGAAAAATTTGGCCGCAACAACACTGACTATGACAAAGGTGCGTGTAGTAGCACAATCTTTCGAGAGTGCACTCAACGCCGCAAATTATGCGCTTGAGTGCACATAACAACATAAATGACATTGACAAAAATTAGCTTTCTTCTTAAAGTGAAATCTTAAATATTTTTAATGTTTTTTTGTTTAAAAATATTTTTGATTAATTTCATTCTACTTAATTTTCCATTTTCCATCTCATGTAATTAAGTAACCATTAAATTGAATTATTTTAAAAAGTTTTCGCCATTATTTTGTATCGTTTGTTTCTTCAATTACTTTTTTTAAAATCTCATGTGATGATTGACTTAGTTTCCTCTTCCATCATAATTAATTTTTTCCCTTTAAGTTATTCTCTCTTAACAGTGTTGTACATCAAAAACAAGAAAATTAAGTTGACATATCCTAAAATCCAATTCTAAAACTAATTTTAAATGAAGTATTTAAAATCATTTTGTGGGGTTTGATATTAGAAAGTTTCCTATGTATCCTGAAATCTTGTAGAATAAAGGTATTCAAATGATTTATTTATTTATTTATTTAGTATTTAACTAAGTGGAAAGGGAAAGGAAACTAAGTCAATTATGTGAGATCGATATTAGAAAATTAAAAGTAATTGGAGAAGTGAACAAAGGAAATAATAGCACAATTTTTTTTTGAAGGAATCCGCTTAATATAATGGTGGAGGTTAAGAAATGCTTAAATGAAAAAAATAAATAGAAGGTAAGGCTAATTTAGTCACGCATGATGGAAAATCATATAAGTTTAAATAATGTTTAAACAATTACTACCTCCGTTAACGGTTATTTGCAACATTTACCAAAAAAGGGTGCTAACTATTATTTGCAACAAACTTATTTCTTTCTTATTTTAGTAACTTTTTTTTGTTAAATTGACCAAAATACCCTCACTTAAAAATTATTAACACATAATACTACACATAATTACAAAACATTATAACCTTAATCTAAATTAATTATGTTTTTGTCAAAAAAAAAATCTAAATTAATTATCTAACCCTTCCCACTCTAATAATCAGATTAATCATCTCCCATTATCTTTCTCTCTCCTCTTCATCTCTCAATTCATCTTCTTCATCTCTCATCTCTTTTCAAATTCCAATCCATCCTTCTAGTGGGTTTTAGATCTAGTAATTTGTGGGTGGTTTGCTTGATTCGTGGTTGGAATTGGTGGCTTTTGAGTGGATTTGCATATTTGTGGAGGTGCTTCGTGGTTGGGTATTGGTTTCGTGGGTGGGTAATTGATTCGTGGTGATTTTTTGTGGTTCTTGGTGGTTGGTTTCGGGGTTTCTTGGTGGTTTTGTTTTTCTTAGATTCGTGGTGGTTTCTAGTGGTTTTGGTTCGTGGTGGTTTTGGGTTTTGGTTTGTGGTGGTTCTTCATGGTGGTGGTCCGTTGGGATTTGGTTTATGGTGATTTTGGCTGGGTTAGTGGTTAGGTTTTGGTTTGTGGTGATTTTTGCTGGGTTGGTGGTTGGGTTTCGGTGGATTTGGTGGTGGTTTTAGGTTCTGGGTTTCGGTGGGTTTGGTGGTTCTGGTTGTTTCCGGTGGTTTTGGTGGTGATTCTGGGTTTAGTGGGTTTGGGTTTCGGTGGTTCTGATTTTTGTTTTATTGTTTTTTTTTTTTTTCAGGTAGGATTATACTTAACCACATAGCCTTATTTTTCAATAATCATGATTTAAAACTTTTGCCTTGGAGTCCGCGCAGACCCCCTTTGTTGCAAATAACTGTTAACGGAGGTAGTATATAAAATAATAAGATACCACTTTTTTTTTTCCATGAAACCTTAGTTAATTAGTGTCATTTATGCTAATATGTGCACCAAATTACATAATTTGTGCTGTAGACCGCACCCTTAAAAGGTTGTGCTGCTACACGCACCTTTATCATAGTTGGTGTTGTTGCGGCCAATTTTTCCTATAATTTATCTGATTATATTGCCAACAACTAAAATAGCTTATGGACATGGATCTATGGCGCGCATTAGCTACCCTTGTCTTGTATAACACAAATTTTTATATGTGGCTAGCTATGTGGTGTGACCACTTTACATAATCACATAGTATAAGACAACTAATTAAGTAATAAGGGTCCGATGATGCGCAAATAAGGTAATCTTTATGTATATATGTTACTTAAATGAGAAAAAGGGGTTATTATTTTAAATATGTGGAATTATTCCTTCATTTTTTAAAACAAAAGAATAAGGGTTTCTCGAACGAACAAATGGGGTTGCTTATTTCTAAATTACTTGATTTTACTTGTATAATGATTTGGGTTGCTTTTATAGATAACATGTGTTACTCTTACGGAAAAAATGAAGTTATTCATACATTTAAATGAAAATTACTCTTATAAAACATTATGACCACACCGTGTGACTAGCCATTGATAAATCACATGTATATAGGATTTATAGGCACATTTCTGCTAAGTTTATAGTAGTCTTTTAATTCTTTTTGTTGCTTTTTAGGTTGCAAATGCATAAGTTGTTTGTTTTGTGCTCTATTACGCTTCGTTTATGTTTTTCTTAATGTTTCAGGTGATTTGATAGTCATTTGGACGCTTTTGAAGTGTTTGGAGTTGATTCGGATGATATTTAGATGGAAGCCGATGAATTGAGTTTATTAATTGGATATCCCATGTTTGTGGATGTTGATTTTGATTAATATATGCATGAGACATGAATATATCATTCACAAGGGTCGTTATGCACTTTACGGAAATGAATTTGAGTTAGAAACGAGGAAAAACGATGGTTTGCAAAGTATCAAAACAGAACTTTGGTCACTCTTTTGATCATAACTTGAGTTCTACAGCTCAGATTGAATTTATTAAAATTGCATTAGAAACTAGACTTGAAGATCTTTCCATTGATAGGTCTCACGCCCCTATACGATTCCTAGATCTTGAGATACAAGCCTTTGAAGTTGACCCTGCGAAGCTGCCAATCCATCGCCCAGCCATTGGGCAATGGACGTGATGTGCGATTGGCCGTAAGCTGCTGGTTGGGGCGATGGAAAACCAGCGGCCGCTGGTCGAACTCCCCCTTGTGCAGCTCGTCCAACCATCGGCCACCCATCGCCCGATGGGTGGTGCGCGCATTTGATGATCGAGGAGTCCTATGTGGACTACAACTCTTAAATTCGACCAATCATTAAAATTCTTTTGTTATTTTTATTTTCCTATTTTATTTAGGTTTAGGATAATATAAATACTCAACGGATATTATTTTTCCTTTATGCCTTTTATATCTTTTATTATTTTACGTTTTTTTAGTTTTCTCTTTTGAACCCTAGTTTCTCATGTCATCTCCATGGATTCTTCCATGGATGATTCTTGGGTTTACTATTTTAATTCATTGAGGTATTTTATTTCTATTTTCTTGCTTTTAATTATGTTTTATTCCTTAGATCTAGCTTTTATTATATATTTCATGTTTGAGTAGTTTATTTCTAGGGTTTGTGAATCCATGTTTATATAATGAATCTTGATTGATATTATTGATATTTTAATTATTGATTTCTCTAATTGATAGTGTTTTATTGTTAATCTTGCAACCTGATCAATTGTTTGATTAGTTATTGTTAATAAGAGTTTGAATCGAAAGATCTTACTTTTAGAGGCTTACCTACAATTAGCAATTCTGATTATGTTAGCGACCGGACTACATATGTTGAATTGAGAGCGTTGAGACCCGACCGTAGGCTTAGCAATTGCTCTAGATAATTGATTGATTGAATTGTTATTGATATTTGATAGATTTAGAACTATAAACATGGTGAACCATAACCCCAGGTCTTTTTAATAATTATTTTATCCCTCTTTTAATTTAGACTATATTTTTATCCCATTTTCGTGATGTAGTTTAGTTTCTCCATGCCTTGAAAGCTAGATTAAATAGTCATCTCTCTGTGGATTCGACCCTACTTACCCTACTACATTGTTAGTTGGTTTGTTATGAATTATTTTTGACAAGTGTACGACAATCTATCAGCCACATACAATACTTTCCATAAATAAACATAACGATGATAAGAATTTATCTAAATAGATAATACTAAGAAAAAAAATTCCCTAATTATATTAGCCACTAGTTTTGTTCCCAGTGCGATGCCCGGGTTGTTTATTGAATTTTAAGATAAAATTATAAGCTATATATCAAATTTTAAATATATCATTGATACAAAATTAGTTAGGAATTAATGTGCTTTCGTGACGATTTGCTATCTAGTAGACATTTGGTGAAAATGTTTGATTTAATACATTAAAAAAAATAAAAAATTAGCAATAAATAAATAAAATAAAATAAATGTTCAAAACCCGTTGGGTTGACCCGAACTCAAAACTTTGGGCAAGTATTGAATATTTATTGACTCGTAACCTGAAGTGATCCAACCGAGATAACTTATGACCCGACTCTAATTGACAGGTCTACACATTGATAAAATTCTAGGTTGTGAAGTATATTATTTTAACTAATTATTATATATTATAAATGTATGTTTTACACTTCAAACACTTCCTTCGCTCAAAAAATAAATGATGATATAAAAAATAAATTTATATGATAATTTTTGAAAATAATAATCTAATAATTTTTTTTTGAATAAACTTATAATTCAATTTATACCTCTGAAATGTTGGTATTTTATCGAAAATAAAACTCTAAACTAATAATTTTATCCTAAAATTCTATTTAAACAGAATTCTAAACTAACTTTTTATCTTATGAAGTCTATTTAAATCTATCCAAAGTGACACGACACTTGACGAAAAGTTGGAACGCTAAGTGTCGCTGCCTCGTCACCTGACTAAAAATTTAGCATACTTTTGGATTAATATAATTCAATCTCATGGATATCGAATAAAAACTAAAAAACTTTAATTTTGATGCCTTTGATCCTAATCATTTACAATGTCTATTTTTATAAATTTAATTAATTATTTTTTTCTGTAATTTTTAATAATAATCGGTAAACAATTAAGATAATCAAAGTAATTTTTCTTCATTACAAACAGCCAAAGAAAAGTCTTTCTCTGCCGCAAGTCTTTACTTCAAAGTCTTCTCTCAGTCATTTTCTCTTTCTGAATAGTCCATCATCAATCTTCTGCCAACTCCTTCAACTCTTTAATATCCCAAATTCATTAAATTTTACCCTTTAAACTTCCAAGTTCAGATCTTTCACCTTCTTTACCCCATCTCAATTTTTCCGATTTAATTCCTCTTCTAGCATTAAATCGAATTTAGGGTTTTTTGGGTTGCTGATTTCTCACTTGGAATTGCTGAATTTATCTGATGTAGAAAGAGTTCATTGAATTTCAAAGTAAAGGGTTTTTTTTTGGAGGATTCAACTTCAGTAAGATTACAACAAATGAGGTTACAATTTCTTCTCTTTCTTGGTTTTTTTCCCTATTAATTGTTGTTCTAGTTAAATTAGCTGATTTTGGATATAATGTCTGTTTCGGCCGCCATGATTCCGAACAAAAAACCTCCTGTTAGAGTTAGTAGTTTTGGAAGATTTGTGCTGATTTCAGTTATTGCTACATCATTGGTTTTATTGTTTGTTTCACTAATTAGAACTAATTCTGCAATTGGGTATGATGAGAGTGTACATGAGAATCTGAAACCGGGTTCTGTTCGAAAACACCGGGACATTAACTTGCCAAAACAGAATACATTGTCGAAATCGTTGGAAGAACGGAATAATTTGCCTCCCCGGAATTTGGATTTGTATCCAAGTTTGCCTAAGGATCATGTTGTTATTGTTTTGTATGTTCATAATAGACCACAATATCTCAAAGTGGTTGTTGATAGCTTGTCGCGAGTAGAGGGGATTAATGAGACTCTACTTATAGTTAGTCATGATGGGTATTTCGAAGAGATGAATAAGATTGTGGAGGGTGTTAAATTCTGTCAAGTTAAGCAGATTTTTGCGCCGTATTCTCCTCATATCTTTAGTGATAGTTTCCCTGGTGTTTCGCCTTTAGACTGTAGGGATAAGGATGATGCTAGTGAAAAGAAGTGTGCTGGAAACCCTGATCAGTATGGGAACCATAGGTCCCCGAAGATTGTCTCTTTGAAGCATCATTGGTGGTGGATGATGAACACGGTGTGGGATGGGTTGAAGGAGACTAAGGATCACTTAGGTCATATACTTTTCATTGAAGAAGATCACTATATATTTCCCAATGCATATAGGAATCTGCAGCTTCTTATAAAGCTGAAACCTAAGAAGTGTTCGAGTTGTTATGCTGTTAATTTGGCTCCCTGGGATGTGAAAAGTAGAGGAGAAGGTATTGCATCATTGGTTGCTGAGAGAATGGGGAATGTTGGATACTCTTTTAATCGGACAGTCTGGAAGAAAATCCACAACAAGGCTGAAGAATTTTGTTTTTTCGATGAGTACAATTGGGACATAACAATGTGGTCTCAGGTTTATCCCTCATTTGGGAGTCCTGTATATACATTACGAGGACCTAGAAGTAGTGCTGTTCACTTTGGGAAATGTGGGTTACATCAAGGCCAAGGGGATAAAGATGCATGCTTAGACGATGGTTCTGTTAACATTGAAGTACAGAATGATGACAGAGTCGTGAACATTAGCCCACAGTGGGACGTGTTTTTTTATGACCATCAAGCAGGGTATAAAGCCGGATTCAAAGGTTGGGGAGGATGGGGAGATGCAAGAGACCATAAGCTATGTCTGGATTTTGCCTCCATGTATCATCAATGACTTGCAATTTTATTTATTCCTACCTTTGAGGCCTGTGCTGCTTTGCTGATTCGAGTCATTAGACGCGATGGTCTAAGTCAAGCATCCTCATCTGTGACATTGTAAGAGTATCTATTGTGTTCTTATACGGAGTGTTCTTTTTGGGTAGATTTGGATTTTGCAACCTACATTTTTGGTGCTCTTTGATTTAAAAATGCCTTGTATATTTTGTCACTAACAAATATCCAGGTAATTAGAGAGATGCTATTGTATTTAGTTTTATTATTTTTAGTAAAAATCATCTTGGATACATTTTCAGCTATTGCCTTCTCTCATGTGCTCATCACCTTTATTAGGGCTATTAATCCTATTATGCCACAGCATACTGTAGTCTGCATAATAGCCTCAGTTCATGCTGATAGAGCAAAACTCTGGTGGCTTATTATTTTTTGACAAGATCTATCTCCAGTGAACCATGTTTCCTAAACCAAGTTTGGGGCATTATCATTCTTACCACACTTTGTCTTGGAACTTTTATCTACCGATGTGTGGAGCTTGCAGAATAACCAACCAACACCCCCCCCCCCCCCCAACTCACTCACTCACACACACACACACACACTGTAAATGACTGCTCCTTCACAAAACATTTTGTAAACATGTATGCCATAGTAGTTGTATATGGGAAGAAAATGCAGAATTAATAAGAATTTGTATGAGATTTCACCTGCTTAGTCTGATGTGTACATCAAGAATAAACCAGATGGATTTGGTGCTTGCTATATGAATATAGATTTCTGTTCTGAAAAAAATTGGTGGAAAGCTTATAAGATCATAATTTTAGACTTTGGAGTCTTAACAAGTGCCCTACACCACTTCATAGTTCATCCCATGTCGCTTAAGTAACTTCCTTGGACACATAACTGGTTGGTAAGTTTGCATCTTGTGTGTTCTTTGCATTGTGCTGCAATGGCAGGCAAACATGTAGCCTTCTATTGCGACATCAGCTTAGTACTGAACATGGTGTAAATTGCATATAAGCTCAACTGTGCCGCTTCATCTTGGCTTTGTACAGTTCAAGTAACTGCTCAACTTCTCGACTAGCTTAGGAACAGCCGAACAGGTCCCATATCCTTTCTTGCAATGACAAAAAAGAGTAACAATGGTGCTACTGAAAGAAGAGGGACTATTAAGCTTTACTGCAAGTACTTTTCTTCCTTATAACTCTCCTTTTTTTCTGAGAGTTGTCGCTCTGTGCCTTAGGAGGCACTGATGCAAAGCTCTCTGTATCAAGCCACACTGTCCTTGAAAATTCCCCTAGCTGTAAATTCAAAATCCTGTGAAATAATTCATGTAAATTATGCCTTCTTACAGAGTCACTTCAAGGGGGGAAAACAACTTGTTATATGAGCATGTATTTTGATATACTCAATTCATATATATGGGAGGGAGAGGGGAGGAGGAAGTGCTGGTAAAACGAACCTGAAAGCTGCTGTGAAAAACAGAGAAACTCCAATCACATTGAAATGGTTGAATAGCAGTTTATCCATCCCGCATATCATCTGATACCTCCAATTTGTGTAGAGGCCGAGGAAAGCTCCATATCCGAGTGCATTTGTATTTGCAGGTGGTATTGGCACAGACAGCCTACTTGTATGAGTCACGTATAAGAAACTCTGTACTAAACAAATAAAAGACAAAGATGAAGTGCAAAAATTAACCTTCTCTCTTTTCCTTGAGTACGGAGATGTAACAAAGCACTTTGAAGTGCCCCTGCTGTAAATCCCACTAAACTAAATTGTACAGCCTTGCATAAGAAAGACAGCACTCTCTTCTGCAAATCAAATTCTCTAAAACGATAACTTGCTTCGAATACATTGTTTGGGAGCTTCTGCAGTCTATTATGTAGATCAGAGCTGAAGGTATTGGCATATGAGCAGCAAGGAGCGAGTGACCTAACAATTACTAAATTGCACGCTGCTACTGTGAGTACATTTATAAGTGCTAAATCCCATTCCTCCTTCATTCTGTTACAAACAATAACAAAAACTTTGGTTGGGCAGTTGTTTGATGATTGACAAAGTAAACAATGAGATTGTTACATCAGAGGGAATGGAACTTGTGGAAGAGTCAATCACTATTGTTTCTAAAAGCAGTAAGACATTAAGCTCATACCTTCCCTTCCGGTTTTTCATTTCTGACCGAACAGAACAAGCAATAGTGACAAACTGCTCAAACAGAAGCTTATGCAAAAATGAAGGGTCTGCCATTATCCTGTTGCAGCATATCGAGGATTTAAGGTCATATATTATGCTCACTTCATTCCATTAACACTCATTGTTTTGGGGTTTTTTGTACGTACCCGAATGGAGGGTGTGTACGTCCCTCGGGAGACAGATCTGCAATGCAACACTCGAACGGCCCGATCACCTGCAAAACAACGGACCCCGGGGGGGCCGGAGGTCCGCCTCCGACGATCAAGTCAGTGACCGAAATAATGTATTTTAGAGAGAGAAAGTAGAGAGAAGGGAGAGTAAATGTGGGGGGCATTGCCCTTGGAGAGAGAATTGGATCCCCTAAAACTGATGTAATAATCAGTATTTATAGAGCATTGGGATATGTGCCTCTTAGGTTATTTAACCTAAATAGATTGGCTTCTCACCGTTTTACGGTTTCTAGGGTTGTGGACATAGAGCCCATTTTCACCCTTCTATCATTGAGTGACACGTGTCATGCTCTAATTGGCTCATTGAGCGCTGAGCTTGCGGACACGTGTCGAGGTGGCATTGATCCACATATATAGGGGGTATTTTTACCCCCAAACATTAGCCCATCGGAAAGGGTAATTTCTCTTTCAAGAGGAATTACTCCTTTCGAAATCAAGGCTTTATTTTCCGCTTGTTCAAAAGCTCTATGGGCGGCATATGTCTAGTTCAATAAAAGAGGGATTTGATTAACTTGGAAAATCTGATACCTTAAATGGTATGATATTTTCTAAGTTAATCAATCATAATAATGATTGCCTCCTGAACTAGACAGATGACGACTTTTATTTCTTTTAGCCTCACTATGGTGGTCATATGACCTTTGGGAGACTTAGAATATTTTTGAGACGTTTGACATCCCATAAGGCAGGAGGCGAATGGCTGCCTGGGGGGCAGGAGGCAAATGGCCGCCTGACTCTTCATAGGGAAGGAGGCAAATGGCGCCTGGGGGCAGGAGGCAAATGGCCGCCTGACTCTTCATAGGGCAGGGGGCAAATGGCCGCCTGGGGGCAGGAGGAAAATGGCCGCCTGATTCTTCACAGGGCAGGAGGCAAATGGCCACCTGACTCTTCACAGGGCAGGAGGCAAATGCCGCCTGGGGGGCAGGAGGCAAATGGCCGCCTGACTATTCACAGGGCAGGAGGCAAATGGCCGCCTGGGAGCAGGAGGCAAATGGCCGCCTGACTCTTCACAGGGCAGGAGGCAAATGGCCGCCTTACTATTTACAGGGCAGGAGGCAAATGGCCGCCTGGGGGCAGGAGGCAAATAGCCGCCTGACTATTCACAGGGCAGGAGGCAAATGGCCGCCTGACTCTTCATAGGGAAGGAGGCAAATGCCGCCTGGGGGCAGGAGGCAAATGGCCGCCTGACTATTCACAGGGCAGGAGGCAAATGGCCGCCTGGGGTGCTTGTAATCCAATTATACTTTCAATGTCTTTCTACCCCATTGGGAGGACTTGTATAATTTCGGAAGGTAATCTAGGTTAGAACTTTGGTCGATCACCGGCTGATGTCTTTTGGACATCCGGTGTTCCGAAAACTTAGTCGTTCTTTAGACTGTTCTGGTCAGACGGCTATGAGTTGACCAATTTGGTCGTTCAATCTTTGCCGTCTGCATAGGTACGTAAAGCAAGCAAGTAGGTTGCTCTCTGCGACGATTGCACCCGGAAGGGTGTCGTCGGACGCCATTGTCCATGTTGGGACAGACGATTTTATGAAAAAAGCAACCATCCGGCCATTGGCCTCTGGTCTAGGTTGAGACCGGCTGTATAGACACTAAGCGGTTTTGTGCCTAGTTTAGTTATCTGGCCATTGGCCGCATGTCACTCAAACGTTGAAATCGCTACTAAGTTTCAAACTTAGTTTATTATCCGGCCATTGGCCTCACGTCACTTGGACGTTAATTTAGTAGCTACTAAGTTTTTAACTTAGTTTATTTTAATGCATCAACATTATTTAGAGGAGAGTAAGTCAATTGTTACCTCAAATATTCAATGCTTGATGCTTAACCCATGTAATTGGGTAGCTTAGCCCTTGAAGAACCTTGGAAGGCCGGCTGCCGAGCTTAACCGAATGCGAAGGGTGCTCGACACTTATGCCGCCTGCATTACAGTTGAGTAGGACTATGGATGCGTGCAGCTTGAGTGCACTTATGTAAAAGATAATAGTAGCCGGCTGTATGCACTTATGTACAAGATGATGGCAGCCGGCACAAGATCCGTCTCCATTGTTGCTTTCAACACCATCATTTTCCGACTCGGAGGAGCTTAAGCTTAATCATAAGATAGCATGGGCTTTGATATGATGCCACCTGGCTGGTGACATGCAGCTTGAGGCCAAGAACTCAAGTTCACTAATAATTTTTTTTTAGAATCATAATAATGATTTCCAAATTTTCAAGGTAGTGAGGCTCAAGGCTAAAGCAGCTCACATTATTGAAGATAATACAACCGGTATTTGAGGAACGACTCACTATCTTGCTCTTCTTCAAAATTTTGGATAAAAATATGACCATATACAGCTCTTCAGCCGGGAAGGGTAGATGAGCAAAGCAGCCCCTACAGCACATACAACCGACCTTTATTGAGGAACAAAGCAGTCATGGCAGCCGGCTTTGATCTTTGAACAAAGCAGCCCCTGCGGCTGGGCTTGAGTATGAATCAAGCAGCCCACAGCCGCTTGAATTAATGAACGAAGCAGCCCCTGCTGTCACCATTGATGGCTCTGACCGGCTGCCACCACTCTCATTATGCTCTCGAGCTAACTTTAAGTCGGCATATTTTCCGTCTTGCTATATTATGAGCTGAACACTTGATGCCGTCTAACTTACTCACACAAGTGATATATCTTTATTCTGAGCATTCTGAATTTTAAATTTAATTGCATGCGGCACTCATCTTGCTGGGCAAATTTCTTGTAAGTACATAAATGGCCCAACTGTCGGCTGGACTCATACTCTTACAATGGACGCTTTATAATCATATACTCACGCACCAAAGTTACTTTTCATGTTGGTCGTTCGACATTCCATTGGACAAGACCAAGCTCCTATGCAGACGGTTTTTTTCCATTCCTCTTGGCTACTCACAAGGTGACTTAGCTTGCTCAATCTTCATGGTGATCCGGCCATCAAGTCGAAGGCAGCCACTCCCATGATGCCGCTTGAGTGTTCAACTTAACAAGAGGATTTTGGGCTTAGCTTTTACTCTTGCTTGAACATGGTTGTTTGTAATAAAATATTTTTACAACAATGATACAGTCGGCTCTTGATGCCGAGCCGGGTTACATGGAGTGCCGCATGACTACCAATGCAACTACTTTCGAACTCCAGGTGCATGGTAGCCCAACTAGCTTCACGCACAAACGCTGCTCAAGGGGTGATACACCCGTTAATTCTTCATGACATGGTCATTCGGGCACCAAATACCGGTTGCCCCATTGATAATCACCATGTGATGATACTTATAATCATCATGATACAACAATCATCAAGTTCCGGCTGACATCAACAACTAATAATTTTTTGATGCCGCTAGTGCTCATTCTCAAATGATGAGCCATCACGATCAGGTGCCGGCTGCCGCTTATGTTAATAAAACAATCAAGCAAGCCCGCTTTGAGGTCGAACAAGACAACCATGGCAGCCGGTTTAATTGATGAATAATTAATGAATATTGCAGCCACTTGCGGGCCTTGCGGCCAGCTTTGAGGATGAACCAAGCGGCCATTGCAGCCGTTCTTGAAGTTCAGCAGCCCCTTCAGCCGACTTTTGAGAATGAACAAAGCAGCCCCGCAGCCGGGCTTGGTTGAGGCATAAATTAGTCGGCTTTGATAACCACCTCTGCTGGTTGGCTATAATTGCCGAGTCTGACTTGTTAAGGCAAGAAAAAATAATGGAGCTCTCTTTTTTCCACCAAAGTTGTATGTTCATACAAAATGGTAGAACATCAATCAGACGTCTATTTTTTTTTTTTTTAATTCAATCATAATAATGATGAGTAATATAGCAGCCATTGCAACCGGCTTTGAGGTTGAACAAAGCAACCACGGCAGCCGGGCATAAATGAGTGACAAGGTAAAGTCGTATCCCCTAATAAAAAATAATTACCTAAATCACTAACTAAGTTAGATAGGGAAGTAGGGTCGATCTCCACAGGGAAACAAGTCTTTTTATTCCTAATTAAATATTATAATCTAAATTATTTAAGTAACCAGTATTTATAATTAAGTAAAAGACTAAAATACTAAGGTTGAGAATGGGAAGAAAACAATATATGAAAGGATCTAGGGCATAGGTTCACCAATAAATAATACTTCAGGGTAAAACATAGTAATCGATCATTGACATTGCATAAATAACACGATTAACAGGCTCTCGCAATTTATTATTCAACATAGATCTAACAGGCTCTCGCAATTTACTAGATCTAAGTTCTTATTGAAAATAGCCTTTAATATCAAATTAACATCTGCTCGATTCATCAATTTAATATTGCTATACTTTTACAAGCCGCAATTGTAAAACATTAAAACAATCCAATAAGAAATCATCATGCAATACCAATAATCAATAATAGTCAGTCATCAATGCATCAATTAACCAGATTGTAAAGGGCTCTCGCTACGTATTACAATCACATAATTAATTTACCGCTATTAAATCTCATCTCTCGAATCTTGACTTAACCATTTATAAATTAACTTGCCTATTGAAACTAGACCTAAACATTAATTCTCATCTCTCGATTCTTGAATCAATATTGTCAAACTCATGCATAAAAGATAGGCCTAATCTAGTCACAGAGCATTAAATCAATCAATAGGAAATTATTCTAGCATTGATAATCAACAACAATAATTTACCCCTTCATATTATTTATTGGATCCCCATAAATCCTAGAAATTAAACTACTCACACATATTAAAAACTAAACTAATCAAGGTAATAAAATAAATCATGATGAAAGGAATAAAATAAACAACTAAGATTAAGGGAAGAGAAATCGTTACCAAAATAAATCTGGAATTAATGAAAGAATTAAGAACAAAAGTTAGAGAGAGTTTAGGAGAGAGAGAGTACTAAGTAGAGAGAGAAAATCTGAGAAAAGAAGAGATAAATGAATTAATCGTCCTAAAAACGTACATAAACAAAACTAAAACAACTCCTAATTAGAAACTAATTGCTCGACAAAAGAGCCTTTCCAGAAACACGCGCCCGATCGGGCGCGCCTTTTTTCTCGCACTGCTCTTCTCACAGCCGCGCCCGATCGAGCTAGCAGCTCACCCGATCGGGCGCGCCTTTGGCCACGCACCAGCACGCATCTTGCGCGCTTTGCCCGATCGAGCTAAGCTGCCCGATCGGGCCCTTGCTTCACCTCGAGGCTCGGAGCTTCGATTGGGCTTATTTCTTCGGCCCAATCCGGATATCCACTTAGGGTCTTGATCACTCGGTCCATATACCTCGGTATCCCGATTACCGAGCCCTTAATCACCGGCTCTCACCGGTCTTGGGCTCCAAAAGTGGTCGTGTTTCTCCAATGCTCGTGATTGCTCCAAAATATCTCGGGATAATACTCCAAAAGCATAAATCCTTGCAAAAGTCAACCAAATCTACGAAAACACTGGAAAACACCGATTAGTAATAAAAGTGGCTCTAAAGAGCCAAAAACACTACTAATTATGATCGAGGGACGGGGGTAAAATACCATATAAAATGAACACATCAATGAGGCAATCAAGCAGCAGACCCTACGGCTAGGTCTGATTGAAGCATAGAGCAGCCCTCACGGCTGGGCTTGGGAATGAACAAAGCACCCCACAGCCGGGCATAATTGAGGCACAAGGCACCCATGCAGGCGGGCTTAATTGGTGAGTAAGGCTGCCCTTACAGCCGGGATAAATTGAAGCGCAATGCAGCCATGGTAGCCGTTTAATTGAGGCACCGATCATGGCTCTGATCGGCTGCCACCGTTGCTAGCAATCACTGGCTGACACCATAGGAGCAAAGCTGCCCTATGCCGCCTGCATAACAGTTAAGTTGAACTGACTACGGTTGCGTGCCGCTTGTGCTCATTCTTAAATGATGAGCCATCAAGATGATTAGGTGCCGGCTATGGAGATGAAGCTCCACTTTTCATGAATGAGCGGCTCTCGATCTCCCCCACAAATGCTATATGCATACGGCTCTTTACATATCAATATATATGAGTAATTTTGTGTGATGATGATCTGACATCAAGATGATGCCGCTTGTATACCCTTGTTAATAGGATATTACTCTTCAAAAGCTTTCACATATATAAATATGAAAAATTACAAATGGGAAGAGTAAGCTAGCTAGCTGTTTGAGAATGAATAACCACCAGACGCTTGGTTAATTACATACGGTTGCCGCCTCTTATATATTAATTTCATGCTTGAGAACTCAAGCTAGCAAACTCTCTGCTTATTACTTCCTATATAATGCATGAGAATAATAAAGGGGAACCTTATTAAAACAAGTGGAGTACGCAGCTAATCCCCATTTGATAGTTTATTGCCGCCTGGCAACTTTTTCCACCAAGCTTTCATGCAAATTATAAAATGCCGCTTGAGTGTAAAGTGAAGGATGGATGTTTTGGCCGCATGTGATAGTGCATAACAACACCTAGTTGGTTTAATTAAAAAACCATTAAATTCTTATTTCTCTTTTTAACAAAAGATGAATAAGCTCGTTCCATTAGTTGTCAAAACTAGTGGAATATATAGATAAAGTAACATGCGGCTACCGTCTGTATATATCCGGCTGCGTAGCATGCGGCCAACTCATTAAATGAATTGGTTAAAAATAGTGGAGTTGGCTAATTTAGCCGTCTTACTCCTAATGTATCATCCTCCAACTTAGATCAAACGACATTGCCTTTTGACCTTCTATTGAGAGAATAAAAGATGCATGACTTAGTCTGACAGGCCTTTTTGGCCGCCTGACTCTCTACATTCAGCCTCATGACGCCTGGTGTACTTGACATCCGGCCTCATGACGCCTGCTTCCTCCTAAAGGAGGCTCCTCTCTGAGTCGGTGATCCACAACCGTTGTGCCATTACAGATGTGTCTCCCCACAGACGGCGCCAAATGTTTTGGGGTTTTTTGTACGTACCCGAATGAAGGGTGTGTACGTCCCTCGGGAGACAGATCTGCAATGCAACACTCGAACGGCCCGATCACCTGCAAAACAACGGACCCCGGGGGGGCCGGAGGTCCGCCTCCGACGATCAAGTCAGTGACCGAAATAATGTATTTTAGAGAGAGAAAGTAGAGAGAAGGGAGAGTAAATGTGGGGGGCATTGCCCTTGGAGAGAGAATTGGATCCCCTAAAACTGATGTAATAATCAGTATTTATAGAGCATTGGGATATGTGCCTCTTAGGTTATTTAACCTAAGTAGATTGGCTTCCCACCATTTTACGGTTTCTAGGGTTGTGGACTTAGAGCCCATTTTCACCCTTCTATCATTGAGTGACACGTGTCATGCTCTAATTGGCTCATTGAGCGCTGAGCTTGCGGACACGTGTCGAGGTGGCATTGATCCACATATATAGGGGGTATTTTTACCCCCAAACACTCATTGTATGAAAGACATGTCAGTAAATCGTATAGTATGGTCATATAATCTGCATTAAGAATTCAAGTGATTTAATGGCAGCATTGATCTGCTATTACGGCACTAGATGAGTAGAAGCCGAGGTTATGATTGCAAATACACCGTTTAAAGATGATAAGTTTTAGTTTATACCTCCCAAGGAATTCCCTAGACATGTCCTTATGAAGCCCTCGATGCAGTGCTCTGGTGAAGGATGGCCTCGCCTCATTCATTAGGTATTTCACCAATTGAGCTGAACTTATTGCACCCTGAATTCAATGAAAATCCAAGTTTATAGACCGAAGATTGATCATAAAATAAAAAATGCTGTAAAATCTAGCTTTTGTACCAGTTCACATGCTTGACGAATTCCTGCAGGTAACTCAAGCAATGTCTTCTGCCTCTCACTCAATACCGCATCAATGAAAACTCTATCAAACAGCTGAAATTTCACAAGAAAAAACACTTAATTGTCTGTTAGCTCGTTCTTATACAATCTATACCGTTGTTTTCATACCTCTGGCAGAGATATCCTGCGACTGAACAGTCCTTCGTCGTCTCCCTCCTCCTCATCATCAAAATCCTCAAAGTAATCATCTTCATCACCAGAACCTCCACCACCCTTATCGCCACCACCCACATTGCCTTTACCATTGTTATCCCCGTTGTTGTGATCAAAATCCCCAACTGAAGCCTTCAAAACCCACATCAATTAGTCAATTATATCAGTATACACCACCATGTCAACATAAACATATTACCTCATCAAGTCATCATACAAACACATTTTTTAAGCTTAGCTCTAATAGTACAACTACAAAACAGGGGAAGCAAGTGCTAGCCTAGTTGTTATGATTTAGACATGAAAACGTGACATATATAATAGTTTTACGTGCATTAAATTAAAAATGGTTCGTGTAAATACATACTCCCGTCTACATCATTGCCCTTAAACGAAGCTTTCAATAATGACTAACACCACATTAATATAAACATATTTCTTTATCACACAAACCCATTTATTTAAGCTTAACTCTGATAATACAACAAAAAACAGGGGAGGCAAGTGCTAGCTTAGGGCCTGTTCTCATACGTTTATTTTCAGTTCAGTTCCGCTCTTAATTTCCTTCTCTTACAAAATATTCAATTCAGTTCAGCTCACTGTAGTTCAGCTGAGTTCAATATATGAGAACAGGCCCCTAGTTGGTATGCTACTCTACGTAGACATGAAAACGTGACGATGTGCATCAAATAATCAAATACACCCGGCTACATCATTGCCCTTAAACGAAGCTTTTAATAATGACTAAAACCACTTAAAAGTTAATTAAATGCCACAAACCCTAACAAAGGAACACATTGAAAAATCCAAGAAACACTAACCTCAAGAACAGGTTTGCTAGTCTTGACATCCAACTCAGGTTTAGGCCTCTCTAAAATGACCGAAGGCGACGAACCATACGATCCCATAACAATGGTGGGATTTCGTAACGATAAGCATGGATCATCCAACGTCAAAGCCGATATGGCAGACATTCGTAAACTTCTTGAGGACGACACAAGGACGGGTTTTGGTGGGTAAGATCTAGGATGATTGATGACAATGGCATTCTTGATTTTGTTGAAGTTATTATTAGTGTTTAGGAAGGTGACTTTGTTAGGGGAGGTGATTGTTTGGAAATGGTTGCGACGTTTGTTGAGAGTAGTGTTGTATGAAATGGAGGAACAAGGTTTAAGGGCTTGAATTGTGGCCATTGTTGTCGAATTTTGAGGAAGGTTTTTGGTTTTGGAACGAACTCAAAATGTTTGATTTGGACTTTTTTGATGTGTTAGTTTTGACAGATTTTAGAGGTGTTTTGGCAATTTAATTGGTAACAAAAACAATTTTGGTTGTTTCGTGGGAACATATTTCAAACATGTTTCTCGTAGATGAAGCTATAAGACTATGGCGTGGTTGTATACTTGTATTTATGAACTTATGTGGCCGTATTAATTGTTGGATTCTCCAGGAAATTAGGTCATGGATACAAGCAATATGCATATGAAGAATAGACGTCATATAAAAAAATTACTACCTTCGTTACATATTATTGACATAAAGTAGAAAGGAAAAAATGTCTAATCGTTGCAAATAATATGTAACGGAGGTAGTAATTACAATTAAGGAATAAGGAATATGAGATTTGTTATATCTCATGTGGTTAGAGCGCTTCTATTTGTTATATTCCTTTATTAAGGCGAAAACTAAATTTTGACCATATGACAAAATGTCACTTTTTTTAAATAAAGATTGATTCATAAAAAGTCATACGATATTTACAAAGAAATTTAAATATAATACATACATGGTGTTTCGGGGTTTTTTGGAATCCCTCGGGATACTGGTCACGCTCTACCTAGCAACGGGACTCGGACACCTGCAAAACAACGAATCTCTGGTGATCGGAGATTCGCCTCCGACGATCTAGTTAGTGACCGGAAACGGAATATATTTAGAGAGAGAAAGTAGAGAGAAGTTGGAGCTTTTAGTGCTCTTGTGTAATGATATGTCACAATCCCCCCTCCCATCATCAATGATTGGGGTATTTATAGGGGTTGGAATTTGTGCCCCTTAGGGTAAGTGACCTAGGAAATTGGGCTCTAATTGGCTGCGCAATCAGATTAGGACACGTGTCCTAAGGGGGCGCCGTTTTGCGGCTTTCCTAGGAGTTTGGGCCTCCTGATGTAAGGAGGCCTTTATGACATGATCCGATTTTCAGGTGCTCTCTTGCTCCTTCTACGTGTCATCTTCTTGTGGTGACACGTGTCGCCCATTTATTGGGCCACGTGTCATCATGGGGTTGGACCACGTATTAGGGGTAATTTTTACCCTAAACACATGGCAATTGAATCAAGTAAAAAATTCTTCCAGTAGAGTTAAACCGTTGTTGCAAATCGTACATTTTTCATACTCTATTTCATATCACAGTGATTTATAGAGTTTTTTGACGATGGGTCTATCAATCTGTTGTAGTCATGAATGAAATTTTTGTTTGACAAATTGCCACTTAGTTGAGAAAATAATACTATTGTAATGTTGAAAGATTTTTTTTTAAAAAGTATCTATATATAAGGTCAAAATTAGTCTTTTAATGATCTACAATAAAGATTGGAAATCTATAATGTTAGATTTTTTTTTTTTTTTTGACGGGAATCTATAATGTTAGATAGCCACAAGAAAATAGAGTAATAAATTGTAGAAATATACTTTATAGTTATGAAATTACAATTTACTTTGTTTCAAAAAAAAAAAAAAAATTAAAAAAAAAATTAAAAAAATATTACAATTTACTTTGTAGGAGACATGTCACATGTGCACAAGGGTTACACTTAATATTTGTCCTCCATCCCTCCTTAGACCACTCTCACTCATGGGTAAAAAATAAAAATGCCACTCTCTCTCTACTCACTTTCTCACTCCTCTTTTTCATTTTTTCTTATGGGCATTTTATTTAAGAACTCTTCCCACACTCATGGGCTAAACAAAAAAAAAAAACCACACCACCATCTCTCCTATATTTTCTCTCACAAACACTCATGGGCCTATAGGTACTGTAGCAATTTATTTTTGCCATTCCTATGGGCATTTGATAATCTCCTCATGGGCATATTTTTTTTTGCTCATGAGTGGGATAACATTTTTAGCATTTTTACCATTAAATTCTCCTCATGGGCATTTTTTTGCCCATGAATGAGAGTGCTCTTAGTCATGAAAAAAAAAAACACTACAAATACTACTACCTCCGTTAATTGTTATCTGCAATTTTAGGCCTTTGGGGTATTATTTAAGAGATAAAAAATATTCCAAAGTTGCAGATAACAATTAACGGAGGTAGTATAAAAGTTGATGTTATGCGGTAAAATGAAGCTATTGCCTACAAAAATTGATTGGCATCTACAATCAAACAAGTAAACTCTAGTGTGTGGTCATGTGGTGTTAACTGTTGTAGGATTATTCAAATCAAATTTGGCCAATTCGATTAGATTAGGATTATACTCTAGTGATTTTCTTTTAAGTTTAAGGTGAAACCTTACAAATCAATTTTAGTCATACCTATGAGTAGCTTTGTACTCCGATAAAGATTGGCTATGCGTACAAATAAATTGAAGGGTAACTATCTAATCACTTAGGCCTCATTTGGTTTGATGTAAAACATTTTCAATGAAAATTTAGTTTTCATGGAAAACATATCTTAAACGAAAAGCACAATTGCAAATTATGGTTTTTTTTTTCATACCAGGAAAGTTCAAGAAATATCAAAAATATGAGTGGGTATGTGAGGGAAGTAATAAAGAGGTATAGAGGATGAAGTAAAATATGGCTTCCCTTGTATTATAAAGGAAAATGTTTGCCCAAAAAAAAAAAATGCAATTTTTGCATAGGAAAACTGTTTTTCACGCCTTCACAAACCAAATAAAGGAAAATGGGAAAATCATTTTACACAAAAACATTTTAAAACCAAACTATAGTGTCTACAAATTCAACAAATGGTTTATCATTTTGGGAAATTATCAATGATACCCTTCAGGTTTTGGCTTTTATCAATGGTACCCTTCATTAAACTTTCATTATCAGTGGTACCCTTACAACTTTACCTAAATTGCTACAGTAATCTCGACGTTAAACAAACGTTTAGTATGTTTAGTTAACACGGTTAATGGGCTATTTGACACTAACTTGAGTTGACAAAAATACCCCCCCTCATTAATACCCCCCAGGCCCAACCAACACCATTTAATAGTTCCAAATTTTTTGATCGTTCAACTTCTGTCACACTCTCCCCTGTTCTTCTTCTTCTGAGCAACCCTAACTGATGCAAGAGTGAAGGACGATCGTTGAAGATTAAGCGTTTTTCTGCAATTCTAAAGGTTAGTTCTTATTTCTTACTTGAATTTTGGAAATTTTGGTTTAAATTGTCAAGTTTAAGGAAATGTATGTATGTTTGAGAAATGTGTTTGCTTTGGTGGAGAATTTCGAAGTGGTGTAGGATTTAGCTCTGAATTATGCTCAATTTACATAGTATAACTACTAGGTTGCTAAAGTTTTATTCTTTTCATATATTAATATGCATAAGTCAGACATTTTCATGGATTGTGGGTACATGTACAGTGTAGCTTGTGATGTTGCTCAGTGTTTGCTTAAATTCTAATCTTTAAAGATATGTAAATTGGTGTTTAGTGTGTAATTGATGATGAGTTTCTGAACAAAGTGATTGTGTACTGATTTTGCAGAATGACTGAGCATGATAGGGTTGTGTTTCGATTTAAGTATAAGGTGCATAAAATTGATATTGAAGTGGACCCTGATCAATGTAACTTAATGGATTTAGTCATAGAGTTTGAGGATAGGTTACAAAAAAAGGAAGTAGTTTTACTTAACCCTATATTTGCTTATGCTTATAGAGGTAAGCACTGGCCAATAAATGATGATGGTGGCATACATAGGTTTTTCAGGACATTTCCACAAGCTAATGTGTATGAGATTTTAGTTGGTACTACTATGAATTCAACCTACCTGAATGATCTAGTGTCTGAATTTAGGAGGAACAAAATAGTTGCTGAAAGAGCTATGCAAGCAATTGGACATGCACCTCCACCAATTGATGACCCACCACTTGTTAATGAACCAATTCTTGAACCTCAAGCTGAAAATGAACCAATTCTTGAACCTCAACCTGAAAATGAACTAATTCTTGAACAAGCTGAAAATGAATTCATTGTTAAACCTCCTATTGAAATTGAACAAGAAGCCAACCCTTTTGAAGCTACTCCTTCTGGGAGCAGCAAGCTAAAACCTAGGAGGAGATTGGTGCTTAAATACCAATCATAACCTCAACCAACAAGCCCTGTCTCTTCTGTTAACCCTTCAGTAGAAGACTCTGACCCTAGGATTATAAACTATGACCCAGATGCTACTTTTATGGATATTGAAGACCTGTATGAACAAAATAGTGCTAAGCAGACTGAAAAAGAGTACAGAAGGGGGAGAAAGGAGTTTGAAAAGTACATGGACAAGGAAAAGGGTAAGGGTAAGTGTCAAGATAAGGCTGAGGGAGAAGATGTAGGTGGTTCTTCTGGTGGTAAAGCAAAGGGAAGTGGGAAAAAGGGCAAGGCAAAGGGCAAGGGCAATGGTAAGGGAAAGAGTAAGCTATTAGTTTTTGGTGGTGAGAAGTTACCCCCATCTCCCATTTCCCCACACACTGTCTTTAAGACACTACCTGTTAGGAGAAGCCCTAGTTTTTCCCCTATTCAAACTAATACCAAGCAACCCACCACTGTACTCTCAAATAGTCCAAACACAAGAGGTCCAAATCCAACCACTAATCCCACACTTTTTGGTAGAAAAATGCCTAAGAGTACAGCTGTTAGGAAAGGGCTATGGGTTAAGGGTAAGGATAGAGAGTTGCATAAGCCAAATGAGAGTGGGGAAGGTAGTCAACCAACTGCTAGAAGACAAGTCATTTTTGATGGTGATGGTGATGGGGGGGATGATCCTAGTGATTCTAGTGATTCAAGTGAGTCAAGTGAGGATGCTGATGGTGGAGGTTTTGGGGATGAGCTTGATGATTCAGATGGTGAGGTGATCCCAGATGGTGATGTGCCAGCAGATGAGAGGGAAGACATAGGACAACTTCCCCACATTGAAGACAATTGGGAGCAGGGGTTCTGGTCTGGATTCATAGATGATGATGATGATGATAATTACTTCCAACAACTTTATGGTAATGGTGAAATGTATGAGGATGTGGGGTTTGGGAAGATTGTTCTTAGACCTTGGATGCTGTTCATAGACAAGGCACACTTAAGGGAGACTTTGAAGGATTATGCAGTCCAGGAAGGTTATGCTCTGAATATTGTAGCTGCAGATAACACCAGATACACAGTGACATGCTATGCTGAATGTTGTGAGTGGAGGCTGCATGCCAGTAGGTTAATTGATGGAAAAACTTGGGCTATCAAGAAAATATGGCCAGATGTACACAATTGTAGGGGCTTGGAAACATATAATCCTATATGTACAGTGAAATGGGATGCCCCAAAAGTAATGGAAGATATTAGGGCTGCCCCTGATATTCCAGGAAAAGCATTGAATGAATTGTTGTTTCAGAGGTATGGGATATACATGAAACAAGCTTCCTTATATAGGCTGAAAAGGTATGTGATTCAAGAGCTGTTTGGTGGACATGATGAGTCCTACTCATTGATGCCAAGGTATGCTGACATGATTTGCCAGACTAATCCTGAGTCAAAGGCATTTGTAGCACGACATCTTAGTGAGAGCATTCCTAGAGTGAATTTGTTTACAAGTGTGTTTATCAGTTTTGCTGGGCAATGGAAGGGTTTTCTGGCTGGTTGCAGACCCTTAATTGGAGTTGATGGGGCTCATCTAAAGGGAAATTATGGTGGAATCCTCTTGTCTGCAGTTGGGTTAGATGGCAACAATGAAATTTACCCAATAGCATTTGCCATTGTGAGTGTTGAAGACAAGGAAAGTTGGTCTTACTTCTTCTGGCATCTGTACAACATAGTGAAGCAATCTAACAGGCAACATTGGACAATTATATCTGACAGACAAAAGGTAAACATTTTACTTACACTAACACTATTAGCATTATATTACTTGCATTATTACTTGCACTAACATTATACTTATAATATAGTACTTGCACTAACATTACTTGCATTAACAGGGGGTTGATCTAGCCCTAAAAGATGTATGGCCTGATGCCAAGAGGAGATACTGCTGCAGACACTTGAGCAGGAACTACAAGAAAGAATTCCCAAGCCCTTTGATGTACACACTATTCTGGAGGGCATGCAATGCAACCAACAAGTTCACTTTCAGGAAAGCAATGGAGAGATTGCAGAAGGAAGGAGGAGAGGATGTTATGGTGTGGTTTGCAAACTTAGGTGATCAATCAAAATGGAGCAAGCACAAATTTGATCCTAATGTATGCAATGACTCAAACACCTCTAACTTTGTGGAGAGTTTTAACTCCACTTTGGGAGTTGACAGGTGCAGACCTGTTTTGACACTTCTTGAAGATATACTTTTTTTTTTTTTTTTTTTTTTTTCAGTTAAGACACAACTCTTATGGTTAGATTTACTTATGCATCTTATATGGTTGATTGGCAGGGATTAGAAGAGTGTGTATGGTGAGGATTTCTTCAAGGCATGAAAGAGCACAAGGCTGGGAGGATAATGACTTATGCCCCAAAATTGCAAAGTTGGTCAGGGACATTAGCAAAGCAACCTCTACCTGCAGAGCCTTCCAGTCAAGTCCAGGTGAATATGAGATACATGAGGGGAGGTCTCAGTTCCCTCTAAGCCTAAACCAAAAAATATGCTCATGTGGGGCTTGGCAGCTGTCTGGTATACCATGCAGACATGCAGTGAGGGCAATGCTACATGCCAAAGTTGATCCCCACAATTATGTGAGCTCATGGTACTCTGCTAGAACCTACAAGCAAGTGTACAATTTTGTGATTCACCCAATTCCTGATTCAAGTCAATGGCCACCTGTTGATGCTACCCACCCTCAGCACATCCACCCACCAAAAATGAAGAGAGGTGTAGGAAGGCCAAGTAGAAACAGAAAAAGAGAAGAGGGTGAAGACCAACCAGGGAAGAGGTCTAGAACAGTCAGATGCAGCAACTGTGGGAATTTAGGCCACAACAAAGCAACTTGCAAGGGTGGTTTGACTGGAAAGGAGTTGGAGTCAGTGAAGGCAATGGTTGTTAGGAACACAAGATCAAGAGATCAGTCAAATGCAGCTAAGGAGGCTAGAGCTATGTCTGCTGCAACAGAGATCTCTTCTTCACAGTTGGCTAGCCAACCACAGGACTTGTCCCAGTCACCCTGACATCTGTTTGGATGCTGCAGCATTAGGCTATTAGGACTGACTTTGATGTAATGAATCAGTTTTTGAACATGTTTTACCAGTTTTTATTGATGCAAGAACTTGTTTTTTTTTTTTTTTTTTTTTTTGGGAAAGTACTTAGCTGTGAATGCTAGTACTTATTTGCTTATTAATGCAAGATACATTTATGTAAAGTACTTAGCAGAACTAGCTGTTTTTTTGGGAAGCAATACAGCATGACTTGTTTGCATATTTATGTGAATATGTTAGTAATTATTTGCTTATTTTTGTGCTCTCTCAAAACAGTAAACTAAAGACATAAAATGCAATATAACACGAAAATAACCAACTTCCATTAATGTCAACTAGAATTTCAGTAGATCATTTTCAAACCAATATCTTAAAAAGGCTACTATTTTAAAGCCACAATCAACAACACCAAATACATCACTACAGCTAATTTCACAACCATGTACACGAAATCAGCAAATTCATCAGTCTTGTGCATAAACTCTGTAAATTCTGCCCTTAATGCATGAACTTGGCCTACTTCTGCCATGGATCCTTGCCTCCCTCCTATGTCCCTTGAAATTTGGTCTTCACTTACCCACATAAAGAATTCACATACCCTACACTTATAATATGGCCTTCTAGGATTCGCAATTGAGTTTGAAAACCTAATATTCGCAACTCTTGGTGGTTCACAATAGCAATTCATGGCTCTAAACCATGTAACTCCCCCATTCAAATTGCTTGAAGATGAAGCCCTTCTAGAAGAAGTCATTACTATAAAACCCTTGAAACCCTTGACAAAACTGCAGAGTAGAGAAAAAAAGAAAAAAAAAATCAGAAATTAATGGAAACAGGGAAGAGAGGGGTGAGGGTTATATAGGAAATTGGAAAGAAATAAAAGGAGGAAAATATGTTGGGATTTTTGGAGGGAGAAATAAAAGGGGCATTGAAGTCTTTTCACGTTCCCCAGCCCATTTACCCTCCTAATTAAACATACTTAACGTTTATTTAACGTTGAGATTACTGTAGTAATTAAGAGTAAAGTATAAGGGTACCACAGATAATGAAAGTTTAATGAAGTGTACCATTGATAAAAGCCAAAACCACAAAGGTACCATTGATAATTTCCCTATCATTTTTATGACTAAAACTCGAGTCTTTGTCTATGATCCAAAAATAATCATCATAGTTATCCAAAGTTTTCATGGGAGAAATCAGAAAATTCATTTGAGGAATGATAAGAGAATGAGAATAACAAAGAAACATTAAAATCAGTTGAATATGATTCTTCAAATTTGAGTCTTTTTTACCGGAGTGTTGGCTGACCAATAACCACAAATGTGGGGCCAAAAATTGAAGATGAACCAAACAAACAATCAGTCAGCTTTCTTTCTTTCTTTCCCTCGTAAGAGATCTGCTTCGAGGCATCTCTCAACTTCTTTGGTGGACCCAATTTTTTTTTATACTTCTATTACTAACCTTTAACAAAAATTCATGATTCTCACTCCACTTTTTTTATTTGGGTTTTGTGTTCTTCTTAACATCAAATCCTTGCTTTTTAAATGATTCTCTTCTATCCAGTTTTTTCTCAATTTCAAGCTCTTCTGTATAATTACATGGTATGTTCATTTTCTTTCAGCTTTATGAATTTGAATTTTGATTTGAATTGAATTTGCAATTTTATGCCTAATTTTATAGTCCCTTTTGTTATGGTGATTGTTATGCTGTGTATTTGCTTATACTTCATGATTTTGCTTGAGCAATTTTACTGAATTTGCTGCACTGAAATAAGTAATTAGAATGTAGAAATGAGAATTGGGTGAAAAATTTGGATAGTTTGTGTGTGTCTTAAGGCTAAATTGAATTGGGTTTTACTCAAATTTGATTTGTTCTTTTGATAATTGTAGGATTATTAATTGAAATGGAATGGTTCAGTTGATTTTTGAAGGAGTAATTGAAATTAATTCAAATTGTAATCTTTGTTTTTCATTTGGTAATTGAATGCTAATTTGAAATGGGTTTAACTCAAATTTGAATTTTTTTTATTCTTTTGAATACTGATGGATTATTTTTTTTTTTTGAAAGAATTGATGGATTATTTATTGAGATGGGTTTTATAGAACTTACATTTTCTTTACATTTAATAATTGAAGGAGTAAATGAAATGGGTTTTGTTCAGATTAGTTTTTTTTGTTTGTTCATTTGTTATTTGAAGGCTAACTTAAATGGGTTTTCCTCACATTTGAATTTTTTTCCGTCATTTGGAAGAATAATTGGGGTTCTTTTCTTGAATTCCATTATTGTTTTTTTGTTGATTTTGGGCAGTAAGGAACTAATTAAGTAACTATACTCTGATTGTGTAGGTTGAGTTAATTAAATAAGCTTGTAGAAGAAAGAAGAGTTGCAGTGAAAGATGTCTTCGAGGTCAACTCAGAGGACAAGTAAGATGTCTTCAAGGTCAACTCAGAGGACAAGTTCTAGGGGTAGTTCGGCTCATTCGAGGCATGATGCCCGGGTAATGGCTCAAACCCCCATTGATGCCAAGCTTGCTTTGGATTTTGATGAGTCGAAGCGCCACTTTGATTATTCATCTTCAGTTGATGTCAATTTGTCAAATTCTACTAGCAATATCTCTCCTTCAACAGTGTCATCCTACCTTCAAAAGATCCAAAGAGGGAGTCTTGTCCAGTCTTTCGGGTGTCTGATTGCCATTGATGAGCAGGACTTCCGTATCCTTGCGTACAGTAAAAATGCCCCTGAGCTGTTGGAGTTAAATCCAACTGCTGCCCCTAGCTTCCAACAACGTGAGGTTCTAAATCTTGGAACCGATGTAAGAACTCTTTTTAAAGAATCAAGTGCTTCTTCACTGCAAAAAGCTGTACGTGTTTCTGAGGTTAATCTTCTCAATCCCTTGCTTGTTCATTGTAAAAACTCGCATAAGCCTTTTTATGCCATTCTGCATAGAATTGATGTGGGGTTGGTCATAGACTTGGAGCCAGTAATTGCTGATGATACAGATGTAACTGCAGGAGCTTTAGAGTCTTATAAGCTTGCATCTAACGGGATGTCAAGATTGCGATCATTGCCCGGCCAAAATATTCAACTTTTCTGTGATGTTTTAGTTGACGAAGTGAAGGAATTAACGGGTTATGATAGGGTAATGGTGTATAAATTTCATGACGATGAGCATGGGGAAGTGATTGCTGAGTATTGTAGGCCTGAATTGGAACCTTATCTTGGTTTGCATTATCCAGCAACAGATATACCTCAAGCTTCGAGATTTTTGTTTTTGAGAAACAAGGTGAGGATGATATGTGATTGTCTTGCTTCTCCCGTGAAGGTGATTCAAGATGAAAAATTGACTCAACCACTGAGTCTTGGTGGATCAACTTTAAGAGCGCCCCATGGTTGTCATGCACAATATATGGCAAATATGGGTACCATTGCATCCCTTGTAATGGCTGTGACAATTAATGAAGATGATGATGAGGTTAATGATGGACAGAGAGGAAGAAAGCTATGGGGCTTGGTTGTGTGTCATCACACAAGATCCAGATTTGTTTCATTTCCTCGAAGATCTGCATGTGAGCGTTTAGTTCAGGTCTTTGGCATACAAATAAACAAGGAAGTTGGTTTGGCTGCTGAAATGAGGGAAAACCACATATTGAAAATTCAAACTGTGCTTTGTGATATGCTCATGAGAGACTCCCCTGTAGCCATTGTTACCCAATCACCTACTGTAATGGACCTGATTAAGTGCGATGGAGCTGCACTCATCGTTAAGAGCAAAGTATGGGCCCTTGGTATCACTCCAACTGAGGAACAGCTTAGAGATATAGCTCAGTGGCTTGTTGATCACCATGGCCCCACTAAAGGATTCAGTACTGATAGCCTAAAGGAAGCTGGTTACCCTAATGCTTCACAACTTGGGGATGCAGTCTGTGGGATGGTTGCAGTTAGGATAACTTCAAAAGATATCCTGTTTTGGTTTAGGTCCCATACAGCGAAAGAAATAAAATGGGGTGGTGCAAAACATGACCCTGTGGACACCGATGATGGAAGAAAGATGCATCCAAGATCATCATTTAATGCCTTCTTAGAGGTAGTCAAGTGGAGAAGTCTACCTTGGGAAGACATGGAAATGGATGCTATCCATTCATTACAGCTCATATTACGAAGATTATTGAAGGATAGTGCTACAATTACAGATGATTCAAAAACCACTACAAACAATTCAAAAATGATTGTGAATGTGCCTGGAGTTGATAATTCACTAGTGAATCAACTCCAAACTGTGACTGGTGAAATGATTCGTCTCATTGAAACAGCTGCTGTTCCAATTTTCTCTGTGGACGCGTCTGGTGTCATTAATGGATGGAATGTCAGAATGGCAGAATTAACTGGTTTGCTTATAGAGAAAGCAGTTGGCTTACCTTTAGTTGATGTTGTTGCTGACGAAACAGTTGGAACAATTAAAAATGTCCTCTCCTTGGCTGTACAAGGTAGTCAGTCTATACTCTGATTTGTGTTCCCTTCTTCCAGCTATTATACCACACTAACAGTAAGCATCTTTTTTATAAAAGATGGATGGTATCATTTTTCAATTATTCATCACACTGATGTTTTGGCTACTCATATGCATAACAATTAAAATTTTCATACTTTATTTATTTTCTCTAGGCTGAACATGATAGTGTATTTTTTATATCTGGAAGTTTTAAATGTTTAATGTAGCTGCAAATTACCTCACGGTTGTTGATTTTTATATTGATGTTGATTTGATAAAAGTAAAATGGAATTTACACCCAACATCACGTGATAGGAATTTCCTGCTCTCCCCCCCCCCCCCCCCCCCAACACCCAAAAAAAATTTCTTTTTTTTTCAGGAAAAAATGAAAGGTATGTGAAAATCCTGACAAGTGATCATAGTATACACATGTGCTTTGAGTAAGAGGGAGATCATTTGTGTTCGTATTTATAAATTAACTTTACTCTATATACTTACTAATATTTTTCTATGCTGATCTCCATGAAAATTTGAATTGGCAGGCATAGAAGAGAAAGATGTTGAAGTAAGATTAAGAACCTTTGGTTCCCTAGAAAAGGATAACCCTGTGGTTTCAGTAAATGCATGTTGTAGTCGGGATGTGGATGAAAATGTTACAGGAATTTGCTTTATCGGGCAAGATGTTACTTTACAGAAAGTTATTATGGAAAAATATACTCAACTGCAGGGTGATTATACTGGAATTGTGAGGAACCCTAATCATCTTATTCCTCCAATATTTATGATGGATGAGCAAGGTCTATGCTTGGAGTGGAATGATGCAATGGAAAAACTATCTGGTTTTGGGAAAGAGGAAGCCATTGGTCGGATGCTTCTTGGGGAGGTGTTCACTACTGAAAGTAACGGTTGCCAGGTCAAAGATCATGACACCTTAACCAAGCTCAGAATACTACTAAATAAAATAATTGGAGGTGCGGATGCAGATAAAGTGTGTTTTATGTTCTTGGATCGGCATGGTAAATGTGTTGATGCATTGCTCTCTGCAAGTCCACGAACTGATGCTGAAGGAAAGGTCACTGGAGTTTTGTGTTTTCTCCATTTACCAAGTCCAGAACTTCAATATACCGTGCATTTGCAAAGGATTTCAAAAAAGGCTGCTGAGAATACCCTAATTAAGTTAGCATATTTCCGAGAGCAAATCAGAAATCCAATACAAGGGATGCTATTTACACGCAATTTGGTGGAATCATCTGAGTTGAATGGAGGGCAAAAGCAGTTGATGGTGACAAGGGCATTGTGTGAAGATCAGTTAATGAAGATCGCTGAGGACACTGATATCCCAAGCATTGAGGAAGGGTAAGATAATAACTTTAGAATTTGGAGTCTTTCCTTTTCATTATCTTCCTTTTTCTGCTTCCTTCATTTGAAAATTCAAGGTGGTTGTCTGAGCTAAAATTATCACTTCTCTGTCAACTTAAAATTGTTTATTCTTTTTTGAATTTTCTATCAATATCTTATACTACAAATTGAGTTTTGATTGTTGCTTGCAGTTACATAGAAACCATAACTGCTAAATTCAATCTTGGGGATGCTCTTGAGGCTGTCATGAGTCAGGTAATGCCCTTTAGCCAGGAAAGCCAGGTGCAGCTCATGCGTAATTCACCTTCTGGTCTATCTTCTATGTATCTGGATGGAGACAGTTTGAGGCTACAGCAAGTCCTTTCAGATTTTTTGGCGGTTGCTATTCGTTTTACCCCTGCATGCAGTGGATCCTCTGTTATGTTCATGGTAAATCCTAGAAGGGAATCTCTAGGAAAAAAGATGCAACTTCTTCGTGTTGAATTTAGGTAATTACCTGATGGAAGTTTGATGTTATGATCAATTAAACCTAAAATAAGAAGAAAACACACTACAAATGCTACTGTCATCCATTACTGATAAAATTATGAATACTGACGAGTCTTTTTCCTTGCAGGATTATACATCCATCCCCAGGGGTCCCAGAAGATCTGATCCAAGAGATGTTCCACCGAAACACAGGCATGTCAAGAGAAGGACTGAGCTTGTACATTAGCCACAAGCTTGTCAGAACCATGAATGGTACTCTGCAATATCTTAGGGGGGAAGGTCACTCATCTTTCATCATTCACCTGGAATTTCCGCTCATCCAAGATATTGGCCACAAGTGAAATTACTTTTAACTTCTTAAGCAAAGATGCTGTCAAAACTTGGAAGAAATCTTATTCCAAGAAGGCAGTTCAAGAACTGATCTCTGTAGCCTAGCACCAGTTTTCAGACATTGTTTGCAGGTGGGGCTTTCACACCTTTCAGTGTTCCATTTTGTGGTTCAAGCCCTCAGTTACATTCTGAACTTGTGGTTTTATTGGAAGCTGTAGGCTGTAGCTGAAGGGGATATTTTAGGACTTTGAAAATGGTGGATATTCGTCAGAATAATGACTTCCAACTGAATTCGGTAAGGAGGTGATATGTACCCTATGAGCTGCTATGTGCAGATTATTTTCGATGTTTCTCTACAGGATGAAGCTGAGTAAAATAAAACAGATATGTATATATGCTGATCTGTCACTTCTGTTCTGTTGTAATTTGTGAAGTAGCTAAATCAGGTAGGTTGGTTTGTGCAAAAGAGGGCTCCAGGGTACTCTCTTCTAGGAGATAGTCTTCAGATTGTAGTTCGATAACAGTAGCTGTAGCTAGAATATGGGAAAATCTGATGAATAGAGGGCAGAATACCTCAAGGTTCATAGAAGAGTCAGTCTGTATATGCAACAAACATCTAATTGACATTAATCCACTGCTTGACATGGGTTTGTATGACTATGCTTAAAACTTTCTAACTATGTCCATCTCTCAATTGTTTTCCGGAAAGTCTTCTTTATAGAATCAATGGCCAAAGTAATTCCATCTCTCCAAATCAACTGCAACAGTGCAACATTAAAGAGGAGTGGAATGGAATCAATGGATTTTCTGTTTTACACAGTTTTTCTGGCATTTTCATCGATTGTCATATGTAAGTCTACTGCTATTCCTTTATGCTTCTTTTTTTCTTTTTTGCATTTTTATCTGTGAAATCGAGTATATAAAACCATTGAAAATAGAAAGTGTGAATTCGCATGATAAAGATTCACGTCTAATGTACTGTAAATGCCCTGCTTTATGGATATTGTGAGAAAGTAGCTTTTCTTTTGCTTTATGTTTGTGATAAAAGAATCAGTATGTATACTGCTTTCTGTAGTTTTTCTCAGGGCCATATATTTCATTAAAGGTTGCACAGATGCGAAAAGCAGGTCCCCTACATTCTGACTTGCAAAGCCAGATTATGAGCTTCCTGGGTATGTTTCGTACTGTAATAGATACATCTTACAAAGTCATCAAAGATATTATATCATATCAGTGTATAGGTATTGACCCTCTGGAGTTATGACTTGCAAGATCGTAACAAGTGAAGTTTGTCATGTATACCTCATCCTGATTCCAAATAATTACTTTCTTTGTTTGACAACAGTAGTCTTCATGTACTGGTTTTTGATGTCTGAAAAAATCTGGTGCATCCATGCATGGGCAATGCCCCGAGTAACTTTGTAAAATATGATTAAATTTCTGAATAAGTTAATAGAATTGTTAGCTAGGAAGTAGCTTGTCCTGTGAATAGCACAGCTCCGATTATGTCATTTGTTTTAAGGAACACGAATGGATAGTTAGCTACGAAGTTTAACACAGGCATTCTGCATTTCTTTTTCTCAGGTTGAAACGAAGTGTGAATTGCATTATAAATTGTCAGAATTACTGTTTGTTTTGGCTTTTGGATACTGTGAGTAAGTGGCTTTACTTTTGTGTTATGAAAGTGATGAGAAAATCACTTTGAATGCCTTTTGTAGTTTATCTCAGGGCCATATATATTGCTTCGTACTCCTTATTAAAGTAATGGTGATGCTACAAGAGAATGTCCCTTTAGTAATTCAGGCTTGCAAAGCCAAATAAAGAGATTCATGGATACAATTCTTACTGTATTTAATTTGTTAAGATGTTGCGAACCAAACTCGACTTTATTTATTATCAGACTACACCAATATCTCTGATATACATTACATAAATAGATGGATGACTTGCCTAAGTGTGGCACTAAATAAACTTCAAACGAAAAGCATAATAATTAACTAACACGCTCACAACATTGATACTAGATACATTTACAATTGTCTATGATTGATTCTAACTCGAACTTTTTAACACACAAGAGGATTCATAACTTGTCCAGTGAATAACACAGCTCCGGTTATGTCATCTCTTATAAGGAACATAAATGGATAGTTAGCTACGAAATTTAACATGGGCATTCTGCAACACTTAAATAGAGCTCTAGAAGCAGCAGCAGATTCAGTCCCTTCCTCGTCGATCTCAATAAAGGATTTCTGGAAAATGTCTGAAACATAAAGTTTCTGAGCCATGGCCGATGATGAGTCTGTCATTTCAGTAAGGCCACCCTCCTTAAAGGTCAACTCAACTCCCAATCCCTTTAAAACATTTGAAGCCTCAAATCCAAATGAAAACTTGAACTTAGGAATCTTAAATTCAACTGCTTGAACTTTTTGAGCTAATAGTGGAAGAAGCTTATGTAGAAAACCAGGTTCCAAGTTTAGTTTCTGCATCAAGGCGGGAAGCCCATCTTTCTCATCTGGAAGGAAGAGATACATAGAAAATTGGCGCTTATCTTCTTCTCCTTGTTCATAAGGAAGACGAAGAACTTTAAAACCAATGAAAGCTTTGATGAACTGATCATACTTGGTGGTCATAAACGGAACCTTAATCGAGTTGCCATTCAATAGATAAAAGTCATCTTCCTTTGTTCGCGATGCATCAAACTTCTCCTTCCATGCCCCCTTGAAGTAAATTGCGTTTGCAAAGATGAGCTTTGTGTTGCAATCAATGGAGTTAGGAGCTAACAAATCGCTTATAAGGCCATTAGTCTTGTCCTTAGCCCATGAATTCACATCTATGGCCACTTCGTTGTCCTGCATACATGTATGTATAGACATCATACGATTACTCGATTAGGTTGCAATAACAAATTATATAGAAATTTGATGAACATTAAACTCAAACTTTAAAACAAACAAAAATAAATAAAACAGAACTTTGGTGAAGTGGTAGAAGTAGACATACTTTGTTGCAAAAATCAACTTGATTAGAAGTAGCTTTGTAAACATGATCAAGTAGATGTTTGAAAGTGGGGTTAAGAGGAAGTGTTTGATCAACCCAAACACCATTAGCATAGCTCAACTTAGGCCCACCAACGGCGCTGCCATCAGCAAAGACGAGTGATACAAGCTCTGCACAAAGTTTGTTGAGTTCATCAGAGGAATTAGCCTTAAGATACGTAAGAAGTTGGTCACGAGTTGAGCCAGATGATCCGGCAGCGATCACACTAAGTATGACATGAAGTGAGAGTGGTGAGATAACCAAGTTCTTGTTCTTATTCGCCTCCGTTGAAGACAGACGACCGGTGAGAGTCAGTGAGACGTCTGCTAGGTTGGTGAGTGATTGTTGATGGTCCATCACTAAGAACACTTTAGTTATGGATAAATTTACATAGTAGTAGTACGGTTTTATTTTATTTTTACTTTTCTTTATTAGAACCTAATACAGCTTAATTAAGGGGTTTTCTCTCCTTTTTTTTTTTTTTTTTTTTTTTTTTTTTTTTTTTTTTTTTGAGTGTAGGCTTACTTTTAATAATATGGATGAGATGAGATTTGGTCTGATTAACTTTATGATTTTGCTTTAATGAAAGAGCTCAACAAATCAACACACCTACATTTGTCAATTTGGATAACCGGGTGGAGTTTGGGTTGATCCATGACGAGACGGGTCTGTGGACCAGATATACTTAGTTCAAAATTACCCTGTTAACCTACCTTGGGTCGGATTGGGTCTTTTTTTAATCGGGTCAAATTCGAGTCAAGGTCTGTCAAGTCGATATTGGTTTTGGATCCGGTCTAACTTAAGGTAGGTTCATACTCGGTTCGGATAAATTCAGGTTAGGTTCAGTATGGGTTTGACCAGGTTAATTTCTGGTTGGATGACTTTAGATCGGGTTGTTGGTTCCAGTTCGATTGATTTCAGTTATGTTAAGTTTTGGGTTTATCACTAATGTTGATTCGATATTTGATCAATTCTAATTTAGATACTTTTCGGGTTTGGTTGGGTTGACCAAATTTAATATTCATATATAGGTACATTTTAAAATCACGTCAAATCAAAATTAGGTTAAATTAAAATCAGGTTGGGTTAATATCAGTTCGGATAAAGACACATTGGATTGAATCGGGTAATACTCGAGTCAATTTTGATTCGGGTTAAGTTCAGGTCGGGTCAAAATTGGTTCGGTTTGAGTTCAGGTCAGGTCAAATCGGTTTCGGACTAAGTTTAAGTTGGGTGTAATCGGTGCCGGGTTAAGTTCAAACACTACTACAAAATTTGAATAAGGGACCCCCAAATAAAAGACCCGTCATATCAACCAACATGTTTGTTTTATATAAGAGACCTAATATCATAGATTACGGGCCTGTAACGTGTAATAGGCCTCACCACTATAGAGATTAAAAAAAAGTAAAAAAAGTAAGAGATCCGTCTTGATTTTTTTTAGCTTTATTAGTCACCAACGGATGTCTAATATGTAGTAGGGCCCAATACTTAGGTTAGAAAATTTGAAAGAAAAAGATAACAACCTTTAGTTAGACTTGACGCACCTCTTGCCTTGATTTTTTTAAACTTTATTAGTCACCAAGTAGGCAAGTATTCATTTCTCTTTCCCTAGATTTTTCCTCTATCATTCCTCATCATTTTCGCCTAACTTAATCTTTCTCGATCTATATCCTTTCCTTCATTTCCAAGTCGCACTAAAACAATATAAATCTTAGCAGGTCGATAGCGGTGAAGAATTATTTGGCGACTGTAGACACCCAAATGTGTCTCTTCAAAACCAAACCCAACGATAAATATCTTTCATGTCATTGATTATCGAACAAAGCAAAAGTGTGAAAAGTCTAGTGATGAGGATATTTTTATTAAAATATCTCTTCTTTCTGTTTTTTGAAAATATTTCTTTTCTTACCCTATTTATGAAAAACGTGTATTATAGTTTAGTTTGGTCCATGACACGGGTCCAATAATGGTATAGTTGGATGGGGCTTGAATAGACATTTCCAACGATATATTATAAACCCAATTTCGATGAATAATGAGTACAATGAGGAAGTTATGGCCAAAATACTAAATTGGGCCCGGTTTGGTTCTTACATACGGTCTAATGATCTAGAGGAGGGCCTATTATTAATTATCAATTCTAAAGCTATTATGAGTGATTATAGTCTTCTAGAATACTATAGAAGGTTCTCTTAAATCCTAATGGAGTTAGGATTGATAATTATGTTTCAAAGAGTTTGAAATTGAATAAAATTACTTCTTTTGAGAATCCTTATTTTGTACGAGATGGAATATGTTCAGATATTATTTTCGTGCCTCATAATATTTATCCAAATTTTATATGGTTGGATAGATCTTGAAATTATGTCCATCTACTACTTCTATGTATCAAGCTGAAATTTAAATTTTTATTTGAACTTGTATCACAATACCATTGGTGAAGCAAGTCCTACCACCCAACACCTTCCTAATAAATAAATGCCACATATTTTTTAAAAAAAAATTTAAACTACTACTTTACAAAGTTATTATTGTTTCTTACTTTCTTTTCGACTCTTTTAGCTTATATACAATATACAATAACATAACTGGATTGGATAAAATTCTTAGAAGCCTTAAAATATGGCTAGCACTTAGAAAATTAATAGTTTTTTTTTTTTTTAATTTATTTTTTAGTACAATATATTATTGGTGAAGAAGCTAAGCATTAATAATAGCAAATTACAAACATTTATACAATATAGAGTCAGTTAAGTATGTGTAATGGTTATGCACGCACAAATGTCAAAGATAGTTATATATGTAATTATCTGGGATTGACATAAATAGGTACTTCATTATATTAATACTTGCCAAAGTGACACTAATCAAACCAAAGCATGAAATGTTATTGCTATTTACATGCTTATGGTATAGATAGGTTTATCAATCTAAAATTAATTCACACTCAAACTCGAACTTTTCAATTTTCAAGAGGGTTCACAACTTGTCTAGTGAAAAGCACAGCTCCAATCATGTTTTCTCTTATAAGAAACATGAATGGATGATCAGCCACGAAGTATAATGTTTCATAAGTTCTTAAGCACTGTTGTTTTATTTTAGCAAAAGTAGCAGCAGCAGCTTCAGTACCTTCCTCATTGATTTCAATAAAAGATTTCTGTTTAATGCTTGAAACATATAGTTTTTGAGCTTTAGGTGAGTCGTCTGTCAATTCGGTGAAGCCACCCTCCCTAAAGAGCAGTTCTAATCCTAAGCCCTTGAGAATCTTAGAAGCTTCGAATCCAAATGAAATCTTGTACCTGGGAAGCCTAAAACTAATCACTTTAACCTTTCTGAATGGAAGGTGTTCATTTAGAAAACTAGGTTGAGAGCTTACTTTATGTACCAAAGCTGGAAGCCCATCTTTTTCATCTGGAAGGAAGAAATACATGGAAAATTGGCGCTTGTCTTCTCCTTGTTTATAAGGTAAGCCAAGGACTTTGAAACTGGGGAAAGCTCTGATGTATTGCTTCTTTTTTGTGGTCATAAAAGGCACCTTAACTGAGCTACCATTAATAAGGAAAAAGTCATCTTCTTTTGCGTTTGTTTCGTTATCAAAAGAATCAGGAGACACCAACTCTTTAATAAGACCATTAGTTTGCTTCTCAGCCCAAGAATTTACATCAGCGGCCACTTCAGTTGCCTACAGAGATAGAATAGATCAACTTGTGAGCGCATTAGGCCACTTTCAAAAAGTAGTTAGCCTCAAGTGAAACTAAATCATACAACTATGTTTGAGTTGTACAATGTTACATTGTGATGATCATAACAAGATCTAGCAATGAAATGGTTTTTTCTCATGTACTTCCTCTATTATTTTTTTACTACGTATGTCATCTATCATGGTTATCAGTTTTGCATTAATTATATGGCTATTATCTTTTAACATTTACTCTTTATTTTTAAATACTTGCTCTATTTCTCCATGCACGGAGTTTTAGGAGACATTAGAGAAAATAATAAAATATGGAGATAGTGGGGTAGGTGAAAGATTAAAAAATTGTTAAAGTAAAAGTAGTGGAGAAAATTGGAGACAAGAGAACATAATTAATAAAATATGATTAATGGTGGATTCACTAGGTGAGAGATTTTAATTAAATATTTTAAAAGCTATCCAAATAAGGAAATTGAACAAGTATTTAAAAATGGTCGAAAAAGGAAAATGGAACAAGTATTTAAAAACGGAGGGAGTATTAACTAAGTAAAAAATTAATACAAGTAACAATCAATAGCGTCAAAATACTTCCTCCATTAATTAGAGCAAGTTTAGCTCCAAGTCTTAAGACTTGATGACATCATCATTTTGAGTCTTAAGATTTATACTTAAGACTTTTCCCATTTTTCTTCAAAAATCTCAAGCAAGTATCTTCACCCACTTCACTTTTATTTATTTATTTTTTTATTTATTTTTTATTTATTTATTTATTTTTTACGTATAATATGTCAAATATTTAAGTCTTAGGGCTAAAGTGATAAATTTGTGCAAGTCTTAGTGAGTCTTAACAAGAATTTGATGACATCATTTTTAATGAGACCACAAAAAACAATGTCACATCCAAGAGTTAAGACTTGGGGCTAAACTTGCTCTTACAACGGGAAAGTTAATACTTGTACTGTAGTTATTCTTAATTGTCTAGAAAATCACTTTTTAACTATTTGATGATGTGCACTAAAGTTATTGCACTAAAATTTTTTGATTAAAAAAATTGGGTATTGCTTAATCTCATCAAAATCCGTACATAACTATAGCAATTGATATGTACAGTAAACATTGAAAACAATTAAAAATAAAAATAAATAAAAATAAAAAATAAAAAGGAAAGAAGACATACTTTGTTGAAAAAATCAACTTGATTAGAATCAGCTTTGTAGAGATGATCAGCAACTTGTTTAAAGGTATGCTTAAGAGGAAGTCTTTGATCCACCCAAACTCCATTGGCATTGCTCAGCTTCGGCCCACCAATGGCGCTGCCGTCGGCGAAGACGAGTGAAACGAGCTCCGAACAAAGCTTGTTGAGATGATCGGTGGAATTGGACTTGAGAAATGTCACGAAATAATTTTCCGTAGTTTTCATTAGAGTATAGCAAGCGTATATATACAACCTAGCAAATAGATTAGGGCTCATGAGATAGGCCTGATAACTATACACTACACATAATAATAGGCCCTAACAAGAAACGATAGAAGCTGATCACAAGTCGAGCCGGATGAACCGGCAGCGATCAAACTCAGTACGACATGGAGTGAGATAGGTGACATGACCATGTTTTTGTTCTTCGCCTCATTGGACGACAACACGCTTCCGGTGAGAGTCAGTGAGACGTCCGTTAGGTCGGAGATTGATTGCTGAAGGTACATCGATCCCTTTGACATGGACTCTACAAACAAACAAGATGGAAGAGAGTATGAATGAATAGTGGAAGATCAGACTCTTTCTATATTCTGTTTTATCCTTACTAGTTATTGAAAAAAAAAATGGAAGAGTGGAAGACTCTTTATATATGCTACGTGGTTAATTATCACGTACAACTTAAAAATATTATTCGTGGGATATAAAAATTTCAAAATTGCACATAATGATTATCGGATATAGTGTTGTATTTCTTCCATTTTGGCTTTTGAATAGTGTTTTGGGTCTAAAAAGCATGAAATTCACTATTCAACATAATGAAACACAAATCAAGTGAAATTCACGTGAAATTATGTTGGGATAGAATTGGTTTCGTATTGAAAAAGCTAGAATATTGAGTGAATATATTCGATTGCATGGAATATTTAGAGAATATATGAATATATTTTATTGATTTAGGAAATATATTAAGTGCCTTTATATTTATTAATAGTTTGATGCTTCCATGCGATGTCCGGGTTGATTATTAAATTTTAAGATAAATTGTTCATCAATGTTTCAAGTTTTACAATATATTATTGATACAAAACTAGTTAGAAATTGATGTTATTTTGTGACGATTTAAATTATATACATAACATATATGTAATGACTAATAATAATATTGGTGAAAACATTTGATTTAAAAAAATTGTTAACAAAAAATAGCAAAGTAATCTTGAAATAGTAGAAATTTCTAAAAATTAGCAAAAATAAAGTTAAAAAAAAAACTATTATAAGCACGTTGGGTTGATCTGAATCTGAAACATTGATTTTGTGTGAACATTTCTTGACCCGTGACCTAAAGTAACTCAACCTGTAACCCAACCCAATTGACAATTTTACATAAAGTAATTAATTCATTTTAGATTGTAAAGTATTTTATTTCAATGAATGTTATAAATGAATGTTGTACATTTTTAATTGAATTACTTCCTTTGATCTAAAAAAAAAAAATATGATATAAAAATAAATTTATATGATAATTAAATTATTTAATTGTTGTTAACGTGGCGTGATATTAGGTAAAAAGTTAAAATGTCAAGTGTCACTATATTAGCTAAACTTATAATTTATGTTGTACTTATAAAATATAGGTATTTTTTTTAATGGATAAAATATAGGTATTTAATCGAAAATAAAACCGTAGATCAATAATTTTAAACTCTAACTTAACTTTTTTTTTATCCTATTAAAAAATATAACTTTTTTATTCATAAATAATTATATTCAGATAAATCCAAAGTGTCATACTAATATTTAATTACTAGATTAGTACTCGTGCGATGCACGATTTGAGAATTTAAAAGATATTTTAATTTTAGTAATATTATATTATTAATTAATTAATAATTTTACAACCAATCATATGAATGAGTATTTTTAGGAAGAAATACTTCGTTAATGCATTTTTAGTAATTTATACTCATACTTTTATTTATTTTTTAAAAAATAATCTTTCTAATATTTGAATTTATTTGATGCAAAGATAAAAAAAATTGAAATAAAATGATTGAAAAAAAAATGATGTCATAATTAATTTTGGACGAAAATTTTTTAATTAGAAAATGACATGTGTACAAAGATGATGTCAGCGGTTTTAACTTTAGTAATAGTTATAGATAGATTGTCATGGTATCGCAAAATTGAGAATAAACACAGAGATCCGAGATGACTAAGGGCCTGTTCATATTTACTAAACTGAGCTGAACTGAACTGAACTGAACTGAACTGAACTGAACTGATTGGAGCTGAACAGAACTGAACTAAACTAAACTAAACTGAACTGAACTGATTGGAGCTGAGCTGAACTGAACTGAACTGAAAAATTAAAATGCATAAAACTGAAATCAGGCCCTAAGGGTGATGATTAGGTGCCGCAAAATTGAGAATAATGAACGTGCTAAAGAAATTTGACATTCAATGAATTTACAAATTTTTAAGTTCAATAATAATAAGATCCGTTTAAGAAATACTTAAATCAACTAAAAATTAAAAGTTGACAACCTTATGTGACGTGATTGTTATATTGAAATTTATTTTATTTTATTTTATTTTATATATATATATATTTTTTTTGTAAAGACGTGGCGAATATTATTAAATTAAATTAAGACCAACACGCCATTAAAAAATGAGTACAATTAATGGCATCAAAATCTTGACTCGTCTTAAAATAAAATATCATTTAATAACATGGAATCAGGTGCAATTAATGCTACTTTGTGTCACTTACAACTTTATGAGCGGTAATAATATAATTTTTATTTTACAAATATGATTATTAATCCATTAATAGCAAATTCGAATGCATACGTATTTTTCTCATATATATATAGTAGGTTAAAATCTCGTGCAATGCACGGTTGTTAAATATTTTTGACAATAATATTACAAAATATAAAGTATATAAAAGGTATTTAGAATTATTTCTTTTGGGTATATATTTAGTATGATTAAACTGGAAATAAATTACATAAGATTTACTTAAAGATTTTGCAAAAAAGAAAAAAAAAAGTAAAAAAAGGCGGGAAAATTTTTCACAAGATAATGACAAGTGTCATTTTAGATTTGTTTTTAGTATAGGTTAATAGATAGATATATAGTGTATATTTTTATAATATATACAAGTATTTCGATTTCTTACAAAATCAATATATCCTATATCAAAATAACCCAAATCAAAAGAGATATACACATCGATCTTATATATAACTGACAAATTAGAAAGAATAGAATAGAATAGCTTGATTTCTCATTAAGCAAAGCCCCAAATATATATAGCATTACATACTTTCCTTAACCTAGAATCATAAGATCTCCTAGAATATTAAGGAATACACAAGATAATATTAGGGAATAAATATCTTCCTAAAATATAATATATGATATATCTCAATACCCCCCTCAAGTTAGAGCACGCGGATCCAAAATGCCTAACTTTGAAAGAAGATAATCAAACCGTGACTTTCCAAGAGCTTTAGTGAAGAAGATATCAGCTAATTGTTCCTTTGTAGAAACATGAGATGGAGAAATTAAGCCTTCATTAATAGCATCACGAACGAAGTGACAATCAACCTCAATGTGCTTCGTTCGTTCATGAAAAACTGGGTTCTTTGCGATGTGCAAAGCAGACTGACTATCGCAAAATAATTTGATCGCCTTTGGATGTTGGACACCCATACTTAACAACAAGGCCTTAAGCCATTTAAGCTCGCATGTGGCTCCTGACATGGACCTATATTCGGCCTCAGACGAAGAGAAAGAAACTGTGGGTTGCTTTTTTTGTTTTCCATGAAATAGGAGACTTGCCAAGAAACACTAGCCAACCTGTGAGAGAACGTCGAGTTAAGGACAAGCAGCCCAATCGGAGTCACACTACCCCTCGCTCCAAAGTCAAGTCACTTGCAGAACTCAAGAGAATACCCTGACCCGGAGTACCTTTCAAATATCGTACCACCCTCAAAGCGGCCTCCCAATGCTCCATACGAGGAGTCTGCATAAATTGAGATAGTATATGAATAGAATAAGCAAGATCAGGCCGAGTGACACCAAGATATATTAATCGGCCTACTAGCCTCTGATACGACTCGGGATCCGGCAGAAAATCACCAGTAGCCGTACCCAATTTGTGATTTTGCTCCATCGGAAATCCGCTAGGCTTAGCACCAACAACCCCGCTTCAGAAATAATATCCGACGTATATTTACGTTGACATAGAAACAAACCTGCAGAGCTATGAGCAACACCGTTTGTTTCAATAATATGTTTTAAAATTTGGCGTACAAATAAACAGTTTCTCTTTAACTTCAATAAACTACAACCTGGGCATTATATGAGACATAAAACTAGTGTTTAAGAAATTGGAACTTAATCAACCCTATACAAAATACTACCTTCATTTTTATTTTGTTGACATTTTTCTTATATCACGCTTTTCAATGTATTATTTTAACTATTAATATATCTAATTCTTATACTACGTAGTATATATTATATATTTAAAAGCATTCCAAATAAAGTATATTTGTTAGTAGTGTGCTACGTAGTGCTCTCCTCCAAATGTTTTCTAATTCATGCATGTCAAATGTCCTCATCAATTTATAATAGTTATCCACAAGATTCAAACGCATGTTACCTCCAATCGTAAAAGTAAGTATCTCAGCATACATCAAGCTATGTCATACTATATTTTACTTTTTCAATGCAAAAAATTAATATGTAGTGAATGATAATATGAATAACAAATTTAATTACGAAAATTTGAGTCATAAATTAAACGTATTTTAATGCAATCTCATGTAATGACCCCGAGGCACTGTTCCAGCCCAAATACTAGATGTAAAATTATAAAAAGTGCTTATTAATTAAATATACATTGAGACGATTCAAATAAGATCCTACTTGACTATGTTTTATCGTAACCACAAATTGAAAAAACTAGTCAAACTACAATTTGTATATAGTAAAAAAGTCAAACGGTTTCAACTTTAAAAAAAAAAAAAAAAGTTTTCGTACAATTGTATATAAATATACATAGTAGTTTTTTTGCTCTTCTTTTTTTTTTTTTTGGATAGTTCCACTTTATGTGGTTATCTATGTATTTTTTTCCATGAGATTTTGGTGTTCATATGTTTTAAATTAAAAGCAAATCCCAACTTTCATTGATCGATACTCCCTTTGTTTCAAAATAATTGCATTATTTTTCTTTTATAGTTGTTTGATAATAATTGTAACACTTTATACTTTGGTAAGGATCTACTACTATTTTATAATTTCTCTCTCCCACTTACCCTACTTATATAAATATTTTATTATTTCTCTCTAATTAACCCCGCTTTTAGTACTTGTCTTTTTACTCACTATATTAATATTAGGGTCATTATGTTTAACATAGTGTCCTACTTTATATTCACAATAATATTAAACGTCAAACAAGTTAAAGGTTATTATATTAAACTTAGGGCTTGTTTGGTTGATGTAGGAAGTAAATTCCCGGCCATGGGAAATTCTAATTCATGGGAAATTACTTCCTTTATTAAAAATTTCTAGGAATTACATAAATATGTTTGGTTGTCATGTGGGAATTTATAAATCATGAGAATTGTGAATGACCAAGGGAGGGTTGAGTAAGTAACTTCCCATGTTTTGTGGGAAGTGAAAATTCCCATGAATTATGACTTCCCCCATTTTTGCTTTTTAATGTCAACCAAACAACATACCTAAAAGGAAATTCATGGGAATTTTGAGTGCCCATGAAAATTAAAGGCAACCACACAATCACTGTATATGTTCAAAATACAGTCAGTTGTGCACATATGAATCTCAAGTCCACATAAGTTGTTTTCCAAACCCAAATATATACTTAAATTCATTATGTTACTCATACATATAAATAGATATACTTTTATAAAAGGAAATTTGTAAGAAAGGGCTTATTTAAGTGGTCAACTTGTGAAAAAGGTAGTTATATCTAAAAAGGTGGTAAAAAAGTATGAGAGATAGTAGTTGAGAATTTTTATTTACTATCTCCGTTTCATAATATTTGCAACTTTGAAAGGCGCACAGACTTCTACGTAAAATTTGGTTGTGAGTGTAAAATAGAGAAAAAAAATAATGGATGCATGTGATGAGGAAAGATATGGAGAGAAATGACGAGGAAGTATAAATCAAGGGTTGTGAGACAAATGAAAATGTCTCACAATCATTAAAATAACATAAAAGTATAAGGAAGAGATAGAAAGGAGGAGATGGATAAGAAGAGTGAAAAAGGTAGTGTGGGCCCTATTAAAACTTTTCAGACATGTATCATGAGGGTTTAAATCCTCTGTCCCATTTTTTATGTTCCATTTGTGTTCCACTTAATATTATTGGTTGTAATAATTACAAGGTCCCACTTCTCAAATTTTAAAAGGCAAATAAATATTTTAAGAACCAATCATATTTAGTGGAACACCAATGGGACACAAAATATGGGACATATGATTTTCTCCCGTATCATGAGCAAAAACGGATAAAAAATTTTAGGGACTACTACCACTGAGTTTATATTTTGTTCCACTAAAACTCCAGTTGAACTTTTTGAAGTGCCACTGAGACTATATTTTGTACCGCTGAGAGTGTATTTTGTACCACTTAAACTCCAGTGATATCATTTGATAGCTCAATGAGACAACTTTAAACTGACACTTGAAATGCCTATATTACCCTTGTGAGACATGACTTTATTGTCTTTCAACCCTCCGTTTATATAACTTCAGAAATGACAACCTAAAAAGGAAAGAAAATATTTATTGCAAATAATGTGTAGCATACATTTTGACAAAAATTGCAAATAATATGAAACGAAAGTTGTATCATTGGTGGGATAAAATTTCCTCACCATATTTCCTTACGAGGAAAATACGGATTTTAGAGAGAGAATGAAGAAACCTTTTTTTCATAACGTGAATGGATAGTTAGTTACAAAGTTTAACACAGGTATTTTGCATTTATGGTTGGAAAAATTGTAAAAAATAATCCTAACTTTTCTCCGTCTACTCAAAATAATCCCAACTTTCGATTATTTTATAATAATCCCAACTTTATACTCTATCCGCCCAAATTAGTCCCAACTGGTAATCCAACTTGTTATTATATTACAAGTTACCACCCACGTGTCATTCTATAATTGGCTAAAAAAAATTAAACAAATTTTTTTTTTTTAAAATGAAAATAAAAAACAAAAAAAACAAAAACAAAACCACCAGCGGCCTTCAACCAAAGCACCCAGCCACCCCCACTGCCACACAAGCCCAGCCCAACCCCTGCCACTGCCCAGATGCCCTCCCCTCCCCCAGGCGCCGACGCCGCCCCGACTACCCTTCCCCTTCCCCTTAAACCATCATTATTCCTGATAGAGAATATCCATATAATATTCTCATTTTAGGTTTAGGATATATTTTGTATAAGATTATATTTGATATCTATACATATCTTATGTTACCTAATATGATTAGGTTTCTCATTGTAACCCTATAAATATTGATCAATGGAAATCACTCTGATCGAGGAGTTTCATATTATCTGACATGGTATCACAGCTTAGGTTAGATCTTGGGGTCATATACAAAAATTCTCACCCTGCCGGTGGGTTAGAAAATTAAACCCACCGGCGGGATATACAAAGTTTTTTATGCTTCTCCAAACACACATATAGCTTTTTTTTTTCTTTTCTCAAAGTTTTTTTTAGAATCTTTATATAACCTTGCGCCTCCTACCAACAATAGCAATTGCGAAAGCCTCCTCCATCGTTGTTGGCAATCGCATACACTACCGCCTCCCACTACTGGTAGTAACCACATCTGCCAACCTACTCCATGTGCCACACTCTATTTCCACCTCCCCATGACCAACAATGATTCTTACATTGCCTCATTGGTTTTTTTTTTTTTTTTTTTTTTTTTTTTTTTTTTTTTTTTTTTTTTTTTTACACATAATCACATAGATTTTGTTTTGGTGGTAGTATATCACAATAAGGTCAACTTTTGCACATCTCTTTTGCTATCAAGCTAGCTCCTTTTATTGTTGCAGCACTTGGAATCTTTGTGGAGTATTAATTCTTGCTACCTGGTTTCTCTTTTGAGAATTGATTAATTTCAAGCGGTGGGATTTAATCTTTTCTTGCGCAATTTTATTTGTTTTTCTTCAACTGTGATTTCACGTAGTAGTGTAGTGTCTTCTCCCCGATGATGGTTTGATCCCTTAACTTCTTCTTCTCTGGATCTGCAACTTAGCCCAAGCCTGTGTGCGACTCTTCTCCTTCTCCTCCGGCCTAGCAGTGCTTATCTCTACTCTACGTAGGTCGTGGCTGTTGCTTCTCATCGTCATCATCGACACATGTCTACTACTTCCCTTTTGATCATGGGTTACCATACTATCCTTACCGCTCGATGCGTGATTCAGATCCAGTCTGAGCATCCGATTTTCTCCCGCTCCGACTGCGAGGGTGTGATAGAGAATATCCATATAATATTCTCATCTTAGGTTTAGGATATATTTTGTATAAGATTATCTTTGATATCTATACATATCTTATGTTACCTAATATGATTAGGTTTCTCATTGTAACCTTATAAATATTGATCAATGGAAATCACTCTGATCGAGGAGTTTCATATTATCTGACAATTCCCATACCCTCCAATTTCAGAAACCGTTTGGGATCGGAGGCGGTTTAGCTCGATTGTCGAGAGGGTGTTTCTTGGGGTGAAAGGACGATGACTGAAGGTGGAGATGACTTGAAAAGAGAGATTGAGGGATTAAACGATTGTCGAGATGTTGTGCTCTTTGTGACGAATTTCGATGCGAACTTCGAGCAGTTGATGCATCTCTTTAATGAAGGATGGTGGTTTAAGGGGAAGGGAGAGGGTTGACGACCGGTACAGGGATAGGGACGGGGTTGACTGTTAATAGTTGAGTTTGGCGCTAGAAAGGGGATGATGTAGCGCCGGCTAGAGAGGAGGGCCTTGGAAGGTGCTGGGTTGATGGTTTTTTTTTTTTTTTTTTTTATTATTATAAATTAATTATTTAATAATATTAATATTAATAATAGTTTTTTTTTTTATCAAATACGTAGTGACACGTGTAAATGAAACCTTAAAGAAAAAAATCTTACCTATTTAACAAGTCACCGGTAACTTGGGACTGTTTTGGGAGGATAGAGTATAAAGTGGGGATTATTAAAAAATAATCGAAAGTTCGAATTACTTTGAGGCTTTGAACGGACGGAGCAAAGTTGAGAATATATCAGTCAAAATTTCCTTTATTTTTCCCGCGTTAAAGAAGTGTGAATGGCATTATAAATTGTCAAAATTACTGTTTGTATTTGCTTGGATACTGTGAGTAAATGGCTTTACTTTTGTTTTATGAAAGTGATGAGAAAATCACTTTGAATGCTTTTTGTAGTTTATCATCTCAGGACCTTTTTTTTTTCGTACTCTGTATCAAATTAAATTTTGATCAGACGTAAAGTAATGGTGATGCTTGATTGCTTGAAGGTTGAAGCTAAGAGAAAGTTCCTTTAATAAGTAAATTATTTTTGCTGAAATTATTTTTGCTGAACTTAAATTATATTTTACTGATTTTATATTATATTTCTTTTTTATGATTACTAAATTTTATTAAAATGAAATTTTTTTAACTAAACTAAAATTATTTTAACTGAATTGAAACTATTTTTATTTAATACTAGTTGATATAATAGTTTAAGTGAATGTGTAATAATACTTATTATTGTATTTATTGTTAAGGAGTAGAAACAATTGTCATTGTTTTGTAAAATAATTATATAATTTAATGTTTGTGAAAAATGTAAGAGTAATTAAGCATTTTGTAATCAAGTATAGAAATATTATTCTTATTGTGACTATTGTCTATAAGTATATTAATATTGTATAATATTACCTCTCCTTTTTAAAAAATTACTCACCCCTAAAGTATTTACTTATCCTTATAGACTTTATTAAACCCTAGAAATCATATCATACAACCTTTAAGTAGTGTTCTCCTCCCCTACATGTCATAATAGTTTGCCCACCTCACTCCTAAAAATCATATTCAAATTATACTTATTACCCTAAAATAGTTTGCTCACCTGTGTATATGCTCATGCCTAAATAATTTGCCCACTCTTTAAAAATCGTATACATCACTGACAAGGTTGCATCTTGTACAACATATTCTTTGTGGAAATAAAAGCTACCTTTGATTAATTATAGAAAGCACTGTCCACTGTTACACATCGCAATTCATCTTGCTTAATTAATTAGTTCAGATTTCACATCTAAGATCGAGCAACATTCGTATGGTCGATATCCTTCACTGGCTTCAAATACTCGACTAACATGATTATCAACCTGCAGCATCAAATAAAATAAGAAAATAAACACCACCACTTTCCTACCAAACATATTGAAAATTTTGTATTCAATGAAAATAAACTCATTACCATGTATTTATAAGTTAGTAAGAAAAGCATAATATAGGAAAACTCAAACAGGAGAACAAGAAAGAGATACACAAAATACAACCACCATATCCTTTACAAGCAGATCCTACAAGAAACATGTGATATATACAATACCCACAATTGATTTTACAACAGAAATTCATCATACATGATAATCAATCCACAATGTGTGAAAACATTCAAATATAATACGATTAATAAATAAGCAATTCAACAAAAACGAAAAGGGGGAAAACATTCAATAATGTTGAAGTAATCTAAAACAGGGAAAAATAATTTGTCTTAGATAATAATTATATCAAATTTTAGGGGTATGGTATTAATTGTATTGAGTAGCAAAAAAGAGTTGTAGAGCTCAAGTAAAAGAATAATGTACTAATTAGAGTAAAATTATACTAAAAAGTTTTTCATCTTTGTTCCTTCCTTCAAACTTATTGCAATTTTACCTTCTTTATTTCATATACCATTTTCTTCCTATTTCCTTCATAGCATCTAAGTATCTTCAACAATTTAACACTTAGAATGGTCTCTTAAATTGTTTCTCACCTCTCTTTCTATCTCTCTCTCCCACTTTTTTTTTAATGCCTTTGAAAATTATAGGTCAAACTTGCTCTCATATCACTCATTCATTCCTTTATAAGCCCATGCCCCCATACTTCTTCTCTTAGTCTCTATCTTTCTTTTCCATTTTATCCCCATTCTATTCTATATTAAAGACATTGAGAATTATATTTTACACTTGCACCCTTTTTCCCGAACCCTCCCCCCTCTATCTCCCAACCCCCTTAATTTTTCTCGGCTTTTTTCTATATGCGGATATGCCTTTTTCTTCGACCTCTCTATCTATTTCTTTCATGGGCCTTTTCTCTTTCTCTTCCCAACCTATCTCTCTCTCCTAGCCCCACTTTCCCTTATTGTTCTATTTCTCTCTTTTGACCCTTATTGCTCTCTAGTGGCCCTCTTTCTTATTCTCTCTTTCTCCCAACTCCTCTTTCTTGCTATATCTCTCTCTCTCTTCTTCTGGCTCCTCACACCCAGACCCTTTTTCTCACCCTCTATCTCTCTCCCTACACCTTTTCTTTCTCTCTCTTCTGACCCCTCTCTTCTCTCGGTGTGCCCTCTCCTCTTCTTTCATAGCCTGCCCTTTATTCCCATTTTCTCCTCTGTCTCTCCCTTTTCCACCTCTCTCTCTTACCCCTCTCTATCTATTTCTCTCTCCTTTCTATCTTCCACTCCTCCGCCCCCTTTTACCTTACAGTTGAATCTTTTGTTCTAAATATATTTTCTAGTAAAATCCAAATTACAAACAAACAAAATATTTTTCTACAAAGTAGAGAAAATGCTCACCTTAAAACACAACCTCTTACTCCTCAATTCAGTCAATAGATTAGCTTATAAAACTTACAAAACCTTATAAACCATGAAAAACTATCAACAAATCATCACAACCGGATCCAACATTTTCAAACCCAGAAAAATCTAATCAATTTTAATCTAAAATTCAATCCAAATGGATACCTAAAACATCAAACAAACCCCACTTAATAAATCAACTTAAATAAACCAACTCGGATAAGATCAAGCAATTGGATCATCAAATTAATGAGGCATTGAACTATTGAAGATACACCCAAAGAAAAAAATCTATGGAAAATCAAAGGTTTTTTTCCCATAAATTAGCTTGGTAGAAAGGTATACTACTCAGCGTCCCTTAATACTGTATATTTGGTACAATATTTGTTCAATTTACTATTCCACTCTATGACTCTATCTCGGCCATTGTCGATGGTGTACAGCTACAATATACATATTTTTCATGTCTAATTTGAGTTATATTATGTCAAATTTCTGATCAATACCAATACAAAGTGAGCTTCACTAACATCGATTAAAAAAAAAATTGTCAATTAAATTTTAAAAACCAAAGAGTATTTCTCTTTAGCCAGATCACTTAAAAGAAACACTACAGGAAGCCTAAATGAAAAATAATTAAAAAAATAGGCACGCTAATTTAAAAATATAGCTTTTGGGTTTCATAACCCCAATATTACCTTAAAGCATTTGTAGTCAAGGTGTGGAAAAATATAATAACAGAACCATATAGATTAATACTCCTTTTCCTAAACTCTATTTGATTAACAATAAACTGACAAAATGTAAAGGCCTCAGGCTCACCTCTGATGTAATACCGAGTGCCGAAGATTCCACAGCAGCTACCATCAATATAATTAAAGTCAAATCTTGACAAGCCTCCCAAAGAAAATGTTAAACCAAGTAAGAAAAATAAGAGGACATGTCAAGGTTTCCATGACATTAGCTATAATTGAATTAGATATGCATAGAAGAGAGAGCACCATAGGAATCGTCTGTTATATGTTCAGATTTCCATTTTTTTCAAAAAATTCACTAAATAGCCAATTAGTGTGGCAAGACCCTTTTAATTGGCCATAACTATCATGACAATGCCTAAAACAACTACTAATGCATATTACACTCAAATAATTAACTAATTTGTCCATAACCCCCTTCTTGATTCTGAGAGCTTATGCACAACCATTAAGCTAAACCCAACAAGATGTCAATTAATAAAGCTTACTTTAATTGGGACAAATTAAACTAAGATAATTATAATAATACTTTTTCAGCTAGAGACTAAGGGGGTAATGCTCTTGTAGAACTGAAATAATAAAAATATGATTAATTAAATATGTGCAATCCTATCACTATATTATTCCCTTACCAAGCACAGAATTCAAACACCCAAAAAACAAAATCTAAAAGCCTAATAAACATATTTATACTGCAAATACAATACAAAGGTATTGCTATGACAAAAAAATTCTGAAATTATATACCAGTATACTATTTTATAGTCCTGGGATTTCGGGTCCTTCAAATTCCTTCAAATTCGAATCCCCGCTGGAATTGGCTTCTCTTCGAGATAGCATATTCAGCTTCGTCAGTTGCCTCTTTGTAACACAAATTCATTAGGAGCGAGAATTGTCCCTTGACCTGCATATGTTGATATAAGAGACATTCCTACAAAAATCAACAACAAAATTCAATCAATTTAATTTTCCCAAAATTTGATTTGAAAAAACAGCAAACTTCTTTTCATTTTATATAATTAATTAACGTACCAAAGAAGAAATCTCAGGCTGTGTTATCCCACAAAATCTCATGTCTCTTCCCTCGCTCTATTTTTATAATATTCCTCATAGTAATTCTAATTTCACCACTCTCTCATGAAACTACCATATTGGAGTACTATTTTTACTTCACGCAAAACAAATAATATAATTCACTCTACATAAGCAGATGAGATATTACATTCTCCTAATAAATTGCTATGATCACTTAAACATATCATGTTAGACACCTAAACTTTATTATTCTTCGTAATCAAGTTAATTTGAAAGATATGAAATTACGTCTATACCTGTACCTAGTAATACAGATGACAAGCAAAGCATTTCATAATTATTCATCGCATAGCATGTTTTTTCTAAAATTCTTATAATTATCTAATCTAACCTTGTTTAGAGAGAGGAAGATTTTGTTCTTTTTGTGACTTCTTCATTTCAGCGGCCACCTTTGCTTCATCTTTCTCAAGCAGAGCCTGTTTGAACATGGCACTCATTGTTTCCATATTCGCTTGGTTAGCACTGTTTACATCTCCAGCTGCCTGTGTTTAAGCTTTCTCAATCAGAGCTTGTTTATACATGGAACCCATCATTTCCACATTTGCTTTCTCTTTCTCCATCTGCATACCTATAAGAACTCCCACTTCCTTGTCAACTGGCTCGAAATACTCGTTAATATCACTTTCCTGCACATAAAAATTAATGAAGTTGTCAAAAGCCTTGAATTCACTAAAGGTCAAACCCGAATGCAAAGTGCAAAATTAAAAACTATAGTACAAGGTACACATATATGATTCCCTTGTAGTCAAATTAAGCATAACTTGCAAATTTATGATGTCATGCCAGCAACATAAATATTATATAAATTTATAAATAACTGCTTGCCTGAAGAATGTGCAAACCCCACTATAGTTAGGGATTCACAATGATTTTAATAAGATAGCCTTTCTCCAAATTGGGTAATTGCTTAAGCATAAGCACATATGGAGTACTTTGTATAAATGAGAAATTTTTTCTGGATATCTCTAGAAGATAAATGTGAGTGTCAATTTCAAAGAAATTTGGAATTCAGACAAAGGTACTCTATAGTATTTTCATCTCAACACTGCACAACTTGCAAGATGCAAATTTCAGTACTTAAAGAGAGAGTCAAAACATAACTTTCCACTGTCAACAAGACATCAACATAATTACGTGCAACAAGTAAAAGATTTCTTGCAGTCCAATCATAAGAGTTACTTGCATAATTAACCAGTAAACTGCTATGACTCAAGGGAGGTCTCCTAAGCAAATCAAAGTTTATGAGAGAAGGCGCAAATCAGGAAGAGGGCAGGTATTCTATGAGCTGTCACAAGAAGACAAACAAGAAGATTTCCCACGGAATGTTGAGGCAACAGGGCAGCAATTACCTGGAGCAGAAGAAGACAAAACTTGTAATGATTAGGTCACTGATTTAGGAGAGAATGCTGAGTATATAAGCAGAGGAATGTAAGAGAGTAGGGCATGTTGAATGAAGTAATATTGTAGCCGTAATTTAGTAGTAGAGTAGCCTTCAAGGTAGAACCTTCCACCACTGTAGTTTCAGCTTTCAATCAATCAAAGACTCCAGCTTTACTCTCTTAATTCCCTTATTTCATCTATCAATCAAGTGTTAGAATCAGTAGTCCATAGCATAAACAAACTCACCATCTCTTCCAACCTCTTATTTACATTTTGCATTTCTTCCACCATTTTTCGAATTTCAGACAGCATAATTTGTTCAGGGATCTTTCTTGAGGCCTTTATTTATTTTTTTTTACTTGTGCCTGAATAAAGAACACACGTGGAAGAAAATATCAATTTCACTAATCAATATAAAGATCAGAAAGATAAAAAAAAAAAAGGGTAAATGTAGGCCCCAACTCATTTCTCCTGACATATTCCTTAAAATCAATCAATTTGGTATAACATCCATATCATCCTTACTGATGTAATCAGTCGTCTCCAAATGAAAAGAAACAAATATTATAACATTTGATCTGTGAAAAATACAGCCTTGGGTTCTAACTTAAAGCAATATTAATTCGCAAATGCAGCAGTACAACAGAAAGGCTGGGTAGGAAAATGGGCTAAGAGTTAGTGTTCTTCATTCAAACATGGGAATTGTGACATTACAATATTCTCTAAGTATCTGCCCCATCATCTATTCTACGTAAAGCTAAACCGAAAAGCTCTCACTGTGAAAGAATGTAAACACTCCTTCCCTACACCCCAACGGCCCAACCCCATGGCTCCGTTCCCCACATGTTGTTCTTCTATGTGTATCTCGGGTGTTAAACAGTCATCTATATCATATGCCACATATGGCTTCTTTTACTCTCACACACAGCCAATGTGACACATCCCCACATCTCAAAACTTGTTTTCTTCACCCTCATCACTTGATTATTCTATGATATAAAACTTTTCCTTAGGATAAATCAAAAAACATGATAACATCAAAATCTTAGCTTATGCTCCCTTAATAAACGAATTCAAGGTACTCACATCAAGCATGCAAAAACAGTACATGAATGCCAAAAGCGTGTAAGCATTAGGCAACTAACTTCAGGGCATATGGAAAACATTCACCAAACTACACCAAATGTATACATTTCGAAGCAAAGTGATTCCATAAATGATCATAACAGCAAAAGCTATACACAGGTCACATAATTTTTAAATTCACAACTCCAAAAGAACTTATCATAAAGACAATCCAACTAATTCCAACACATTACAGGTGAGGACCTGAGGTAGAGTATATCTAGTTGCTCTCAACATTCGACCGATTGACAAATTATTACAGCATAATTGTTGTCATTCCTAAAGGAACACCTTTGAATCTGGAAAATTAGTATCCCACAATCCTAATCCCCCCAACAAAACCTTCTAACACAATACATTCATTCGGGCACAACAAAGATCGAATTTCCCAAATGATTAACAAAGAACCCAAAATAGAGTAACAAACATCATCATTAATTGTCTAATTTAGATATTTAGCTCCTGAATTTCACATTACAACACCCAATTAAACTCTTTCATAAAAATTGCGAAACCAAAATACTCTAATATAGAAATCATACCAAATGTCAACAAAAACCCTAAATTAGAATCAATAATTGAAATTGACAAAGAAAAATAAAAAGGGGAGGAGAGAAAGTACAGATAGAAGACGCTGCTCAAGCTGCAATATGTAAGATAGAATGCGACACTCTTCGTAACCAGAAAGAAACATGGAACATTGCTTTCTTCCCAAATTCCAATAGCCTCTTCATCACACTCTTTCAATTCTTATAGTTTTGAACTTAATTTAGGAATTTAGGTAGTAATGCAATTTAGGAAGAAACTACTCATAATATTATGAATTTAGAGTCTCTACAGATTCTGAAAAAAATGGAGGGAGGAGAGATGGGTGCAGAATGGCGAGTGAAGAGAGAGAAAATAAAGTGAGAAAGGAGAGATGGAGTGATAGTGAGAAAGACTGGTTCAAAGGAGAGAGAAAGTAAATGGAAGAATTTAATGGTGGAGCATGAAAAGGGGAAAAAGCAGGACTAAATGAAGACCAAGAAGACAAAGTGCTGAAATCAAGCATGGAGGGCAATTTCGAAAATAAAAAATAGCTTGAGGGTATAAACGGAAGAACACTATAGATTTCAAATAGTAACACAACTTCTGGTTCTTAAAAGGGTAAGGATTATTTTTTTAAGGTAAAGTGAAATTGGACTTTTATGTCCTTGTAAAATGAGGTGTTTTGGTTAACATATTTTTGAGATAAGGTATGACTCGGATGGGATATAAAAGTCCAACGAGTGGTGGGGAATAGATAGTAGATACCAATATGTCTCATAGGTCTCATGCAGTCATGCCATATGTTCTTTAGGTATCAAATAAAAGAAAATTTGTTCATTTTTGGACAAAACCAAACACATTATAATAAGTACTTCCTCCATTACGCATTATGTGCAATAAATAGGTTGACACGGACTCCAAGACAAAAGATGTTAAGGCTTGATTAGATTAAAGGGTAAGTGATATTATGTGAAGTAGAGAGATTGGTATGACTAATAATCTACCACCTCACCACAAACTAACACCCCTTCACCACCATTATTATATCTGTACCACCTGAAACCCCACCACCAACACCACAACCAGAAACTCCACCACGACCACCACCACAAACTCTACCAGAGTAATCCCAAAACCCAGGCCACCACAAAAAAACTCCGCAAATCTACCACCACAATATTATGTGAAGATGATGTTGGTGGTTGTAATGGTTTGGTGTCGGAGGTGTTTATGGTGGCCTTGGTGTCGAAGGTGTTCGTGGTGTTGGTGGTTTGGTACGGTGGTTCTCATGGGTGGTCGGTGATGATGGTGGTAGGGGAGAGAAAGGGGTTTTTAATTATTAATGTTAAGTAATCTAATCAATTTAAATTAGTAACTAAAATAGTGCTATTAGTTTTAAAACAGGGGTATTATAGTAATTTTTTAAAAAAATTTACCAAAAAAGGAAAGAAAAAGTTTGTTGCACATAATGTGTAATTTCCCTTTTTGGTAATTGTTGCACATAATGCGTAACGGAGGAAGTATGTTGTTTAAGTACGAGCACTAATGTGTTGGTGTGTTTGTACTTTGTAGTGGTTGCATTATTACATACGTTGATTGGTTAAGATGTTGCAAATCAGTGTGAAATTGAAAATGTAGCGACTTTGTAAGGCCCCATTCACTTCATCTTATTTTTACTGAACTGAAATTAATTTTACTGAAATGAAATTATTTTTACTAAACTTAAATTATATTTACTGAATTGAAATTAATTTTACTAAATTGAAATTATTGTTACTATTTTTTTTATTATATTCTTCTTTAAGATTACTAATTTTTACTGAACTGAAATTATTTTTAATTACTTAACTAAACTTATTTTTATTGAAATAAAATTATTTTTATTGAATATTATTTTTTTAAGGTGAAGTGAACAGGGCCTAATAGCGCATACATCAAACTCGATTTTATTTATTATCATACTACACCAATATCTCATAGACAATAAAAATAACTATTTATAGCCCCTAGAGAAGATACAAATATATGGATAACTTGCCAAAGTGTGGCACCTAACAAACTTTTAATAATGATGAAAGCATAGAAATTAACTATAACACACTCACAACCATATTGTTACTAGATACATATTGTCTAAGATTGATTCAAACTCGAACTTTTTAACTCTCAAGAGGATTCATAACTTGTCCGGTAAATAACACAGCTCCGGTCATATCATCTCTTATAAGGAACATGAATGGATGGTTAGCTATGAATTTCAACCTGGTAATTCTGTTACACTCCAAACGTTTAGAGGCTGAAGAAGCAGCAACAGCTTTAGTACCTTCCTCGTTGATCTCAATAAAGGATTTCTGGAAAATGTCTGAAACATAAAGTTTACGAGCTATGGCTGAAGATGATGAGTCTGTCATTTCAGTAAGACCACCCGCCTTAAAGGGCAATTCAACTCCTAATCCCTTTAAAACATTTGAAGCTTCAAATCCAAATGAAAACTTGAACTTAGGAATCTTTAATTTAGCTATTGGAATTCTTTTAACTAATAATGGAAGGTGATTATGTAGAAAACCAGGTTCCGAGCTGAGTTTTTGCATCAAGGCGGGAAGCCCATCTTTTTCATCTGGAAGGAAGAGATACATAGAAAATTGGCGCTTATCTTATCCTTGTTTATAAGGAAGACGAAGAATTTTAAAACCGATGAAAACTTTGATGAATTGATTATACTCGTTGGTCATAAAAGGAACCTTAGTCGAGTTGCCATTCAAAAGATAAAAATCATCTTCTTTTGTTTGCGATGCATTAAACTTCCTCTTCCATGCTCCCTTGAAGTAAATTGCGTTTGCAAAGATGAGCTTTGTGTTGCAATCAACCGAGTCAGGATCCAACAAATCGCTTATAAGGCCATTAGTTTTGGTCTTCGCCCATGAATTCACATCTAAGACCACTTCGTCAGCCTACATATATGTATAGACATCTTATGATTAGGTTGCTGTCAAAAATTCAAACTAATTAATCGTTTCAAAAATGAACTTATAGCTTAAAATCATAGTATATGACAAGAAGTTACTAAATAACACTATGTTTGTCTTCCATCATATGATTCTCTCTACTATTCTAATCATATGAGTTTATATAAAAATTTGATGGAGAATATTAGTCAAATGGAACATAAAAAAAATTTGATGGATGATGCCCCAATTTCTCATGGTGAGAAACAAATTTTGTTTCTAAGATGGTATTTTCGTAAATAAACCAACAACTTTATTCAATTGTGGAGCCTACAACAATGGAAAAAGTTGTTGATTTATTCACGAAAATGTCATTATGAGAAACAAATTTTTTTCTCACCATAAGAAACAGGGAATTTCCCAAAAAAAGTACATTAAAACAAACAAAAAAAATAAAACAAACTTTGGTAAGTGGTAGAAGTAGACATACTTTGTTGCAAAAATCAACTTGATTGGAAGTAGCTTTGTAAACATGATCAAGTAGTTGTTTGAAAGTGGGGTTAAGAGGAAGTGTTTGATCAACCCAAACACCATTAGCATAGCTCAACTTAGGCCCACCAACGGCGCTGCCATCAGCAAAGACGAGTGATACAAGCTCTGCACAAAGTTGGTTGAGCTCATCAGAGGAATTAGCCTTAAGAAACGTGAGTAGTTGTTCACGAGTTGAGCCGGATGATCCGGCTGCAATCACACTAAGGATAGCATGAAGTGAGAGTGGTGAGATAACCAAGTTGTTGTTCTTATTTGCCTCAGTTGACGACACACGGCTGGTGAGAGTCAGTGAGACGTCTGCTAGGTTGGTGAATGATTGGTGAAGGTCCATCGCTAAGAAAACTTAGTTATGAATAAACATACAATGGATAAATAACAAGAAGTGGTAAGTTTAATTACTATTGATAATATGGATGAGATGAAGTTTGGTATGATTGAGTAACTTTATAGGAGGATTTTGCTTTAATGAAAGAATTCAACTGTGCAACACACTTTCAAATTAAAGAGTACCAATACATCTGTATATAATATTACCCTTTCTCCTTTTTTTTTTTTTTTTTTTTTTTTTTTTTTGTTCCAGTTGTAATCCTCTCAGATAACAAAACTTTGGTAAGTGGTAGAAGTAGATGAAATTTCTTATTAGCAATTATTTTATCAATGTGTAAGATTAAATATTTAGCACAAATAAAACTCTTAAATCCATCCAATATCGCTTACCTAGTATCTAACGTGTGACATCTTTATGTATAATTGTCGCCTATCTAACGCTAGAGCTGTCAAAAACTGATCCGACTTAAGAACCCAATGCAACCTAAACCGGCAATGATTTCAACCCGATCTGTGCTTGAACAATGGGGAGAAATTATTGACCCGTACCCCGACATGATGTTAACAAACAACAGAATTGATCCGATGATACTTTTTGACCTAAACCTAAACATGCCCCCTGATAGTAATCGATAACCAATTTAACTCGAACCGGTTCAAACACGAACTAGTATCCAATCCAGTTAGAACTTGAAAATGATTAAAACCCGACATAACCAATTATTATTGAACCGACATGTAGTCACTACAAAAATCTGGCCTTTAAGCGATAGGTGAAATCCGTTGCTAATTTCTAAAAATCCGTCGCTGGACATAGCTAGCTACGAATAAATCGACATAATCATTCGGTGTCAAAATTACTGTTTGTTTTTGCTTGGATACTGTGAGTAAATGGCTTTACTTTTGTGTTTATGAAAGTGATGAGAAAATCACTTTGAATGCTTTTTGTAGCTTATCATCTCAGGACCTTTTTTTCGTACTATGTATCAAAGTTTGATCAGATGTAAAGTAATGGTGATGCTTGAAGCTAAGAGAAAGTCCCTTTAATAATTGAATGGATACAATTTCTACCGCACCTAGTTAATAATGCGGAATAAGGCCCGATCAGTTTACCTTATTTTTGCTAAACTGAAGTAAATTATTTTTACTGAAGTTAACAACAATTTTTTTTTTTTTTTTTTTTTACTGATTTTATATTATATTTCTTTTTAAGGCCCTGTTTACTTCATCTTATTTTTGTTGAACTGAAACTATTTTTGCCGAACTTAAATTATTTTCACTAAGCTGAAATTAATTTTACTAAACTGAAATTAATTTGCTGAACTGAAATTATTTTTTATTGGTTTTCTATTATATTTTTCTTTGGTTTACTGATTTTTACTGAACTGAATTTTTTTTTGTTGAACTGATATTAATTTTACTTTACTAAAATTATATTTAATGAACGGAAATTATTTTTACTGGATATTATTTTTTTAAGGTAAAGTGAAAAAGGGCTTTATAGTTACAAAATTTAACCGAGTTAAACTTATTTTTACTGAACCAAAATTATTTTTATTGAACTAAACTTATTTTTATTGAATAAAAATTATTTTTATTGAAATGAAATTATTTTTATTTAATATTTTTTTTTAAGTTAAAGTAAATAGGGACATGTTTGTCTTGTAAAATGAGGTGTTTGGTTAGCATAATTTTAAGATAAGGTATGACTCGGATGGGATATAAAAGCACAACGAGGGGTGGGGAATAGATAGTAGATATGTCTCATAGGCCTCATGCAGTCATGCCTAGTGGCGGATCCAGGATTTAGGGGGAGAGGTAGCACAACCGACAATGTACACTATAACACTAAGTTCAAAATGTACTAAGACAAATTAGTTAATATAACAGGGAATTAAAAAAGTACATACTAATGTATGCAATTACATTACAATACAAATACTTAAAAAAAAAAAAAAAAAAGGGTTTTTCTAAGCTACATAGTGTTGGTTAGTACGTGTTGGATTGATAGCCTACATATACAAATAAAACTAATCATGGTTAGTGTTGGATTGATACGCGTGAATCTTCGAATAGTGCAAGCAAAAAGAGTCTTGTTATATATGCATCAATACATCATACATGAGTTCGCGGGCCTTGGCAAAATAGCGTGTTTTGGTCTTGTTCTTTTAGCGAAATCAAACATTAACTCATCTTTCAAAAACTACTAGATGAAGTCCGTGTGATACACGGTTCGTTTGAATTTTTTAAAATATTTTTTATTGTATGTGCTAAAATTTGTTACATATTTAGATAAAATTCCTATTATCAAAAGATAATATTATATATTTAATTAAAACTTAAAAATATCATTCGCCAATTTTGCTTGTGTAACATTGAATTATTTAATTATAAAAGAAATTAATAATATCTTATTTAATTGACTACAACTAAAATTTATAATCTTACATGGCGTGCTAAGATTCCTATTATCAAAAGATAATATTTTACATCTAATTAAAACTTAAAAATATCATTCGCCAATTTTGCTTGGGTGACATTGAATTATTTAATTCTAAAAGAAATTAATAATATCTTATTTAATTGGCTACAACTAAAATTCATAATCTTATATGGTGCGCTAAGAAAATAAAATCCGGCTCTCTAAAATCTTGGGAAAAAACTCCCCTTTAGTTTTGTGCCCGTGCGATACCCGGGTTGTTTATTAAATTTTAAGATAAATTTTTAATCTATCAGTCAAATTTTAAAATATGTCATTGATACAAAATTAGTTAGAAATTGATGTGTTTTTTTGATAATTTAAACTAGGGCTGGCAAACAGGTCGGGTCGGGTCGGGTTCAGGTCGACCTGTTTACATAAACAGGTCAGGACCCCCCAACCTGAACCCGACCTGTTTACTTAAACAGGTCAAATAAATCAACCTGAACCCGACCTGGTTTTAAACGGGTCGACCTGAACCCGACCCGTCTAAACCTTTTTTTTTTTTTTAAATACCCTTGTAATTTGTTTAACATGTATTTATAATGTATCATTCAACTAACATAAAATACAAATTCAAAGCAAACATAAATCCATTATAGTTCATACAATCCTACAACAATAAAATTAAATATGATAAATTGGTTGGGTATTATCAAATAAATAATAAATAATTAGGCAATAAAATCAAAACATGTGCTGCTGCGTTTGGCATAATTCAGTATCTTCATCTTCTTATTCGAATTCGCATGTTCAATGGGTTCAGGAGGAATGAGGCTGTCAAGTATCTGTTGATTAAGAATAAATTAAATAAATAATTAAGACAATTGTAGAGAGAAATCACACAAAAAATGCAAAAATTAGCTAACAACATTCACACCATTCCAAGTTTCCAACTCATGATGAAAAAATCAACTCATAAACAAGCTGAAATATTCTCAAAAAATCATAAAAAAAAATCAAAGTAAATCGCATAAATAGATGATAAAAAATCAAATAAAATCGCATAATCAAAGTGATGAAAAATATCATAAACAAATAAACCCATAAACAAACAAACTTCAATCAGATTAAAACAAGTAAATTATTGAAATAGAAGAAACAAAACGCATAATAACATGTAAATTACTGAAATTGACGAAAAAAACGTATCAAAACACAAAAAAAATTAAGTAAAGAGAATGAAATTAACAAGTAAATTACCTTGGGAATGTTGAGATGAATATTCAGCAAGCTTCAATCAACAATTTTAATGGAAAAGAATTAAAAACAAGAGGGTAAAGAGAGAGAATTAGAGAAGGGAGAGGAGAGAGAAAGAGAATGAGTAAATACTGAATGAAAATGAAAGAGTAGCGGCGTGAGGTATGAATTTTTTTTAGGGTTTTTCATTAGATAGTTTGGGCTTAATTGGCCCATATTTAAAAATTAGGTTGTAAAAATAAGGTGGTAAACAGGTTTAGGCGGGTTGGGTTCGGGTTGACCCGACCTGAAACCGACCCAATTAATTAAATGGGTTTAGGCGGGTTGGTTTCAGGTTGGGATTTCCAACCTGAACCCGACCTGTTTAACTTCAGGTCGAGTTCAGGTTGACCCAATTACATAAACGGGTTGAAATTCTATCTCAAAACCCATTTATTTCGGGTTGGGTTCGGGTCGGGTTGTCGGGTCGGGTTAGCTTTTGCCAGCCCTAATTTAAACTATATAATAGGCATGTAATGACTAATAATAATAACATTGGTGAAAAACATTTCTTAACTCGTAACCTGAAATAATGATTTTGTCCTAAATGACTCGTGACCCGACCCGATTGACAGATCTACACACAGTAATAAAATTATATTAGATTGTAAAATATATTGTTTTAATTGATTAGAATATATTATAAATAATGGATGTGGTGCATTTTGAGTTAATTTCTTCGTTCCGTGTTATAATTTATTTTTAATAAAATTATAATTTAATTTGTACATATGAAATATTGGTACTTTATCGAAAATAAACTCTAAATCAACAATTTTATCCTAAAATTCTATCCAAATTTGATTGAAAATAGAATTCTAAATTAACTTTTTTATCCTAGAAATTGAATTCTATATAACTCTATCCTACGTGGCGCGGCACTTGGCGAAAACTTGAAACGCCAAGTGTTGCTATCTCGTCGTCTGGCTAAAAGTTTAACTTTATATATTAGTTACTAGTTTTGTGCCCGTGCGATGCCCGGGTTGTTTATTGAATTTTAAGATAATTTTTAATCTATATGCCAAATTTTAAAACATAAGACAAAATAAGTTAGGAATTGATGTGCTTTTGTGATGATTTAAACTATATAGTAGGCATGTAATGACTAATAATAATAACATTGGTGAAAAACATTTCTTGACCCGTAACCTGTAATAATGACCCTGTCCGGAATGACTCGTGACCCGACCCGATTGACAGGTCTACACACAGTAATAAAATTATATTAGATTGTAAAGTATGTTGTTTTAATTGATTAGAATATATTATAAATAATGGATGTGGTGCATTTTGAGCTAATTCCTTTGCTCCAAAAAAAATACTATGATACAAAAAATAAATTTATATGATAATTTAGGAGTGTTACAATTTTTTTTAATAAAATTATAATTTAATTTGTACATATGAAATATTGGTACTTTATCGAAAATAAAACTATAAATTAACAATTTTATCCTAAAATTCTATCCAAATTTGATTGAAAATAGAATTCTAAATTAATTTTTTTTATCTTACAAATTGAATTCTATATAACTTTATCCTACGTGGCGCGACACTTGGCGAAAAGTTGAAACGCCAAGTGTCGCTATCTCGTCGCCTGGCTAAAAGTTTAGCTTTATATATTAGTTATATGACATGATATTAAATTAGATTAGACGGTCATATCTTCACTAGGATAGGATTTGCTATATCTAGAAGAGTGGGGGCTTAGATTGTATCTCGGCTTACCACTGATATTTTGTATGTTGTATAAAATTGTCTATTTTTTATTTATACTAATATTAAATATAATAAATAAATAAATAACAGAGTATAGAGGTACTTACTCCGTCCCATAATATAGTTCATAATTTCCTATATGCACGCTCAATACATATATAGCTAGCTATGTAATTGTCTGGGATTGACATAAATACATAATTAAATGTTATTGCTAACTATACGCTTATGGCATAGATGAGTTATCAATGTATGGGATTGATTCACACTCAAATTAAACTCGAACATTTCAACTTTCAAGAGGATTCACCACATGTCCAGTGAATAGCACAGTTTTCTCGTATAAGAAACATGAATGGATGATCAGTCACGAAGTCCAATGTTTCATATGTTCTTAAGCACAAATATTTTCGTTTAGCAAAAGTAGCAGCAACAATTCAGTACCTTCCTCATTGATTTCAATAAAACATTTTTGTTTAATGCTTGAAACGTATAATTTTTAAGCTTGGGGGGAGTCTGTCAATTCAGTGAAGCCACCCGCCCTAAAGGGAAGTTCTAGTCCTAAGCCCTTGAGAATCTCAGAAGCTTCAAATCCAAACGAAGTCTTGAACTTAGGAAGCTTAAAATTACCCACTTTAACTTTTCCGAATAGAAGATGCATGTTCATTTACGATTGCAGGTTGAGAGCTTACTCTATGTACCAAGGTTGGAAGCCCATCTTTCACATCAGGAAGAAAGAAATACATGGAAAATTGGCGCTTGTCTTCTCCTTGTTTATCAGGTTGCTAGGTCTAGGACTTTGAAATCCTTCAAAAGCTTTGATGTATTGCTTGTTTTTGGTGGTCATAAAAGGCACCTTAACTAAGCTACCATTAAGAAGGTAAAAGTCACCTTCCTTTGTTAGTAATGCATCAAATTTCTCATACTATGCACCCTTGAAGTAAATTGTGTTTGTCAAGTTAAGTCTAGTTTCATTATCAACAGAATCAGGAGATAATTAGAGGTGTCAATTCGGATAATCGGATGGAGTTTGGGTCAGGTCTATTCAGGTCGGATTTTTTCGGTTCAAAATAATTTAATACATCTTTCATACTTCCTCCGTTTTTTTATTATTGCACCATAGGGGTTGAGTACAAATATTTTGGTAGTGGAAAAAAGTAGAGAAAGGTAAAAATACAAAATTGTCCATGTGACATATTGATAAACTAAAAAGTAAGTGTGAAAAAGTAAGTGTGAAAAAGTAAGGGTATGTTGGGTATTTGTAGTATGTACACAAATAATTTTTTTCCTAAAGAGGAAATGATGCAATACTTATGAGACTTCCTAAAAAGACAAGTGATGCAATAATAAAAGAACGGAGGAAGTATATTTTATAGGGTTTTTTTTTTTGTCAAAAACTACCTATCAAAAACCATTTTTTGTAAGAAACTACCTAATAAAAAAAATGTTGTACTACCTATCAAAACAAAAATGTGAAAAAACACGAGTAAAGTATATTACTAGGGTCCAAACTTTGCCAAAATGTAAGTTTAGGGGACTCACCTTTCAAATGTTTGAAAGAGGGGACTCAAACCTGTTGTGCAAGTTATCACCAGTTTGCTTACCCTCAATTACCAGTTGTCTCAAATTTTCAATTTTAAAAAAAATTAAAATTGTCTTAATTTTTTTTTTAAGAGATAAAATTGTCTTAATTGTTTGAGTTAGCCTAACCTTTTTCACTCTCTTCTCCCTCATCCTCCTTATTCCATATTACAACCGCCATCTTAACCCTTTTTCACTCTCTCCTCTTACTTCAGGTGGGGCTGCGGTGGTTGTGGCGGCGGCGGTAATTGCTCAGCCGTTACGAGATTCATCCCCGAATTAAATTCCCCTTCTCTCTCACCTTTGTGATTCCCACTATTGCATTTTTAGAGAAAATCAAAGAAAACCATAATTGAAGTTTTGTAAGGTAAGTTTGGCGGCTGGATTTTAGGATTTGTGGGTCGTTTGGGGTTCGGGTGGTGGTGGTTTGTGGTGTTGATAGGGTTTGATGGGTGTAGGGTGGTATGGGTAATAGCTCATGGTGGTTGTGGGCAAAAGAATTACTTTTGTTTATCAACAATTTTTATGTTTCCCAATGAAATGAACTTTCAGTGATTTAGAGGAAAAAAAGAAAAATTAAATTCTAATTAGCTTTGTAATCGGTTATTGAAGGTCAGCTTGGCCAAAATAGTAGCCTTAGTCCCCTCTTTCAAACATTTGAAAGGTGAGTCCCCTAAACTTACATTTTGGCAAAGTTTGGACCCTTGTATTGTGCTTTACTCGAAAAAACACTATCCTTAATCGGATTTTCACCGTTAACTAATTTCTCCGGCGTTACCCATGTGCCGATCACGTTACCTTTTAAAACCATTTTTTCCATGCCCTACCAGCAATGCCACCTCCTACACTACTGCCCCACCACCGCTTCATTTCGACCCACCACAACTACACCCCTCACTGCCACAAAACATCCCAAAAACCACCCTCACGCATCCCCACAACCGGGCCAACACAAACCCTCACTCCTTCGCAATTTCTCATTGCACTTTCGCATGCCATCACGGCAGCACCACTCCAGCACACTCCCCTCTCTACCTCCTTACGTCTCACCAACTGCCATTCAAGCGAATAGCGTGGCAACAAAACACACCGACATTAGTTCTAGCGATTCAACCCACAAAACTAGCAACAATTAATTAAAAAGAAGATGAAATTGTGTATGTTGGTGTTGGTGGGAAATTAAGTAACCCACATAGAGCTGTCAGTTTCTGACCCGAACCGTTAAACCCGACTGTTTCGAATCGATCCGAAAAGGAACTGAACTGTTTAAAACCCCTTTTTTGAAAACCGAAAACTGACCCGACCCAATTTTTTCCAAACCGAAACTGAACTAAACCGAATTTGTGCAAACCGTTACTAACCCGACCCGTTATCAAGCCAAACCGTTACAACCCGAAACTGAAAGCAACCCAAACTGATTACGTTTAAACCCGATAGTAACCCGACCCGTTTTCAACCGAAAACCGTTAAAACCCGATAAAAATCCGATAAACCTAAATCGTTCCAACCCGTAACCCGTTGTGACCGAACCGGTTATAATCCGTAACCCGTTGTGACCGAACCGTTTACGACCCGTAGTCCGTTATGACCAAACCGTTTAAAACCCGTAACCCGTTATGACTGAGTCATTTACAACCTGTTACCCAATATGTTTATGATCTAATCTGTTTCAACCCACTACTCGATAAACCCAACTTATTTATGACTTGACTTGATTATAACATGACTCGTTCCTACCCATTATATGACTAATTCGACTCGATAATCATCCGACTCAATTTTAACCCGATATGATTTGATTAGAAACCCGTTTCAAATTGGGTAAACTCGTTTTCAAACCAACCAAGTTCAATCTAAACCGATTATAACCGAAACGATAATGGTTGGACCCGATTTCACCCGATCTATTTTGAACCGAAACCCATTTTCGAACCGACCCAGTTAAACCCAAACTGATAATGACCCGAACCAATTACGACCCGTCCTGATTAACACCCGAACTGTTTTTAACCGAAACCCACATTAAATGGGCTAAACCCGTTTTCAAACCGACCCAGTTCAACCCAAATTGATTATGACCCGAACCGACTAGAACCCGACCCGATAAGGACCCGATCCGAATAGAAACTGCTATTAAAAAAACCAAACCGAACTGACCCGATAATTTTCAAAACCGACCCAAACTGACCCGTTTATTATTTCAATCCGTTATAAACCGACCCGTTATAACCCGAAACTGATAAACCCAACCCAAACCCGAACTGTTTAACCGAATTGACACCCCTAAACCCACATTATTGTACCCAGCCGCCAATTGAAATTAAGGGATATAACATATAAATATATGATAATGAGACTGAGCTATTCGTGAACTATTTGAGCTTGGTTCGGTCAAAGCTCTGTTCGACGAGGCTCGACTCGAGTTTGAGATCGGCTCGGAACTGATTAGAGCTGAACTGAACTGAATTAAGTTAAAGTGAACAGACCCTTATTTATAATATTGTTAACACTGTTGTTCAATAACTAAAAATAAAAACTACTACAAGAAAAATGTCTTTTCGTAGCGATTATTTCGTAGTGATTGTACATTCGCTATAATATGCAAGTCTGTTTGTGAATTAATTAAGGAAGTCGTATTATTTTACAATCGCCATGGTTTTCCCATATAAAATTGATGCGAAAAACATAATAATACATATCCACACTATTTTTACATATATATATATATATATATATATATATATATATATATATATATATATATTTATATATATATTTGTTGGAACGGGTACATGTATAGATTTTATATATGTGTGATAGATGTAGACGCAATCATTCAGTTGAGATGGGGAAGCTCTAACTGTGACACAATGTAAGGCATCAAAATAGCCTTAAAATATAGCACTTAGAAAGACAGCAATTACAAACAATGGTTTATATATGAGTCAGTTAGGTATTGATATATTGATAATGGTCATGTACGCACAATACAAATATTGTTACGTAATTGTCTGGAGCGATAGAAATAAATATATAATTAAATTAAGGATATTTTGTGAAAAACTACCTTTTAAATTTTGAATTTAGCGAAAAACTACCCTAAAAATAAAATGTTGTAATTAATAACCTTATAAAGTATAAAATGTTGTAATTAATAACTACCTTATAAAGTATAAAATGTTATAATTGACTACCTCCCACCGGAATAACACATTTGATTTTTATTTTCCGGTGTCGACCATGTCATGTAAGGGTCACATGACCCTTTAATGACTTAATCCCCTCCTTTCTCCCAAATTTTCCCGGTTTATACCAACTCTTTTCCTTAACAATACGATTATTCATATTTTATATTGTTTATCTGCAACCCCTTTGATAATTATATGGGTTGAATTGGTGTAAGACAGTAAAAGAGGGGAATTAAGTCATTAAAGGGTCACGTGACCCTCACGTACGTGACATGATCAACGTCGGGAAATAAAAGTCAAATATGTCATTCCGGTAGAAGGTAGTCAATTACAACGTTTTATATTTTATAAGGTAGTTAATTATTACAACATTTTGTTTTTAGGCTAGTTTTTCGCAAAACCTGGAGTTTAAAAGGTAGTTTTCCCAAAAAAAAATCCATAAATTAATGCTGCCAAATATACTAATCAAAACAAAGCATGAAATGTTTTGTGGCATAGACAAGTTTATAAATGTTTGGGATTATTATTGTTTCACACTCAAACACAAACTGAAATGACTCAGACACAAACTCAAACTTAAACGACTCAAACTCAAACTTTTCAACTCTCAAGAGGATTCACAACATGTCCAGAGAATAGCACAGCTCCAGTCACATTTTCTTTGATAAGAAACATGAATGGATGATCAGCCACAAAGTCCAATGTTTTATATCTTTTTAAACACATTAATCTCATTTTACCAGCAGTAGCAGCAGCTGCTTCGGTACCTTCCTCATTGATTTCAATAAAAGATTTCTGGTTAATGCTCGAAACATATAATTTTTTACCTTGAGGTGAGTCTGTCAATTCGGTGAGGCCACCCTTCATAAAGGGCAGTTCTAGTCCTAAGCCCTTGAGAATATCAGAAGCATCCAAACGAAATCTTGAACTTAGGAAGCTTAAAGTCACCCACAATAACTTTTCCGAATGGAAGGTGTTCATTTAGGAAACCAGGTTGAGAGCTTAGTTTATGTACCAAGGCTAGAAGCCCATCTTTCGCATCTGGAAGGAAGAAATACATGGAAAATCGACGCTCATCTTCTCCTTGTTTATAAGGTAGGCCTAGGACTTTAAATCCGTTGAAAGCTCTGATGTATTGCTTCTTTTTGGTGGTCATAAAAGGCACCTTAACTGAGCTACCATTAAGCATGTAAAAGTCATCTTCCTTTGTTAGAAATTCATCAAATTTCTTATACCATGAACCCTTAAAGTAAATTGCGTTTGCCAAGATAAGTCTAGTTTGGTTATCAACGGAATCAGGAGACAACAACTCTTTAATAAGGCCACTAGTATGCTTCTCAGCCCAGGAATTCACATCCGCAACCACTTCAATTGCCTACAGTAATGATTGAAAACATAGATGTAACCAGTGTGCATATTAAATTAGGTTGCTATCAAAAAAGTAGTAAGCCTCGAAATAGGTAGTAGTATATCATATATACTAATAAAATGTTTTTTTTTGTAACATGTTACATCATGATATATAATCATATCAAGATCTAAGGAGGGGTTAGCTTATTCTCGTGTTGTTCCTATGTTCTTTTTTCTTCCATTATATCACGTTTACCACCACATAATTTAAATTCAATCATAATTATATCTTTAATAATTATTGAATTATACTAAGGTCTGGTTCGCTTCATCCTATTTTTGTTAAATTGAAATTATTTTTAATGAACTAAAATTATTTTTCTAAGTCTCCATTATAATTCTGCTTTAAAGTTACTGAATTTATTTGAACTAAAATTATTTTTCTAAGTCTCCATTATAATTCTGCTTTAAAGTTACTGAATTTATTTGAACTAAAATTATTTTTACTGATTCTATATTATGATTATTCTTTAAAGTTATTAATTTTAGGATTTTTTGTGAAAAACTACCTTTTAAACTCCAGATTTTGCGAAAAACTACCTTAAAAACAAAATGTTGTAATTAACTACCTTATAAAACATAAAACGTTGTAATTGACTACCTTCTACCGGAATGACACATTTGACATTTATTTCCCGACATTGACCATGTCAAGTGAGGGTCACGTGACCCTTTAATGACTTAATTCCCCTCTTTTCCCCAAATTTTCCCGCTTTACACCAATTCGGACCATATAATTATCGAAGGGGTTGCAAATAAACAATATAAAATATGAATAATCGTAATGTTAAGGAAAAGATTTGGTATATAGCAAAATTGACAAGTCCCTCGTTAGGGTGAGTAAGTCCCGACCTAGGGTTTGTGAGTGACAGTCGATTTTTCTACCAGAATTCATCAATTTGCCTGTTTTTTTTTTCACCATTGTTAATCGAGAATTCGTATGAGCGTTAATCTGGGAAGTATGGGGGATGAGTTAGTGAAAGAGTGGGAGAAGCTTCGTTTAACAGAGGACGAAGAAGTGGTATTAGGGGGTGATTATGTTGAAATTGTTAGTGACGATACAAAAGCAAAATTGAATCTTACACTGGTGGGGAAATTATGGACTATCAAACCATATAACTTGGAGGCTATGAAACGAACCTTGGCGAATGTTTGGAGGCTTAAGGAAAAATTTGCAATTCGGACTGTGGAATCGAACTTATTCGTGTTTCAATTTTTTTGCGAAGAGGATAAAGAGCGTGTGCTAGAAGGGAGGCCATGGTTTTTTGATGAGAAACTCCTTCTGTTACAGGAGGTTCAAGGAGACGAACAACCATCCGATATACTCTTCAAATACACGCCTATTTGGGTTCGTCTTCTCGATGTGCCTTTGAATAAGCGATCGCTGGAGGTGATGTATGATGTAGGGGAGTTCCTTGGGGGATTCGTGGAGATGGATGAGTCAGATCCTCTGCTATGGAGTGCGCATATGCGAATAAAGATTCAGGTTGATATAAACAAACCCCTACGGCGAGGTCTCTTCCTTGCAACAGGGAAAAATCAATCTCAGTGGATTGATTTAAAATATGAGAGATTGGCTGATTTCTGTTTCTTCTGCGGGAGACTTGACCATACTGAGAAAGAGTGCCAGCACAAGGAGCAAGAAAGTGCTACTGACTCAAAGATGGTCTATCAATATGGACCATGGATGCGGGCATCTCCGAAGAAGAAAGTTACGGTCGATCTTGTTGACAGAGAATATGAGAAAGCATGGATAGATCGATTGAGAAATTCTGGAAATAATAAGAAGATGACATCCTACAATGACCCAAATGTTGTAAAGTTGGGTCCGATTGGAGCTGCAAGAAAACTAATGTTTGCTTCTCCAAGAAAGCCTGCTATTGGGGAAGAAAATAAGCCTTTAAAAGACAGGGAAGAAATGCTAGTGGCTGTCCCTGATCAGAGTGGCTCGAATTTGGTCTTGAGAACTATTGGGAAGGAGATGAGTGAGCAAAAAAATAAGAAAAAACAGATGAATAAAGAGGAGAGAATAAGGAAGCTTAGCGAGGATGAGAATAGCGGGATGGATGCAATTAATTTAGATAATAGGTGTAGTCAAGAGGAAGGGAAGGGGGGTGAAGGAAAAATAAGGGAAACACGGGGGGTAATGTTACGAGGAGCACAAGATGGGAAGCTAGGTGAGAAAAAGGGTGATATGAGAGAGGATGTATCCCCTGTTGAAAAAGGAAGAAAACTCAGAAAAGTGATGATTTTGAAGGGTGATAAAAAAGGAGTAGTGGAGAATTTTCTGGCAGGAAGTAAGAGGGGTATGAGGGAGGAGGAGATAGAGGAAGATGCTATGATAACAGATGACAATCTCACTGATGAGCAATATAAAAAGCGCAGGACTGATTCTTTCTCACAAGTTGTGGCGGGCCCCACACCATGGGCTCTCGGTGAACAATGAATTACGCACTATGCTGGAATGTGAGAGGTTTGGGGAACACCTCATCTGTTAATGCTTTAAAAAATGTAACGTTTCTTGAAAAACCCCAGTTGCTGTTTATCTCAGATACTAGACTGAAGGGCCACGAAATGGATAAAGTAAAACTAAAGCTAAACTTTAGTAACTGTTTTGTTGTTGATTGTGCTGGTGAAGGAAGGAAGAGAAGTGGGGGCCTAGCATTGTTGTGGAAAGATAATTTGGATGTGGTCGTAAAATCTTACTCCTTGAACCATATAGATGCGTGGGTAAATGCGATGATAGACGGAGGGTGGAGGTTTACCGGCTTGTATGGCCATCCTGAGGACGATAAAAAGTATAAAACAGGGTTGCTCTTGGAGGCTCTACATAACTCAGATAAGGGCCCATGGTTATGTGGGGGAGATTTAAACTTGATGCTTATGTCAAGTGAGAAGAAAGGAGGGACTGAGTTTGATGTAGCAGAGGCTGAAATTTTGAGAAGAGCTATTGATGGTTGTGAGTTGGAAGATTTAGGCTTTGTAGGGCATGATTTTACTTGGACAAATAATAGGGGAGGTGAACGTAATACCCAAGAACGTCTTGATCGTTTCTTGGCAAATAAAGAATGGAAAATGCGCTTCTCGGGTTCATTTGTGTCCCATATGTCGAAACGCAAATCTGATCACCTACCTATTTTGTTGTGTATTGATGAAGGAGTTGGCAAGCAAAAAAAGAAAAAGAAAATCAGAAAATACAGGTTTGAGGAGATGTGGCTTAGAGATGATATGTGTGGGGATATTGTAGCAAATTCTTGGAATATAGGTGGTGATTTGTGCTCAAAAATTGCCCATACTTCACTTAATCTGAGTGCTTGGAGCTGCAACAAATTCGGAGACTTCATAAAAGAAATGCAAGACTGTAGAAATCGGATGGAGTCGTTAATGAAGGAGGACCAAATTGATGAAATAATAGCACAAATGCGGGCACTTGATAGTAGGATGGATGAGTTGGAAAATAGGGAGGACTTATATTGGAGACAACGGAGTAGGCAGGACTGGCTTAGGAACGGAGACAAAAATACAAAATTTTTTCATAAAAAAGCTAGTCAAAGAAAGGAGAGGAATCATATCCGTCAAATAAAAGATGCTGCGAATAATGTCTACAAGGATGAAGAACAAATCTCGGAGGTGCTGGTGAAACACTTTGATGATTTGTTTGCGTCAGGGGGTCAAGGTGAGGCGGAATGTGTTATAGACAAGGTTGATACAAAAATTTCGGAGACTCAATTCTCTGATTTAGCAGCTCCTTTCACCGGCGAAGAAGTGCGTGAAGCTCTATTCCAAATGCATCCAACTAAAGCCCCCGGACCTGATTGTATGTCTGCAATATTTTTTCAAAAATTTTGGCATATCGTTGGTGATGATGTGATTAGAAATACCCTGAATATTTTAAATAATGTAGGTGATATAGGTTCTATTAACCAGACTCACATAGTTTTAATTCCGAAAAAAAAAGAGTGTGAGTCTCCTGTTGATTTTAGGCCTATAAGTCTGTGTAATGTGTCGTATAAAATTGTATCAAAAGTGCTGGCAAACAGACTTAAAAAAGTACTACCTACTATTATTAGTGAGTCCCAGAGTGGTTTTGTCCCGGGTAGATTAATCACAGATAATATTCTGGTTTATTTCGTATGAATGCTTTCATTATTTGCGGAAGAAAACTTCAGGAAAAAAAAGGCTTCTTGGGTCTAAAACTTGATATGAGCAAAGCATACGGCAGAGTAGAATGGGGCTTTTTGGAGAAAATGATGAATAAATTTGGATTACCGGAGGTTATTGTGAAAAACATTATGAATTGTGTGTCATCGACCTCTTTTGATGTTTTGGTGAATGGGCAACCCTCTAGGAAATTCAAGCCTAGTAGGGGCCTCCGGCAGGGTGATCCTCTTTCCCCATTTCTTTTCATTATGTGTGCAGAGGGGTTATCTGCTCTTCTTCGGGATGCAGAAAAGAAAAAGCTCATTCATGGTGTTAAAATTGGAAGACATGTTGAACCAATTTCGCACCTATTTTTTGCGGATGATAGCCTCCTATTTGTCCGGGCAAATGAAGAGGAAACTGATCAGGTTCTTGACATTCTTTCAACCTATGAGGTGGCGTCGGGTCAGAAACTGAATATGGAGAAATCGGAAGTGTCTTTTAGCCGAAACATTGATCTTGAAAGGAAGAATATGCTTCAGATGAAGTTATCTTTTAAGGCTGTCGAAGGACATGATAAATATTTAGGTCTCCCGACTTACATTGGGGGCTCTAAAAAAATTGTATTTCAGAGTATTCAGGATCGGGTCTGGAAGAAGCTCAAGGGGTGGAAAGAAAAATTTCTATCACAAGCGGGCCGGGAAATCCTTATCAAGTCCGTGGCACAGGCTATCCCTACATACGCAATGCAATGTTTTACTATCCCGAGCAGCATCCTTAATGTGGTGGAAAGATTGTGCTGGAATTTTTTCTGGGGTCAAAAAGGGGAAGAAAGGAAGACTTGTTGGGTAGCATGGAATAAAATGCGTCGGGCAAAAAACCAAGGTGGATTGGGTTTCCGAAACATGCAACTTTTTAATAGGGAAATGCTAGCAAAACAAGCGTGGAGAATTGTGACAAATGAGCACTCGTTGATGTCACGAGTTTTGAAGGGTAAATATTTTCCCCACTCAAATTTTTTTGATGTAAAGCCATCGTCAAATATGAGTTTCACTTGGAGGTCGATTTTAAGTGTCCGGGGCGTGATTGAAAAAGGTGCTAGAAAGATGATTGGAAAAGGAAGCACTATCAACATATGGGACGATCCTTGGGTTCCAAATTTGCCTGAGTTCCGCATTTTATCAAGCAAAGAGGACGGGGAACATTTGCCAAACTTTGTCTGCGAGCTGTGGGAGGACAGAAGGTGGAACCTGAGTATGCTAAATGAGCATTTCACGCAGAGGGAAGTCAAAGAAATTTGCAGCATCCCGATTCCCATGTACGAAGAAGAGGATGGGTGGACATGGCATCACTCGAAGGATGGTATGTATAATGTTCGCAGCACCTACAACCTGCTGGTGGAAGAAGAGCAAAGAGAGAAGGCGTCCTCGTCTGCAGAGGTCATTCCTTTTCAATGGAAGGCAATATGGAAAGCTCGTGTCCCTCCCAAAGTGAAGATTTTTGCGTGGAAATGTGCAAAAAATGGGGTTCTAGTAAGAAGCAACTTGGTGGCCAGAGGCATGAGTGTTGATAATATATGTCCTATGTGTGGAAATGGAGAGGAAACTCTAATGCATATGTTGCTTTTATGTCCAGAGGTGGCGTCAATTTGGAGATATTCAGCTTTGCGTCTTGATACTCAGGTGGAAGGATGTGTTAATTTTCGTAGCTGGTGCTCAATTATGAAAGGAAAAGTTAAGGAGAGCACTTGGTGGGACATTTTTTGGGGCTTGGCGTGGGGGGTATGGTTAAGAAGAAATGGGTGGGTGTTCGAAAGGAAAATGAAACCTGCTACTGATATCATCCATAAGGCTATGAGCCTTGTTGGTGAGTACGAAAATGCACTTGAAAAGGTCACAATCAACCAGCCCCTGCAGGTACTTGGTTCGAGTTGGTAGGCTCCTGGAACTGGGCTGTATAAACTTAACTCGGATGTTGCAATTCTTGGGCAGCAGCAAGTTGGGTTTGGAGGGGTGCTGAGAGATGCAGCAGGTGATGTTTTGATGGCGTGCTGTTGTGTCTCAGTTGGGGAGGTGGAGGTTGATGTGGGTGAAGCAATGACGATGCGACAGTGTGTCTTGTTCTCTAGGGAAGCAGGCTTCAATAAGCTCATTCTCGAGACTGATAATCTGAAGTTGTTCCACCACATGAAGAAAGGCGTCACTCCTCCGAATGCGTTTGGAAATATGGTGAAAGATATCCTTAAGCTTGTTTCCGATTGCCATTTTGTCTCCTTTTCTTTTGTTAAGAGATCCGGAAATAGTGTAGCGCATAGTTTAGCAAAACTTAGTAGTAAGCATGATGAATGTCGTATTTGGCTTGAAGAGTATCCTACTGAGATACATGATGCTATATGTACTGATTGTGACTCTATGATGGAGTAATAAATTGCTAAGCTTTTGCGGGTTGTCAAAAAAAAAAGAGTTGGTATATAGCGAAAAAATTTGGGAGAAAGAAGGGAATTAAGTCATTAAAGGGTCATGTGACCCTCACATGACATGGTCAACACCGGAAAATAAAAATCAAATGTGTTATTCCAGTGGGAGGTAGTCAATTACAACATTTTATACTTTATAAGGTAGTTCATTACAACATTTTATACTTTATAAGGTAGTTTTTAATTACAACATTTTGTTTTTAAGGTAGTTTTTCGCAAAATTCAAAGTTTAAAAGGTAGTTTTTCACAAAATATCCTTAATTTTTACACAACCAAATTTATTTGAGTTAAGATCATAAATGGGTCCAACTTTTGACAAAATTGTATTTGGGGTCTAACTTATTTTTATTTAGTTTTTGGGGTCTAACATTTTTTTTCCGGCCAAATTAATTAATTCTCTTTCAAAAAGTTAGACCCTTAGTTAAAAAAGTTGGACACCTCTAGTTAACCAATGATATTTTTTTTTATTTTTATCTTTTTTTTATTATTATTATTTAAAATCATATAATCGAAAGGGGAAAAAATTAAACACTTCGTCTTTTTGTCAAATTACTGCTACGTATTATATTACTCCACCTCTTTATTTTTTCTTCTCTTTGTTTATTTATTCACAAACACCTAAATAGAACATGTTCCCCATCTTTCACTCTCAAGCTTTTGGACAATATTGACAACAATATGAATGAGGTTTTTAACGCCTATATACTATTATCAAGGCATAAACCTATAATAACAATGTTGGAGGATATAGTGGAGGGGGTTGATGGAAAAAATGCACAAGAAAAGAGACTACTAAAAATATAGAACCTTTTTTGACACAAACTAGAAGCTTAGACTTTTATTAAAGCATCAAGTCAAAAACATAGAACTTTTTAGCATTATTAAACAAAATTTTGTAGTAGCTTTTAATTTGTAGTTACAAAATCAAAGAATACAAAGTATATACTTGAATAATATTCCTAGAACACCATGTAGCATGTACATTACATATACACTCTCCAGAATAATAAAAAGTCAACGGCAATTGTAGAGATTAGAATCATAGCAATTGATAAGTGCAGTAAACGTAAATAAAAATAAAAATAAAAAAATAAATAAAAAAAAAAAAATAAAAAAAAAAAAAAAAAAAAAAAAACTGAGTTAAAGGAAAGAAAGACGTACTTTGTTGACAAAATCAACTTGATTAGAATCAGCTTTATAAAGATGATCAGCAACATGTTTGAATGTAGGCTTAAGAGGAAGTGTTTGATCCACCCAAACCCCATTAGCACAGCTCAGCTTGGGCCCACCAATGGCGCTGCCGTCGGCGAAGATGAGTGAAATGAGCTTTGAGCAAAGCTTGTTGAGATGATCGGGGGAATCGGACTTGAGAAACGACAGAAGCTGATCACGAGTCGAGCCGGATGAACCGGCAGCGATCAAACTCAGTAGTACATGGAGTGAAAGAGGTGATATGACCGTGTTATTGTTTTTGGCTTCATTGGACGACAACACGCTTCCGGTGAGAATCAATGAGACGTCCGTTATGTCGGAGATTGATTGCTGAAGGTCCATCGATCCGTTTGGTTTGGAAGAGACTACCAATGGGTATGGGTTAGTCTCACGATCTTTTTTTTTTTTTTTAAAGTAGTCTCACGAACTATTTAAACGGCAAATTCAAGTTTATCTCTTTGATTGCTCTACCACGTACATCAAGGCCCTCTCGCTAGTTCGCTGGTATACAAATAAATATAATATTCCCTCCGTTTTTAAATATTTGTTCCACTTTTTTTTTTCCAGCCGTTTTTAAATATTTGCTCCATTTCCTTTTATGGAAAGTTTTTATAATATTTAATTCATTTCTCACACTTAGTGGACCCAACATAATACTCTCTCTTCTCCTATTCTTCCACTACTTTTGCTTTTTACAATTTTTTTATTTTCTCAACTACCCCACTGCCTTTATATTTTATTACTTTCTTCAATTTCTCCTAAAACTCCGCGCATGGAGAAATGGAGCAAGTATTTAAAAACAAGGGTGCCCTATTTTCTCATGGTGAGAAACAACACATGACATTTTCGTAAATAAATCAACAACTTTATTCAACTGTGGAGCCCACAATAATGAAAAAGTTGTTGATTAATTCACGAAAATGCCCCCATAAGAAACAAATTCCGTTTATCACCATGAGAAACAGGGAATTTCCCTTTAAAAACGAAGGGAGTAATGTTTGGTATTGATAATGGTCATGCACCCACAATATAATACAAATATTGTTATGTAATTGTCTGAAACGATTGAAATAAACACATAATTAAAGTATTGCTGCCAAATATACTAATCAAAACAAAGCGAAATGTTATTGTTATATTGCTTATAGCATAGATAACACTACAAGAAAAACCATTTATCCCTTCAAAAAAACAAAAAAAAAAAAAAAAAAAAAAAATTATTTATTGCAACGACTTAAAAGCTAATTGTCTTTGTGGGTACACGTGTAGCAAAAGGTTTATAAATATTTGGGATTATTATTGGTTCACACTCAAATTAAAACTCAAACTCGAACTTTTAACTTTCAAGAGGATTCACAACATGTCCAGAGAATAGCACGGCTCCAGTCATATTTTCTATAATAAGAAACATGAATGGATGATCAGCCACAAAGTCCAATGTTTCATATATTGTTAAGCTCATTAGTCTTACTTGACCAACAGTAGCAGCAGCAGCTTCAGTGCCTTCCTCATTGATTTCAATAAAAGATTTCTGGTTAATGCTCGAAACATATAATTTTTGAGCTTGAGGTGAGTCTGTCAATTCGGTGAGGCCACCCTCCATAAAGGGAAGTTCTAGTCCTAAGCCCTTGAGGATCTTAGAAACTTCAAATCCAAACGAAATCTTGAACTTAGGAAGCTTAAAATCACCCACATTAACTTTTTCGAATGAAAGGTGTTCATTTAGGAAACCAGGTTGAGAGCTTACTTTATGTACCAAGGCTGGAAGCCCATCTTTTGAATCCGGAAGGAAGAAATACATGGAAAATCGACGCTCATCTTCTCCGTGTTTATAAGGTAGGCATAGGACTTTAAAACCGTCAAAAGCTGTGATATATTGCTTCTTTTTGGTGGTCATAAAAGGCACCTTTACTGAGCTACCATCAATAAGGTAAAAGTCATCTTCCTTTGTTAGTAATGCATTAAATTTCTTATACCATGCACCCTTAAAGTAAATTGCGTTTGCCAAGATAAGTCTTGTTTGATTATCAACGGAATCAGGCGACAACAACTCTTTAATAAGACTACTAGTTTGCTTCTCAGCCCAGGAATTCACATCTGCAACCACTTCAATTGCCTACAATAAATGAATATATAGATGTAACCAGTGTGCACATTAAATTAGGTTTCCATTAAAAAAGTAGTTAGGTCTTGTTCACTTCACCTTATTTTTGAAGCACTGAAATTATTTTTACTGAATTGAAATTATTTTTGTTGAATCAAAAGTATTTTCTCTGATTTTCTATTATATTTTTTCTTTGTGTTTACTGATTTTTACTGAACTGAAACTATTTATACTGAACTGAAATTATTTATACTAAACTGAAATTATTTTTCTTGAAATTAATTTTATCTAACCAAAATTAGTTTTACTAAATATTTTTTTTAAGGTTAAGTGAACAAGGTCGTCTTATATTTCTTCTTTGGAATTAATTATTTTTCCGAACTGAAACTAACTTTACTAAAGTGAACTTATTTTTACTGAACTAAACTTATTTTTACTTAATTGTTTTTTAAGGTGGAGAAAACAAAGCCTTATTAGTCTCAAAATAGCTAGCATATCATACTGATAAAATGTTTTTTTTTTTTTTAACATGGTACAACATCATATATAATCATATCAAGATCTAAGTAGTAAAGGTGAGATTAGCTTATTCTCATGTAGTTCCTTTATTCTTTTTTATTTTATTTTGAGGGAATATTCTTTGTTATTTCATTATTATACCACGTTTACCACTACATAAATTCAATCATTATTATGTCTATACTAAGGTCATGTACTGTTCGCTTCATCATATTTTTATTGAATTATTGAAATTATAATTGCTTATCTAAAATTATTTTTACCGAACTAAAATTATTTTCATAATCCTCTATTATAATTCCGCATGACTATATATTTTTATTTCAAAAAATAAATAAAGCCTCACACTCTGTAAATTTCAAATCAATAATTGAACTTGGGAATGACTTTTCAGAAATGACTACTCTGTATGAATGTTAATAATGTTAGTTAGCTAAATTACATGAAATTGTTTGATTTACAATAAAATTAGGTGTTAAAAAAAATGAGTAATTTTATCAAAATTCCCAGAACACTATGTACATTTACATATTCACTGTCTCCAGAATAATGAAAAGTCAACGGCAATCCTAGAAGATTGACGAATCCAATTCAAAAACTATAGCATGCAATTGATAAGTACAGTAAACACAAAAAATAAAAATAAAAATAAAAATGCGGAGTAAAAGGAAAGAATGACATACATTGTTGACAAAATCAACTTGATTAGAATCGGCTTTATAAAAATGATCAGCAACTTGTTTGAATGTAGGCTTAAGAGGAAGTGTTTGATCCACCCAAACTCCATTGGCATAGCTCAGCTTCGGCCCACCAATGGCGCTGCCGTCAGCGAAGACGAGTGAAATGAGCTTTGAGCAAAGCTTGTTGAGATGATCGGGGGAATCGGACTTGAGAAACGACAGAAGCTGATCACGAGTCGAGCCAGATGAACCGGCAGCGATCAAACTCAGTATGACATGGATTGAGATAGGTGACATGACAATGTTTTTGTTCTTCGCTTCATCTGAAGATAACACGCTTCCGGTGAGAGTCAATGCGACGTCGGTTTGATCGGAGATTGATTGCTCAAGGTCCATCGATCCCTTTGGTATGGAAGAGAAAGACGAGAAACCAATGGGTATGGTCACGATCTTTTTTTTTTTAAATAGTCTCGCGATCTATTTAAACGACAAATTCAAGTGTATTTCTTTGATTGCTTTACCACGTACAGCAAGGCCCTTCGCTGGTATTTCAGCTGCATTTATTTCACATGACGTGGTTGGGTAGCCACGCTGGTATTTCACTTCGCTTGTTTATAACTTTTTTTTTTTTACAAAAATTGGGCATTTTGATGTCCAGCTTCGCAGAAGACTAGCAAGAGTAGAAGATTAAAGCAATTCAAGGTGATAGCGTTCTCTGCAAGCTTATAGCATTACATTGGACTTCTTTTTTTTTTTTTTTTTTTTTTTTGTTCCTTTCTAAATTTAGTCAAAAATTATTTTTATGTCATTTGATGGAGGTTGATTTCTCAGCTTGATATTAGTTTATGATGAAGTTTGTCTTGAAGCACACTAGCTCCTTTTGTTATTATCAGTCATCTGTAGACTGTATTTGGCTATTTGCCAATATAGTTGAGGGCTTTGGAAGATAATAATAATGTGTTGAATGCTTGTCTAGACCTTCATCTGGCAATGGTGGAATACAATTTATTGTTGTAAACTTGTAACAATTGCATTGCCCAACATATTTATTATTGGATTTTCGTGTGTTGATAGCTTGTAGGAATGGGGACTTCTGCTTGACTCTCTACCCATGTGTTTTGAAAAGATCTGCTTCCTGCTTCCATGTACTGTTTGTTACAAACTAGTGTAGTGATGTAATGTGGTCGTATATACCTCTCTCAATTTATAGTGTGTTGCAAGTATTGTGACATTTTCACTGTAGGAAAGTGTTGCAAGTATTTCAAAACGGGGGAAGTACTAAATACTTCCTCCGTTCTTTTTTACTTGATCCGCTTTGACTTTTACACTATTTACCACCTCTCCTTTGACCGTCTTTTGTGAATGATAAATAAAGAAAAATATATTTATATGATATCTTTTTTAATTCGTCTCAATAAGTACTATTGTAATCACTACAAAATTAAGTCAATATAACATCAACTAAAATTTGTTGCTATTCATTAAAAATTTGTTGCCAACTCTATTTAGCAACGGGTTGGAAACAAAGGTACATTTGTTGCCAACTTTGGCAACAGATTACCATTGGTCGTTGCTAAAATTAGCAACAAATTATTAATATTAGTTCCTAAAATAGTAACAAATTATTAATGTTGGTTCCTAAAAAAACCTAATCCCTGATAGCAATTCGGTTCAACCCGATCTCGACCTTTACCAATCTGAAATCTCTTACCAACTATACAAAGTACTATTTGTTTGGTTCTATACATATAATTTATAATAAGTGAACGAAATATTAGAGACAAAATTGAAAAATTTGTCTCTAAATTAGGGACAAAATAAAAATTCCGTCTCCAAATTAAAGACAAAATTGAAATCTGTCTCTATTTGAAGTCATTATAGCAACAAATAATAAGAAAAGGGTCTTCACAATAATTTTATACATAATAGCAAAAACTGACCTACATATAAATTAATAACAAAATGTAACACAACTTGTTTCCAATGGCAACAAATAAAAAAAATACGTTATCATCTAGCAACAAAAGTTTAGATGACTTGTTTCAAATGGCAACAATTAAAAAATTCATTGCCTTTGTTTGTTTCTAAATCAATACAAAAAAAATATTTGTTGGCATAGTTTGTTACTACATGGCAACAAGAGAAAAATATGATGCCATCTAGTAACAACTAGTAAGACAATTTGTTTTAAAAAGCAACAAATAAAAAACATGTAGCCATTAATTATTAAAAATACTAAAGCATAAAATGTTGCTTTTAATTAGGCAATGAAAAAAATTATATTCATTGCTATTTAGCAACGTTTAAAAAATCTGTTGTCAAACTTAGTTGCTAAAAAACTTTTATTTTTGTAGTGAATATACAACTTTTATAATTTTTACTCATAAAGAATTAAAGTTATTGATCGCTAAAACTTTGCATTGGCAAGCGTAATAAAAGAAACAGGTCAAGTAAAAAAGAACAGAGGAAGTATAATGATAGTTTAAGTATGGTTATTGAAAATTTTCGTACCAGACACGGGAACTAACCTAGTAATAAATAAATACAAATAAAAAGTTGTACTCTAAAATAATTAGTAAAAACTGCTAAAATTTTTACTCGGAATTAAAGTAAAAAAAAAATTAAAAAAAAAAAAAAATCCTTGAAGACATACAAGCTCATCCTACTCACTGCACAAAGAAGAAACTGTTGATTATTTTAGCTAACTTGCTAGATTTGTACCCAACCCTTATAGTGCAATAATAAAAAAAAATTTTCTCTCTCTTACCTTTTTCAACTACCAAAATATTTGTACCCAACCCTTATAGTGCAATAATAAAAAAAAAAAAAAAAACGGAGGAAGTAAATTATATAGTTCCTGTTTTTCTATTTTGGAGAACCAAAATGTTCTTCCTGCTTCCATTTTTGGGTAGTATGTATATACCATTATATCCTCATTTTCTTAACTTTATTAATTGTACTTCCTAATTTACCTTTGAATTTTGCGCATGTCTAGTATTTTTTTCCACTTTCTCTCTCTAATTTTTGTCTATGATTGTACTTTTCACTTTTATTAATATACTTTATCCACTTTCTCCTCCTATTTCTTAAATACCGTGAAATAACACAGACAAAAACTATATTATGGGACAGAGGGAGTATTTCGATTAATTTTTTTAAGGGAAAATTGCTCGTTGGATTTACTTTGTTTATTACTCGTATTAACTAGTGAATCGAGGATGTTATAATTTCTCTCAATTTTTCACTACGTCTATTCATTAAAAACTAGTGTGTGACTCGGGCTTCGCTCCGGGTGATACTTTGAATAATTTTATTTTTATATTAGACGCTTTAAAATTTTATTAACTTTTATTTTGTGGGTAAATTAGAATACAATGAACAAAAATAACTTATTTTAGATTTATTAGTTTTTATTCTACATTATAATATTTATAATTATATATAAATGTGAGTCAATAGGACATAATTTATTTCTAGCTAATATGGTAATATATGTAGTTTTCATTGATCAATGAAGTTTTTGGTTCGATTCTCTTAATCTGTATGCATTTTTAATTTAGAACATTGAAGGATGATGTGGCATGATGTTAAAGGTCATTGAATGATGATTTGGCATAGCACTGGTGTAAGAAAGGATACACGTGGCACACACACAAATTTACAAACACCTTTTAATATATAGTATAGATAATGCATATGCCATTTACAAAATAATATCCTGATATCGATCTATTGAAAACAAAATAAATCAAATTGTTCACATGCTCCCAAGAATCAATTTACAGGCGATTGTAAAATGATTCCGTTGACTCCCCACTTCCCGGCCATAACTCTATCATAATACATTCTCCAACTTTACAAATAATTGATGGGGGTGTACAAATTCCCTAATTCTCTTATCCACGACATCCATGCTATGATGGCTAGATTTTGGTGGGGGTCGAATTTGAAGGAGAGGAAATTGCATTGGAAGGGTTGGGACTTCCTATTATGTCATCCTAAATTTTTAGGGGGCATGGGGTTCCGTGATTTGGGGGTTTTTAATGACGCCTTACTTGGAAAACAAATTTGGAGATTGGCGAATAATGAGAACTTCTTACTTGGCAGAGTTTTTAAGGCAAAATATTACCCACATTCATCGGTGTTTGATTCAGCTCTTGGTCCTAATTTGAGCTACTCTTGGAGGAGTATTTGGTCTTCCAAAGCCCTTGTGTTGGAATCTTGGAGAGTTGGGAATGGGAGAAGCATCAAGATTTGGGATGACCCTTGGCTCTTTAAGGATGGGGATCAATTTGCTACGAGTGACAGATTAACTGATGAGAATATTCAGATGGTAGCTGACTTGATCAATGTGCGGGACAAAAGTTGGGATTTGAACAAGCTGGACCGTGTTTTCAAAGACCGTGACAAAGAAGTGGTGTTGGCTATTCCTATTAGTGAACGCTTTCCTGCGGATTTTTTAATATGGCCATGGTCTAAACATAGATCTTATGAGGTTAGTTCAGCGTATCACTTGGGCAAATCCTACAGCACTGATTCCTTTGATTGGTGTTGGCAAGAAATATGGAAAGCTAAGGTGACTCCTAAAGTTAGACATTTCCTCTGGAAGTGTTGTTCAAATTCCCTCCCTTCCAAAGGGATTCTTGCTCATCGACATCTATTGGAAGACCCTTGATGTCCGTGGTGTGGTGCCAATGAGACAATTGTCCACGCTATTACTGAATGCCCCTCAGCTACCCAGCTTTGGGAGAGAAGTGGGTGTGCTGCTGCTCTCGACTACGGGGAGCTTGATTGCTTTAGTGATATTCTGGTGCATTGGGCGAAAAAGCTGAGTGTTGACATATATCAACGCTCTTTATTTATTGCGTGGTTTGTCTGGCATAGATGCAACAAATGGGTCTTCGAACAAGTCTGTGATCCAGAGGATTTGGTGCTTAACAGAGTAAATTGGTGGCTGATTTTGGGATGTACTTAGAGAAGATCTATGGCTCAATCAAGGCTTCGAAGCAATCTGGTCGAGTTGTCTGGTCACCGCCCCCTGCTGATGTTATTAAAATAAATGTTGATGCTTTCGTTAGCCAAGAAGGATGGATTGGGATGGGTGCAGTGGCTAGAAACAGCGAGGGCAAAGTACTGTTTGCTGCGGTTCGTAGGGTCAGAGCTCGATGGGATCCCCTAGTCTCTAAATGCAGGGCTGCGCTCTTTGGTGTTAAGAAGGCAAAGGAACATGGTTATGGTCGTGTGATCATTGAATCTGGTTCCCAGATTTTAGTATCTAGAATGCAGAAAAACTCTTTTTCGTTTACTTTGGTTGACAGTGTGTTAGTCGATCTTGTGGCGGCTAGTATTTGCTTTTCTTTTCTTGTTTGGTCTCATGTTAAGAGGGATGGGAATTTTGTAGCTCATCATCTAGCTAAGTTAGTGACGTGTGGTGTTGAACAATGTTGGGAAAATCATGCCCCTAGCGAGATTTCCACATATGTATTTGCGGATACTCTTTTAATATAATTAGGCACTAACTTTTCTTCAAAAAAAAAAAAAAAACTTTACAAATAATTCCTCCAATAATATTGCAATCACAATAATATCACCTTGCCTTAATAGGAAACTATAGGAGAAATAACCAACTCAAAGGAATTAATTAAGGACCTATTCCTATTCAAAAAAAAATTAAGGACCTATTCACTTCAGTATAATTTTAGTTCAGTTCAGTTCAGCTTCAATTAATTCAGTTCAGTTCAGTTCATTTCAGCTCTTAATTTTCTTCTCTCATAAAGTATTCATTTCATCGCTATTCAGTTCAGTTCAATTCAACTTCAATCAGTTCAGCTCTAATCAATTCAGTTCAGTTCATTTCAGCTCCAATATGTTCAATTCAGTTTAGTAAATGTAAACAGGCCCTAAGATAATCATAGAAAGTCAATTAAAGAAAGAATAAGTCTTGTGTACAACGAGAGTACATTAATTTTATTGTAAAACGGTCAGTTAGAGACTTTGAGTGTAACTTTAAATTTTTTTTATGGTAACTTTAACCACTTGAAGGGTAACATTTAATTTGTCTTTGGTCGGAATTTTATTTTAATGTGTAATTTCTTATAAATACGTGATTACATATTATAAAGGCTAATTTAAGTATTTTTAACGTAACTTTAACCCGTTTTACAAATAATTAACGTACACCTGCCTTTTTGGATAATTTGTGTTAAAGAAAAGGCCATTCCTTAAAAAAAATCATAGGGAGTATAAATAAGATATGGTAGTGTAGGGAATATTTCAAGCATTACCCCTAACTTGAACCCCAATGTGATCATACACTAAAGTACGGTGGCGTCCAAAGGGAAAGAAAATAGAGTAAAAGAGTCGCTAACAAGTTTTTTAGGAACTTGTAAACCGTTCACGAGGTGAAGGTTACACCCCTTAACGATCCAAGAGATCGTCAACTCCAATAGGTCTTGAACCAAATAGGGTTCGGGGATGAAGGTACAAATCCAACCTAAAAGAGCTTGAACCTGCCCTAATAATAGGCCTCTACTTTATTCTGATCGTATTCATGTGCGTTTTCTGACTAACATGCAATCAATAGGTTTAACCCTAAACCTGTTTATCTATGTTGGTTGAATTTAATGCACAAATAAAACTATTATTGGCGATCACTTGAATTATAATCAAATTAACCCTAAACAAGATTATTAATTATCTTATTAAGCGTGATTACAAATACAAATTCCCTTTAAACATGCATAAAAGGTGTGATCAAGAAATAACAATAAAAATAGCATCAAGCAACATAATCATAATAATTATAATCAAAATAAAGTTATATTCATAATCAAAACAATTAAAAATAATCATGAATCATGTTAAAGCATAATAATAGCAAGATCCTAGGCATGATACTAACAAGATTAATAACAAACCCTAGCATGTCACTAAACAATAAAGATCAAAGCTTTAACCCTAACATGATACTAAAATGAATATTAGGAAAGAACATAAAAGGCATCATAACAATCATACTTAATTTTAAATTTAACCTAGACATGATACTAGGAATCATAATAACAACCTAAGCATGAACTCTATATCATAACATCAATTAAAACCATTAAAGTACTTACTTTGATGCCTTGTACCTCTTTCTAATAACAAAATACACACGTTAGTAACTTCAAGGAAAATAATAATCAACAAAGAATTAAATCAAATAATTGAAAGAGAGATTTGGGACCAAACCCTCAGAAATTAAAACCTTTCACGTCTAGGGCGAAGGCAACTTCGAATATGGCTAGGTGTTTCTAAGTCTAATGTATGCGGAATTTTGTATTTGTGAAAAAGCTAGTTTAGAAAAGAGAGAAAGAGTAATCAAGAGAATCTTGATGAGAGTTGGTGAGAATTAGAAAGATTAAAAATTGATGATTGTTGATGATTGAAAACGGAGTTTTTAGAACGCTATTTATAAAGAAAATCAACCAAATTAAAAAGATAAAATATCAAAACAAAGTTCTAACGCGGATAAAACGATGTTAGCGCCAACACCGACCATTGGCGCCAGACGCTGACCTTAGCGCCAGGCGCCAAGGCTAGCGCCATGCGCCAAGCGTAGCGCCAGGCGCCAAGCCTAGCGTCAGGCGCTACAGCTGGCGTTTGCCGCTGACTCAGAAATTCACGCGTTTTCTTAAAATCAGATATAAATTTTCGTAAAGGAGGATAAAATCGTATTTTCCTCAAAAACGTTCTTTGATTTTAATTAAAACTCTAAAAAGTCAACAAAAGTCAATTTATCAATGCTAATTGAATTAGGAATGAAAAGAACCTTCTAGAAGAACCTAGAAGACCAAAACCATTCCTAATTGCATTAGGAATGATAAATCCATATTAGGCCCTCCTCTAGATCATCGGGCCGCATATAAGGCTCAAACCGGGCCCAGTTCAGTAATTTGGCCATAACTAACTTCCTCAATATTTATCGGAATTGGGCTTATAATATATCGTTGGAAAGCTCTTTTCAAGCCCCATCCAACTACACCATTATTGGACCCTTATCATGGACTAAAATAAACTGGATTGGCTATTTTCTTAAAATAGGTTTTCAAAAACAGAGAGAAGAGAAAAGAAATTAAAACTTTCCGCAACACTAAACTTTCCACACTTTCACTTCATTCGATTATGATTCGACGTGAAAGGTACTCATCACCGGGTTTGGTTTTGGGGAGACACAAATGGGTGTCTACAGGCAGCCATTTATTTTGTGAATCGCTAAATACCGCCAACAAAAGGATGAAAGGACAAAATCACCCTTACTCATCCACATTTGGCTTTCTCTCTCCTAAGTCCATCAAGACTCAAACTCATCCATCAACCACCACAAAATTAAAGCAACCACCCACACCACCACAAGTCCACGACCACCACACCACCCACCACCGATGCCCACGCCCACACCACCAAGAGATACCATATTATTTTTTATGTGTCACCCAACAAAGGCAGTCAACAAACGATGACCCACCACCTTCCCTCGTCGGCATGAAGGTGTTTTTTTTTTTAATTTCCGGCGACCAACACAACCAACGCACAAATCAGGTCAATCGACATGGTAATAGGCGTTCAAAACCGGTTACTGTGCTGGTTGACTAATTTTGGACACTGGTAACCGCGGTCAACCGGAGGCCAAAACCGGTGACGTTCACCGGTTTTGAATGCTGATTGATGACGCCGGAATAAATTAAAAAAATGTAACCCCTTCCCCACCGTTCCATCAATACCTCACCATTGTATTCGCCGGTCGCCGCTGCCTTTTACTCGCCGACCCCTTCACTGTCACAAAGCCATAACCATGTGGCTGCTACCCTACATTGTCGCACCGCCGCTACCCTTCATTGTTATGCTGCTACTGCCCTTTACCTCTACCCAATGTGGTTGTACGGTAGTTTTTCTGAACAATGGTTGTATGGTAGTTGGTGACAGCAATGGTGGGTTGGTAGTTGTGGATGGTCAAAGAGAGGAAAAAAAAAAAGAATAAGGATATTATTGTCCCTTTACATCAAATGTTGGCGATTTTAATAAATATTGTTGGCGGTGTTTAACACCCCCTTTATTTTTATTGATTTATTTGAACCGTTGATATAGTTTACTTTGTATTTTATTTTTTTTTAAAAATTTGAACAAAATAAATTAAAAAATTATCACGTTCTTATCAGTTTTCTTTTCTTTTTTTTTTTTTAAAAAAAAATCCTTTAAATCTCTTCGATCTTTCTTGTTTGTTTTCTTTGTTTTGGAATGGATACATATTGCAAAAAAAATTCAACCAACTCTATTTCAATGTCTGATCTATTGTCATAGCTTATTGCAAAAAATTCAAGCAACTCGATCTATTTGATCACAGCAATTACAAAATTAAATCCAATTCCGCTAGTACAAACATACAATTTCAAACATACAAACAATGGTTTATATATGCGTCAGTTAGGTATGAATAATGGTCATGCAAAAGCTCAATACAGACATAGTTATTTAATAAAGCAATTGAAATGAAGGACTATAAAATAGAATAAAAAGTCAACAAAAATAAGGCGATTGAAATAAATACATAATTAATTTTTTTTTTTTTTTATTTTTTTTTTTTTTTGAAAAGCAATACATAATTAAATTAATGCTCCCCAAATATACTAATCAAACCAAAGCATGAAATGTTATTGTTATATATATAAATCTTTGGGATTATTATTGATTCACACTACTCAAACTCAAACTCGAACTTTTTAACTCTCAAAGCGGATTCACAACATGTCCAGTGAATAGCACGGCTCCAATTTTGTTTTCCCTTAGAAGAAACAAGAATGGATGATCAGCTACGAAATCCAATAATGTTTCATGTTCTCTATAACACAATGGCATTATTGTACAAGCAATAGCAGCAGCAGCTTCGGTACCTTCCTCATTGATTTCAATAAAAGATTTCTGGTTAATGCTCGAAACATATAATTTTTGAGCTTGAGGTGAGTCTGTCAATTCGGTGAGGCCACCCTCCATAAAGGGAAGTTCACCGGCTGTAGCGGTTTTCAGATTTTTCAGAGTCAAAGCAAGGTAACCGCCTGTACCATTTTAGCTTTTCTCCCTTTCGATTTACATACCATTTTTTCCGCCTGTATGTCCGGCTTTCTTTAGAAAATAAAAAATATAAATGAGTTCCCCATCCACCCACTCGGCACTGCCTAGGACACTCAGCCGATCCCCCGGAACGGCTGAGTCTAGAACAGGGGGTGCCTCTTCTGGACTGTCGGAACCAATATGCTCATCTCCGAATTCCTCCCTCTCTGTGTCTGTGCAGGACACAATGGCCAGAACGAAACAAACGGCCAGGCGGTCTAAGAGCCAGCGCACCATGAGAGTGCCAGCCGATGAGGTTTTCCCGGATGGGGATCAGAGGGATTGGGAGGAGAGTGGTTCCGACGAAGAGGCTCCCTCTACATCCGGGAGCTCTGGAGTAAGAGAGGTAGACGGCGAGGGACCGCCTCCTCCAATGAAGCCGGCGACACTGAGGCCGGCCAGGGATCAAGAGCAGAGTCTTCCGGCTCTGACCAGGGGGATTTTGCGGCTGACTATCAGCAGCCGCCCAAAGTAGCTGACAACCCCAACCCTAAAAGAACCCGGATGCTGCCGAGCAACATTGCCCTTCTTAACAGCGGGTTCAGGGCCTTTAAAGAGAAACGTCCCTTTGGAAGGGGATGGGAAGTTATTGTCCCTCCGGCTGATGTTGTGATGGCCTGGGGGGACGACATAGATCATGCATATGACTACTTCATCTGCTATGAGGCGGTAATAGAAGCCGGCCTCCGGTTCCTCCTCCACCCCGGGATTAGGAAAATCCTTAAGGGGTACGATATGGGGGTTTGGCAGCTCACCCCAAACTCGTGGGTGAACATTTTAAGTTATATTGCCGCCTGCGATTTCCAAAATTTGAACCCCAGCTTCTCTGCCTTCGCTCACATGCACTATTTGAGCAAGGCTCCAGGCGGCCATGGGGCATGGTATACTCTGACTACCTTGCCCCAATACTTAATGACTTTGGACAAAGTGTCCAAATGGTCCGGGTGGCCTGGAAGGACAAGTTTTATCTGGTTTCTTCCCCCACCCTAAGACACAACCGGACACTGCGCCGGTACAACACCGAGCCGGCTCTTCTTGGACGCAAATGCTCTCTCCCGGCACTATCTACTAAAGCCCGGGAGCAAATCATGGAGCCGGGATTTTTTGAAACTACAACTGAGCCCATGGGGGATGGGACTCACATTATTGTTCCTAAGAACTGGATCCCCCATCCGGACTTCTTCAAAGATGAATGCTTCTTATCCGCCTGCGGACTGAGCACAATGTTTCCCAGGGGTAGAATACTTCTCACCCGGAACAATTGTTATTTTTCTTTTTATTGCAAACTTGCCTTGATTCTTTCTAACTTGAAATTCTTGATTTTGCAGAAGAAGCCCTGAATATGGTTGACCAGGACAAGACTCCTGCTAAATCAGCGGCGCAATTGCGCAAGGAGGCGTCTCTTGCCAAAAAGGCAGCCATCGAGGCAAAGGACAACAAGAAAGACGGGGTAAGACCGCCTGACTTAATGTTTGCATTTATATATATATATATATATATATATATATATATATATATATATATATATATATATATATATATATATATATATATATATATATATATATATATATATATATATATATATATATATATACCGGTTGGGTATACTTATATTTGCTTCTTTCTCAGGAGTCCGCCAAGAGAATCCCTCGATCATTCTCCAAGCTTCTCAAAAGGCAGGGAGATGACCTGGAGAAGGCTCCGGCTGCCAAAGCCGCAAGGAAGGATCCCCCCCAGAAGCAAAGTTCTGCCCAATCCGGTCGTCCAACGACTGGGGGAAAATCCCCTGTTGTTCTGAAGAAACTGAGTGAAATCTCAGAACAGCAGAAAGCGCCGGAAGCCTCTACGACTTCGAAGGGTGGCGAGCCACCTAAGGTTGCAGGCGGTGCGGCAACCATTGGGGAGGAGAACAAGCCGGAGACCCATCCGGAAGTTCACGGTAAGGAACGGACTGAAATACCTTGGCCACTTAATTTTATGAGAATTAAGACTAAGGTTGATTCTTCAAAAGGGTCCGTCAGCAGCCGGCAACGGATGAATGCCAGCTACGCTGCTTCTATCTCACATAGCACTACTTTTGATGCAGGTCCGACTTCTGACCAGCCGGACCTTCCAGGCTTCGCAAAGCGGATGGTGAGGACCCTCACCCGGTCCGAGAAGGCATCCATACCTGATCTGCAGGTTGTGGACTTTGACCGGATAATGGGCTCTCTGGCTGAGGTACATGATTTTTCTATATTGATGTCTTTCATCTTTAATTTGACTAAGTAACTCTTTAACCGACTGTTATTGACTCAGGCTATGGTGAGGGTGGACAATCTCCGGGGCCCCTTCAGGCGGAAGCAAGAAGAGGTAAATGACGCCAAACGGAGGGCCCTAGAAAACCTCAACTTTGCTGAACATTCTGATTATATGTGTAATTTAAAGATTAAAGCAGTAGAGTTGAAACAGGAGGAGCTGATCCGGAGTTTAACGGCTGCAAACGACGAAGCTAACAACCGGGCTGATGACCTTGACAAGCAGCTGAAAGATGCCAAGTCTGATCTCAAGGCATTAGAGGATGCTGACAAAGAAAATGCCCAGCTCCGGATTGACAATGACCGCCTGAAGCTCGAGCTCATGACCCTGCGCAACAAGCAGGCGGATGAGCTGGCCCAAGAGCAGACCCGGCTGACCGAGGAGAATGAGCGGGACAACTTGGCCCGACTGAAGATCACCTGGGGCCTCCTTTACCCAGAAATAGACTTTGAGGTCTATAAGTTGAGGTATGATTACGCCACTGAGGTGTATGATGCCCAGCAACTGGGTGATGCTCCACCGCCTCGCTTCAAAGACTGGGCTTCTGAGCAGGGATATGAAGTCTCTGATGATGAGGAGCAGGTGGATGATCAGCAAGAGGGCCAAGCCAGCCAAACTCAGCCGGAGAAGACTCTGCCTAAGCCTTAGGCGGTCCTCCCACCTTTCTGCGGCAGTATGCCAACAATGTTGTTTACCAGCTTGCATGCCGTGTTTTGTTGTATCTTTTTACCAACCATGGGGTTAGATTAACATTTCCACTTTCTTTCGTCACCGGATGTGTCCGGTTAACAATTATTCTGGCCTTTGTGCCATTTTATATAAATGAAGTATTCCGACTCAGTCGGATTTTATATATGTCTTTCGAGTTTTTTCAATTTGAATTTTTATTCATATGTTTGCAATTCTATAGTATTTTGCCTAACTTAAAAAAGCATGCGGCAATTTTGCAATCCGGGTGCTCTTGCCCCTGGGCGGTTGTGCGGTTGGTTTAGTGCCAGGCTGATTGATTGGCTTGAAAACACTTGATACTTGGAGAAGTATGGAGTGTTTTTAGGCCAATCAATCACAATGGTGATTGCCCCAAACCAAGTGCACAGCCGGCCATAAAAGCGGGTTCTTTGAGCTTCCTACCCAGGCGGTTAAATTCCGTCTGGGGTTAATGCGTAGCCTTTACACAATCTTTTGCCCCAATAGGGGAGGTGAGTGCAACTTTGGAATAAATAACCCAAGTAAGAATTTCTACCAAGGACCGACTAATGCATATTGGCATCCGGTATCTGGAAACTTGTTCGCTCTTCAAAGGCTATTTTGGTCAGACGGCTATGAGTTGGCCAATTTGGTCGTTCAATTTTTGCCGTCTGCATTGGTACGTAGAACCGACACATAGCCTGTCCTCTGCGACGATTGCACCCGAAGGGGTGTCGCCGGACACCTTTGTCCATGTTGGGACAGGTGATTTTATAAAATGAGCAACCATCCGGCTTTTTAGCCTCGGGTCTTGTTTGAGACCGGTTGTATAGCCACTAAACGTTTTTGTGCTTAGTTTTTAGTCAGTATTGGATTTACACTAAGTATCAAACTTTAGTTTTTTAAGCAAGCGGGTCCGTCTGGGTATTACCCAGGCGGATAATTAGGCAGTTGAATAAACAAAGTATTAAATTTAAATAAACAAGGGATCCGAGTATTACCCAGGCGGTCCAATAAATGTAACCTTTACTAAGCGTCAAACTTAGTTAGGCAAAGAAAGATCCGCCTGGGTATTACCCGGATGGATAATTAAGCAATAACTCGATTTTGCAAACAAAGTCTGAATCTTCATTAATTGACTTATTGTTTACAAAAAGTTTACAATCTCAGAAGTAGTACTTTTTTAGATTGTCTACATTCCAAGTTCTAGGCAGACGCCTGCCGTCTGGGGTTTCCAGGCGGTAGGTGCCATCCCTTACTTCTTCATAAATCCGGTAGGGGCCTTCCCAATTTGGAGTTAGCTTTCCCAGCTCATTGGCCCTACCGGTTGCCTCCATTTTCCGTAACACAAAGTCATCCACTTTAAGAGGACGTTTGTGCACTCTCTTGTTATAGGCTCTGGTCATCCTCAGACGGTATATCTCATGGCGCAGGACAGCATTGCCCCTACGCTCCGGGAGGGAGTCCAATGCCAGCCGCATGGCCTCCCAATTTGCCTCTTCATCATAGAGCATAACTCTGAGAGTCGGCTCATAATGCTCAATAGGAAAAACGGCTTCAGCACCGTATACCATGAGAAATGGGGTTTCGCCGGTTGCCCCTTTCACAGTAGTCCCGATGGCCCATAGGACATGAATTAACTCTTCTGCCCATAAGCCACCGGCCCGTTCAATTTTCTTTTTAATGCCGTTTGAGATGAGTTTGTTGAAGGCTTCAACTTGGCCGTTTGCTTAGGGTCGGCCAACTGATGCAAAACAATGTAAGATACCCTGATCTCCTAACCAAGTCTTGAGCTGGGGAGTTTCAAACTGAGGGCCATTGTCAAACACCATAGACATAGGTACCCCAAACCGGGTGATGATGTTCTTCCAGATGAAAGAGATGACATCCTTTGTCTTGAAGTTTTTAACCGGCTCAGCTTCTACCCATTTGGTGAAATAATCCACAGCCACCAAAATGTAGCGCTTTCCGCCTGGAGCAGGCGTATAAGGACCCAAGATATCCATGCCCCATTTGGCAAATGGGATTGGGCTGTGGATTGCCGTCAGATCAGTAGCCGGGCGATGAATAAGTTTTCCAAACTTTTGGCACTTGTCACATTTCTTCACCAACTCCTTGGCGTCTGCTTCAAGAGTGGGCCAAAAGTAGTGTCGTCTGGCTCTGACGGCTAGGGACCTGCCGCCTATATGGGAGGCGCAGAATCCCGAGTGCAAGTCTTTGAGAACTTCCTTCCTCTTTTCTGGGGTAACACACTTCAATATGGGTTTAAGAAACCCAGCCTTGAAGAGTTCTCCATTTTTCAACTCGAAGCTTGCAGCTCGCTTCTTCAAGACGGCTGCTTCCTGTGGTGAATCAGGAAGTGTGCCGTCTGAAAGATAAGCCCGGATGACATCCATCCAGGTGGAGCTTCGGTCTAGGTTTCCAATGGGCTCTTCATGTATGCTTCTTTTTTCAAGAACTTCCCAAAAGACCGACCGAGGAGTATCACAGCAGGCGGATGAAGCCAATTTGGACAATGCATCCGCCTGGTTGTTATCTGACCTGGGCACTTGATTCAGACGGAACTCCTCAAGTGCCCCAGTCTCTTCCTTGACTGCCTGAAGATATTTGATCATAGCCGGATGAGTTGTCTCATATGTTCCCTCGTACTGGCTAACGACCAACTGTGAATCAGAATAGGCGTCAATCTTCGTTGCCCCTGCTGCCTTACACATGCGGATTCCGGCTAGCAGGGCTTCATATCCCGCCTAATTATTTGAGGCTTGAAACTTAAACCGCAGTGCATATTTAAATTTGTCCCCCTCTGGGGACTCATATATAATTCCTGCACCACAGTCGTTCTTTGTTGAGCTTCCGTCTACATACACTTTCCAAACCTGGTCAAGATTTTCCGGTTGCACCGGTCGGGTCATTTCAACAATGAAGTCGGCAAACGCTTGACCTTTCACTGCTTTTCTAGGTTCGAAAGTGATTTCAAGACTTTGCATTTCAATAGCCCATTTCAACATTCTTCCGGATGACTCCAAAGTAGACATTGGCCGCTTGAGGGGCTGGTCGGTGTAGATTACCACCGGATGAGCCAGGAAGTAGGGCTTCAATTTCTTGAAAGCCATATACAGAGCAAGGCCAAATTTTTCTATCATGGGGTACCGGAGCTCAGCATTTTTTAAGACATGGCTAATGAAATAGACCGGAAGCTGAACACCGTCTCTCTCAGCAAGGAGAACGGCACTGAGGGCATGATCTGAGACAGCTAAGTACATGTATAACACCTCCCTAGGCAATGGACTAACAAGTCTTGGCAAAGAATGAAGGTGTTCTTTTAGCCGTTGAAAGGCCGCCTCAGCCTCATCCCCTCATTCAAATCTGGTCTTCTTCCTGATTGCTTGGAAGAAATAAAGGCATTTGTCACCTGACCGGCTGAGGAATCTCCCCAGAGCAGCCAGGCAACCGGTTAGTCTCTCTGCTTCCTTTACAGTGCGGGGTGACTTCATGTCAATCACCGCCTGTATCTTCTCAGGGTTAGCCTCTATCCCTCTTTGATCAATTAGGAATCCGAGAAACTTCCCAGACTCAACACCAAAGACGCATTTCTTAGGATTTAGCATGACCTTATGCCGCCTGAGTGTGGTGAAGGTTTCTCGGAGATCAGCAAGGTGATCCGTCTGCTGTTTGGATTTGACTATCATGTCATCAATGTATGCCTCTACATTCCTCCCAATTTGATTAACAAAGACAGTATTAATCATCCGTTGGAACGTAGCCGGCGCATTTTTCAAGCCAAACGGCATCACCGTGTAACAGAATAGCCCCTGATCAGTGACGAAGGCCGTCTTCTCTTGATCTTTCTTCCACATGGGTATCTGATGGAAGCCGGAGTAGACATCCATAAAACTCATCAAGGCGTGACCGGCTGTAGAGTCGACCAGACTGTCGATCTTTGGAAGCGGATAACTGTCCTTTGGACATGCCTTGTTGAGGTCCGTGTAATCAACACACATGCGCCAGGTCCCATTCGGTTTCTTAACAAGGACCACATTGGCCTCCCAGTCGGGAAAATTACAAGGCCGAATGAACCTGGCGTCTAGCAGCTTTTTGACTTCGGCAGCTGCCGCCTGACTTCTTTCCTCGCCGTGGTTTCTTTTCTTTTGCCGGATGGGCTTCTTTTTGGGGTCCACGGCGAGTTTGTGGACAACGAGATCCGGGCTGACGCCTGGCATCTCTTCCACTTCAAAGGCAAAAATGTCTTTGAATTCCTTCAGCAGAAGGTGCAAGCTTGCACCTAAAGTAGCATGAGCAACCGTCCCAACCTTAACAGTACGTTCTGGACGGCTGTCATCCAGAACGAGATCAATGCTTTCGCCAGTCGGTTGGGGACGGAGCTCATCTGATCGCTCACCGGTCAGTGATTGCTATTTTTTCTCCTTCTTCACCTCCACCAGCAGAGGTGCCTTTCTTTTCTTACCGGCTGCTGGTGGGGCAGGTGCTGGATCAACATCCTTGACATTGTCAAGGTCTATTGGTTCCTTGACGCCTGGGGTTACAGTGTCCCTGACGGCTGAGAGGTAGCATTCCCGAGCCGTCTTCTGATCCCCATTCAGGGAACCAACAGTGCCATCATCCTTTTCATACTTGATGAGCATGAGAGATGGGATGATTACCGCCTTGGCTACGTTGAGGGTTGGCCTGCCAAGGATAATGTTATAGGCGGTCAACTCCTCAACGACCAAGAACCTGACGACAATATGTCGCCCTTGTCCCTTCTCTCCCAGCCGGATGGGTAAGTCGATCCTTCCGGCTGGGTAGACCATCCCACCCCCAAAACCAACCAAGGGGTGGGTGACCGGATGCATGCTGTTGATATTGTATTTTAGCTTCTGCAGGCACCGGAGGCTGATGATGTCTGATGAGCTGCCGGTGTCAATAAGGATTCGTCCAACCAGCTGGTTGGCAACCTTACATTCAATGACCACCGGGTCATCATGCGGGCGGCGGACGCTGCCCCTGTCCTTCTCAGTGATCAAGACGTCTGGGAAGGAGGAGCTGGCTTCCGCCTGCTCATCATCATCTTTATCTATCTTTCGAAGATGGCTCTTGGTGCCCCTTATGGTAGGGCCACCACATGAAAACCCGCCTGCTATAGTGTAGACCGACTCCTTGTCGGTATCCGAACTACTAGCAGGCTGGGGGGTAGTCTTGGAGGACTGACCCTTGTTTTTCTTTTTTGCCCCGGCTGGGGACTTAGAAATATAGGACTTCAGCATCCCCTTGTCAGCCAGATGGTCCAACGTCCGTTGTAGGCTGAAGCAGTCGTTGGTGTCATGGCCAACTTCCTCATGGTATTGACAAAATTTATTTTTGTTCCTGGATTGAACGAAACTTTTCATTGGATTCGGCTTCTCAAGGGACAGCCGGTCCTTTATCTCCATGAGGATAGAGTTGCAGTCCTTGTTAAACTCGTACTTTGGGACGTACGGTTTTAATTCTTTCTTCTTCTTCTGGGACGGCTGGTCAGAGTCACTAACCGCCCAGACCTCTTTTCTCTTCTTGCTATCTTCTTTCTTTTTTGCCGGATGAGCAGGCCGGTTGTCTTTCTGCTTGTCAGACTTCTTAGAGTCCGACTAGCTACCAGGCGAGCAGAGGTCGGTAGCTTGAATGTAGCTTTCCGCCTCCCTCAGGGCCGCCTGTAGGGTGAAAGCCCCTTTTCTGACTAGGTCGAACTTAAAGGTCGACCCGTCTCTCAGACCTTTAAAAAAGTCTGTAAAAGCTACCTCATCAGACAGCCCCTGAATCTGAATTCTGATCAGGTTGAACCGCCTGACATATGAGCGCAACCCTTCTCTCTCTCCCTGCTTAACAATGCTCAAATCAAGGCTTGTTTTCTTAGCAGGGATGTTCATTGAGAAGTTGGAAGCAAACAGGAAGGCAAGCTTCCTGAAGCTATCTATGGACCCGGCTGTCAGATTGTCAAACCATTGTTGGGCAATGCCCTTCAATGTAGCCGGGAAGCATCGACACCAAGTGGCATCATCCAACCCCTGCAGATACATGAGGTTGGTGTAAGCCATGAGGTGATCTTCCGGATTGGTGGTACCATCATAGGTACCAACCAACACATTCTTAACCTTGGCCGGCTGAGCCGCCTCGGTTATCTTCCGAGTGAACGCAGAAGGTTGTTCACCCAGGCGCAGCAGACGAAGCTGCCAGTCCAATGGCTGGACATTTGGATATGCCGCCTGACCCCCAAAAAAGGTCGGCTGCATGAAGTGAGGAGGATACTGCCCGTAAGCCGGAGTAGGCACATACGGGACAGCTCCAATCATATGAGGGCCAGAATGGACGGTATTACCGCCTGTCTGACTCTCATGCAAGGAGGGTGCACTCCCTGCAGAAATGTTGTTGAAGCTATCTGGAAAATTCGACGTTGAAGCCGACTCAGACAGCGATTGGTTTCTCTTCCGGTTGATGATCTCCCGGGCATCAATAGTTGATTTTTTACTTCTCACCGGCTGCTGAGGCCGGCGAGTGTTATTGGTGTTCCTCCCAGGAAGGAGAATTTTTTACCAATCAATGGTCCCGGCTGCCTTCTCCTTTGGATGGGGAGTGGGCTGCCGGTTTCTGACTGACTTCCCCTTCTCTGGAGGATTCTTTTTCGCCGACTGACCTTTACTTGGGGTAGCCCGGCTTTTGGTGATCAGCTCTTTAATTTCACCCTTGAAACTTGTCATGAACCTCATGAGTTCGTCTCGGGTGACAGGGGCTGATCCAGCTGCCGTTTGGGTTTCCCCTTCCGGCTGCCCAGAGGGTCGACTTGGACCCGCCTGGGAGGCACCCCGCTCTAGAGTGTCTCTGGGATGGATGCGTTTAGTTCTGAGAGAGCCGTCTTCGGCTGTAAAAGCTTCGACCTGAGGGTCTTCATCCTCCTCATGGTCTGTAAAAACTTCTGGGTCTTCACCCAGACGGTTAGGGGGTGGTACAGACTCTTGAACCATCTTCGAGGTACTCTCCCCACAGACGACGCCAAATGTTTTGGGTGATTTTGTCCCTTGGGAGAGTTACGTCACGAAGTCTGATTCGGCTGGACTGTACCTGCAAAACAACGGAGACCCCGGGTGGTTGGAGCTCCGCCTCCGACGATCAAGTCAGTAACTGGAAACGGAATAAAGAGAACGGAAATTTAGGTGGGGATCTGCTCGGATTCCAAGCTCAGGTCTTTCTCTGCTGTGAGAGAATAAGGGTGTAATAAATGATTGAATGTGTCCCCAAAGTGGGGAAATATCTCCCTATTTATAGGGTCGTTGGGAAAAGTGCCCCTACCTAGGTCACTTGACCTAGATTTTAGTGAGCTGCGCCGTTTTACGGCGCTCCTAGAAGTTTGGGCCTTTGAAAACCGCCATTCCAGAAACACATCTGAGGACGCCAAGTGTCAAGAGGACATTGAGCCACGTGGGCCATCCTGAGCTCGACACGTGGCAACCTCTCATCGGCCCACGTGTCAAGAGGATGTTGAGCCACGTGGGCCATCCTGAACAAGACACGTGGCGACCGCTCATTGGTCCACGTGTCTAGGGTAAAAATACCCTAAACAGCTATGATACACACTATAAAAAGAATATATGCATTGTTTCATCCATCATATGCTATCCAAAACAATCTGCTTCTCCATTCTGGTTGAATCTGTGAAGGAAAAAAAAAATCAGTGAAAACATGTCAAGAGTTAGGTTAGGATATGGTAGTTCAAATCCAACAAGCACTAGTGGAAAAAGTTTCATTTGTAACGGGTTATTTGTAACGGGCAAAGCTATGCCCGTTACATTAAATACATTCGTAACGGGCAAAATATTGTCCGTTACGAATAAATATTTATTCATAACGGACACATGGTGTCCGTTACGAATCCTATATTATTTGTAACGGGCAAAATATTATCCGTTACGAATAAATACTTAGCTTATTCGTAACGGATACCATGTGCCCGTTACGAATAAATATTTATTCGTAACGGACACCATGTGCCCGTTACGAATATTTGGCCCAACTGAAAAGAGGAGCCCATTAGTAGATTAGGGTTTCACACTCTTAGTCCTAGCCGTCAAACACACACATCCCCCATTCTTTCCTCTCTCCTCTCTGATTTTGCTAATTCAATCTCTCTCTTCTACGACTCAATTCACTCAATCTCCTACATTTCACCACCCTAATTCCTTTATTCTCTTGTTTGTTAGAGTGTTTAGAATGTCTGAAGAACTATTACGTACTCCCTCTACACCGTCGACGCCGGCGAAAAGGCCGTCATCTTCGACCAATTTCGCGGAGTTCTCGATGAAATTGTCGGCGAAGGTACTCATGTCCGAATTCCATGGCTCCAGAAGCCTTACACCTTCGATATTCGTACTCGACCTCACAATTTTTCATCAATTTCTGGTACTAAGGATCTTCAAATGGTGAATCTTACTCTTAGGGTTTTGTCTCGCCCTGATCAGAATCGTCTTCCTCATATTTTTCAGACTCTTAGGGTCCGTCATCAGATTGGAGTATGATGAGAAGGTTTTTCCTTCTATTGGTCTTGTCCGGGAAAGCTTGATTAAGAGGTATTTATTTTGTTTTTTCTGTAATTTTTTTTTCTGGAGATCTTGAGTTAGGGTTTTATTCAGCGCATAAACTACTTTCTTGGTCTTTTTTGTTTGATAATTTGAATTTTTTGGTGTTAAATTGGTCATAAAGATGCATTTAGTAGGAATTTTATGCTATTGTTGCTGTTTTCCCTGATTATTATGTTGCAGTAGTTAGCTGATTGTGTAGTTAAAGTTCTGACTTGTACTTTTTTATTGATTCTGAGACTAGCTGTGTGTTTGTTGCGAACATTTTGATTGCACTACTATATGTATTTTATTCTTTGACTTTGTTTTGGCTCGGATTCTAGGGTTTCTGTCAGATTTTTTGTATGATAATGATGGCTCTTTCGATTTCTGCTGCGATTTCCCCTCTTTTTATTGTGTTTTAGTCTGATTTCTATTTTTTGTTTTTTCTTTGTTTTTTTTTTATTCCTGATAATATGGTTAGGTATTTCAGTTGAATATGAATATGACTAGGTTTTTTTTTTTTTATAAAGTCCTCATTTTTTTTGGTTGAGATTATTTTATTTTTCTTAGAAATTGATTGCTCTGATAGTTTTATGAGGGATTTTAGTTGCGTAGGAAATCAGTCAGCTAGATGTACAAGGTTCAGAAAGCATTTTGATTTGTTTGGAGAGTTGAATAATATAAATGTTGTTATTTATTGTGTTAATTAGCATGTTTTTTGGAAAGTGTTATTTATGTGAAACAATATATACAATCACATTCATTTGTTTATGCTGTATGTTATTGATGTTCGATGAAATCCAACTGTGGGCACAGGTTTTTCACGCCGGAGATGGCTGTTGATAAAGTTTTTGAGCTATTGATGTGCAGACGTTAATGAATCTTTTGACTGTACTATGTGTTTTCTTTCTGTGATCCTTGGATGCTCTTGATTTTGGTTAGTTCTTAGTCATTTGAAGATCAAGGGACGAGAATCAAAAGGGTTGTCAATGGTTTTTAGTAAAGGTTCTTGTGTTCCCGTGTCTCTTTTCGTTGCCAAGAGCAATTTTTGTATAACATCAAAGTTTAGAACTTCTGTTAGCATTGCAAGAACTCAGAATGCTAACTGAAATCAAATTACTCACCACAATATTTGTTTTGATATTGCAGGTTGTTGAAGTATCCACTTCTAAGACTGGCAAGCACGGACATGCCAAATTTAACTTTGTTGGTATTGATATTTTCAATGGGAAGAAGCTTGAGGATATTGTTCCATCTTCTCACAATTGTGATGTATGGCCCTATCCACGTCTTCTTTCTTCTTTATACTGTCCTTTTCTTGAACTTAATGGAATTCATATTTGTTTTGCAGGTTCCCCATGTCACTCGTACTGATTATCAACTCGTTGACATAACTGAGGATGGTTTTGTAAGTATACTAGTCGCTAATGTGATTTTGTTTGGCTTTGTTCTCCAATATTTGGGTGTGTCTAACCAAAATAATATTTCAGGTCAGCCTGCTGACTGGTAGTGGTGACACTAAGGATGACTTGAAGCTGTCAACTGATGAAGCTTTGCTGAAGCAGGTCTGTGTATACCAACACTGTTATTTTCATTAGTATTCATTGTGCTTGTTAATACTCGTGTCTTCCCATAAGACAATGCTTCATCTGACGTCATTTGGATATATGTTAATGGTAAACCGAACATGATTCATCTGATGTATGTCATTTGGATATATGTTAATGGTAACAAATCTATCTATTTTGATTACCAATTTTGATCACATTCTAAATTATTTGCTCACTTCAACCTTTCGTATATCTAGACAAAATGCCTTTGTAGAGTTTGCATCCATTAATTCCTTATACTATCAGTAATAATGCAACTTCTAGTTTTACTGTGCTCTATACTTGATTAGATAGTATACTTGCTATACCTTGAATCTAGAATGCTTTAGCTTTGACAGAATCCACATTTATACAACTATATTACGGAGTACTATATTCAAAAACAAAAATGTTGTACATTTCATCTTTTCTGCTTAATCTGTTTAAAAGTGGGATTTCTTTACTAGAAGAATTACCTTGTTTGGTTGTTTTATAATTTGTCATTCTTTCTTAGCGTCCAATTTGTTGCCAGATGCTCTTTGAGTCTTGGTATTGACATGTTCGTCTTGGTTATGAAGTTGATCAGAACAGGGAAGATTGATGCTGCATTTGATAAACTTCGTGACTGGTATCCTCAGACTATCCTGGTGAGTTGTTTGAGCTTCATAGTTTAGCTTCATAGTAAGAGTGAAATGGGTTAAGTTGAATCATGAAGGAAAACAATAACGGAAAAAATAATTCGTGGACCCAAAAGTGTAATGATATGTAAGGAAATGAATAAAATATGTGGGTCACATACTCACATCACATGTCATAAATTGGAAAAAGTCAATGTTTAACCATTATTTTGAAACAGCCAAATTAGGAAAGTGTAACCATGATTTCGAAACGGTAGTACTTTGCTGTTTGCAAATACTTTGCATGCACAGAACTTCCTGTTGCTCTATTTGAATATATATCAGTTCTAATTGGTTTCTGGTCAATATTTTCCTATTGCAGGATGACAACTCTCCCATTTGTTTTCTGCTTCATTCTCAAAAGTTCATAGAATTGGTTCGGACATGTCTTTTTTTCTGTTTATGTATCATTACGCTCATAGCTGTTTGCATGAAATCATCTTGCATTATTACCGAACATGCAATTAATGAAGTCTTGGATATATGTTAATTTCCTTTCCTTCGATCATCTTGCCTATAAATTCTGGGTTTATATTCTTGTTCATAGTCTCGTTTCTTAAGAGAAAAAGAGTCGTTTATGCAACTATAGAGCATGATTTATCAAGATCTTTTATATATCTCTAACTTGGGGTTCGGGTTTGATGTGTAGGGGAGCGAATTTGGGATAAGGCTAGAAAAAAATCTGGTTATCATGGCGATGCAAGTTTGGGTATGGTGACGAGTAAGCCGAGAGTACGGCAAGAAATTCTATTGAGATCTTCTCCGGCGGCTTCAATAGTTCAATGCGGACTACACGGCTTCAATAGCAATTAGCAAGTACATGACTTCTTTTAATTTCTTTAATTGATAAAATCATTTGAATGTATGGCTTTTGCTAATTATATTTGAAGTGTATACTTGTATAAATTATTATTTAATATTATTTACTTTTTGTAATTAATAAAATCATTAACCAAACTAAACTATCCACTATCCAGCATATGCTGATTTTTTTTAATTAGGACAAACACTATTTGTAACGGGCAGATATTATGCCCGTTACTATTAACCCGTTTTTTGTAACAGGCAAAACATGTGTCTGTTACATATAACGGGGTTATTTGTATGTAACGGGCATTTGAAATGTCCGTTACAAATAACCCCGTTATTCGTAATGGAAATTTCAAATGTCCGTTACAAATAGCCCATTATTCGTAACGGACATTTCAAATGTCCGTTACGAATAACCCATTATTCGTAACGGACATGGTTATTCGTAACGGACATTTTAGGTGACCGTTACGAATAATGGGTTATTCGTAACGGACAGTGCCCGTTACGAATAATGATGGCCATCCGTAACGGCCGCATACGTAACGAACGCTGCCCGTTACGGATGGGCCCTTTTTGCCCGCTACGGATGGCCTTTTTTCCACTAGTGAAGGTGTCACTGTGTTTTAATTGAGTCTAGGGCCAGGGCTTGGACAAAGGACAACCCTAGTAGAAGGTTTCTGGCATGTCCAGATTATGATGCAGAGACAGATACCAGGGGTTGTAAGTTCTTCAAGTGGACAGATGTTGAGCCACCAACAGATTGGCAGAGTGAGGTTATACTAGGTTTGATGCAGGAAAAAGAAATCTTGAAAAATGAGATTATTGCAATGAGGAAACGACTTTGTGAAGCCAACCAATATGGGAGGAAGTTGATGGCAGAACATACCTTGTTGAAGTTCAAAAGGGGTAGTCCAAGTTCCTGCAGGTGGCAAATGTGGATCTTTATTGTAATTTTTCTTGCCTTTCTTTTGTATGTTATGTATTGAAGTAGTCTTAGCTTAGTAAAAGCTTACCTTAAGAGTTGTTGCTTCTTCTTTGTCTTGCTAGGTTCTGTAATGCAATTGACATAAACTCAGTTGTTGTTGAATTGCTGATTAATAAATGAAGTTTCTATAATGAAGTTACCTGCAATGCAAGTGTTGTTATAGTTGTTTTATCTTCCTGGCTTTGTTGGCTAGAAAAGGGATAATCCTGAGTAAAAGAATAAACAGTCTGATCCCCTTCAAAATCTGAGTAGAATGCTCTATGAACAGGCTGTGGCTGTTGAACTGTTGAACTAGTATGATGTTGGTTAGATCCAGCCTACATTTAAAAAAAAAAATAAAAAAATTACAAGTCAATTTAGGCAAAGCTTTTAAGTAAGTAATATGTTCATTAAGGCAGACTTATTTGCTTACATTTGAAACTCTTTGAAACCCATTTGGGTAAGTGTAAATTCCCACTCCCCTCATATGCATTGGCAAGTGAGTGTCTGTTGGAGTGTCTCCAGTAGTAGGCTGGTGTCTTGCATTGCTCCTTGGTTCTTTAGGCACATTTTTGCATCCCCTACTGTTATGACCTTGAATACCACATAAACTGCAAGTCATCACAGTACCAACTCTCCTTAACTTCCCTGTACCTGTAAGCTCAGCTGCCTGTAGTCTTCTTTTTGTCTTGGGTCTGTGATGGATCTTTTTTAACTTTGGTGGCAGCACAAGGTCAGTACTTACTGGCCACTCCTAGGGTCCATTTAAAGGCTCTAACAGGTGTGCATAAGCCTTTAAGTACATTGCCTTTGTGAAATACTCATTCACATATGGCTCAGGGCTGTCTGAGTTACTCCACATAGCAACCACTACATGTTTACCAGGGATGCCACTCACTTGCCAAGATCTACAGCTGCAAGTCCTAGCAGATAGGTTAACAACAAACTTGTCTTGAGTTGCACCCTCCCTTACACCATAACAGAACCCCCCATCCCAGTAGGAATTCCAACCCCTTGCCCATATTTTGGATCTTTCTAATTTCTGTTGGATCCTAGGGCAAAGCTGAATTTGTTTTTTGGCAATTTGATCCCTTTTCTTGTGCATCCTATCCATTAAACCCTCCCTTATATCCTCTAACATTGTTATGATGGGTTTATGTCTAGAGTTTAGAATGTAAGCATTAAATACCTCACTCATGTTGTTATCCACACTATCACAACATAAGAGAGGGCTGTAAAATGCCCTGCACCATTTTTTGTAATTCCTGTTGATCAGGTCATTGGCTGCATCTTCTCAAATGTCCCTTAACTTCTGAATATTAGCTTCAAACTCATTCTCAGTTGTGCTTTTGGCAATCCTCCAAAAAAGTTTTCTATACTCAAGACCTCCACCAAACACACCTCTAAAGTTATAATAAACATGTCTTGCACACACTCTAGACTCAGATTCTGGAAAGGTATTAGCCACTGCAGCAAGTAGCCCTTTGTGTTGATCACTCATGAAAGTGTAACCAGCACCCTGCACAAGACCTAAATCAGCACCTAGAAGCTCTAAAAACCAAGTCCATGTGTCTGTGCTTTCTACTTCTACCACTGCCCAGGCTATTGGGAACATTTGGTTGTTCCCATCCCTACTCACAGCAGCTAAAAGTTGACCACCAAAAGGTCCCTTAAGAAAACAACCATCAAGAGAAATGAACCTCCTGCAACCAGCTATGAATCCTCTCTTGAGTGCATCAAAACACATGTAAATTCTCTCAAAGACATTGGCAGCCATCTTTATTTTCACAGTGTTGTTCCTATTACTTCTTAACACCTCAGCAGCATACCTTGGTAGGAGACCAAATTGTTCCTCATACTCCCCCCACAATCAACCTTTGTCCTATTTTCCTTGCCCTATATGCAAGATACCTACTGACTTTCAACCCCTTCTCAAGCCATATAGTTTCAATTATGTCATGTATCTTCATATAGGGATTGACTTTGAATTTGTTCTGGAAGTTTGCAGCAACCCAAGAAGCTGCTACTTTTTTGCTTTTTGGTTGTCTACCACATGTATGTTCACCTAAATGTGTTTTAATCTTGAAATTTCTTTTACCCTTTTCCCAAGATGCCCATATCTTCCATGGGCATCCTTTGTCTTTGTTCTTGCAGCGACCACCAACCATGTTCTTGTCATTTCTACTAAATGCAATGTCTCTACCTGTCTCAATACTATAATCACTAAGAGCTTTCTTGAAGCTAGCTGCATTCTCAAATGATTGCCCAACATAAAACTTACCACTGCCTAATTGAGCTCCCTTCCTCTCCCTCACTGCCTTGGTACCAGGTTGTACCAGATAACCAATGTCATCTTCATCAGATGACTGACATGGGGAGCCATAATCACTGCTGTCCTCAGAGTCACTAGCATATCCACCAATACCCTTCCCTTTTGATTCTTCTAAACGCTTCAACATCTCCAGTTCATCATCATAACACTTTTGGTACTTCTTGTCATCACTCAACATTGTTCTAGCTGTTAAAACTTCATCATCATCTTCATATGATCCATCAGGATCAAAGTCTAGGAAAGGATCATCACAACTGGGGACATCAGTACTCCTAAGAAGCTCAACAAATGACCTATGGCCACCTAATCCATGTCCTAAATTTGATGTTTTGTTCCTAACCACAACTAGCTCATGTACTGTGTATATGTTTACAGCCCTAAACTCAAGTAAAAAAGTTAAAAAAGGATCACATGTCTTATTGTCAAACCTCAAATATCTTATACCACTTCCAAAATCCTTTCTAGGATCCCAAAAGTGCACTTTGACAATGTCTTTGTATCCTAGGCTATCAATAATTTGCTTGACATAGTTACCATCAACATCTTCTGGTAACTCATCAAATGTAGTCACTTTTCCCCCACTGTAAACCATTTCAAATTCATCAACCCATTTACCACCATGATGAACAATCACACATGGTTTCAAGTGCAGCATATCTGTGTATGATAAAAGGTTGTCAATCCATGTCCACTGTTGAGGTGTATTTTTAAAAATGTCTTATACAGAAATGATCATTTTGTGTGCATACAAAGTGCAAAGAAAGCAATGACAATGAATAGACAGGCAATAGCAACAAATTTACTAAGAGAAGTGTATACATAAAACATAATTCCATTTTCATTCATCATAATAATATTTGTCATTGATTACAGTCATTCAAAAGGTAGGCTTAACAAGAACTACGGCCTACAAGAAACTTAACCATCTAAGTGTGTCATGGCAAAGTGACAAGAACAACTAGTTCTATAATCTTGTCACACCAAAAACCTACTTATGCCATGACACATCAGCAAACTACCTACATACATGATTAATTTTTACATAAATTTAAAAAGGATCCCCAAAAGCTTAATAAACTAGGCAACACCCCCAAAAACAAGCATATGAGTGTTGCCCCCCTAGACACCCACCCCTCATCACCTAGTCCTCCTTAAAGAGGAGTGGGAAACCGTCAAAGTAGACGGTCATGTCTTTGTTCACCCAAGCGTGGAGGTCACGACCGTCATTGAACAGGATATCCCGGAGAATCCACTCCTGAATAGATTCCCTTGGGCCAGAGAAGGGGTAACTGAAGGCAAGGTTGCGTAGGCGCCACCACACCCTCCACTTCACACAGACGCCTTCCACAGCAGCTTGGTCCTCCCACAGTAGGCGGTTGAAGATGTTAGTGACCAACACATCTTGTTGGCTGAAAAGGGGATGAGCATCGGCAAGAGCGTCTATACCTAAAGGCCAATTTTTTTTACCTCAAATAGTAAGGTAAAGTTTTTGCTTAAGCTAAGGGTTTTAAAAACAAAGTCACACCCTTATGTTAAACACTTAAAAACAGAGCTTCACACAACAACCAAGACTATTTCCTTAGTTTAATCAAAGTCAAACACTTAAAAAATTGATAATTAACAAAAACCTTAGTTTAATCACACCACAAACCTTTATCAACAACTAAATTACTTTTTAACTCCATATCAACACAAAATACAACTTTTTGAACAACAAACAAACACAACAATCATGGACAAACAGAAAAAGAAATGGAATATACCTTCTGAGTTTGTCAACCTTGCACGTTTGTGTCGTTGCTCCTCAAAAATATCAGTGGCGGGCCAAGACATGAAGAATATAGAAACCTTCCTTTTTTGGGTGTTAATGGAGTAAATGTGTCTGAAAGGTCCCCCCCCCCTTTAGATCCTTTATATAGGGAAGAGTGAACTCAAGGGTTTTGTCTGAAATTAGAAGTGATGAAAGGGTAATTTAGGGAAATCTTACCCAAGAAGCTTCATGAAGGCCATTTCCCGCCACTTATTACACTGAGGAGAGCAAGCATTGGGGAAAGAACAACAGCTCCTTTCTCTCTACTCAAGGCAGTGTCATCATTGCCTATATTTAATTTTTTATATATATATTCATCAAAACCGGTTATAACAGGTAAATGGAAGTTACCGGCACGGAATATTCCCTCCATTGAGTACTCTACCCAAGTTCAGTACTCAAAATGCAACAACTGAAACTTGAGTCCCTTATTTGCGACTTTGGGCAAAGTTTAGTACCCACTTTCACCCTTAACTCCAGTCTATACGATGGTTTTAAACCATACTTGCTTTCTAAATCTGTGCATAATTCCATAAATAAAGGAGGGTACATCCTAAGAGAATTAAAACAACGTGTCTCATGACCGTTAAGTAACTCAATCATCCACATTTGGCCGGTTAAAAACGAGGTCATACAAGGTTCCTTATATATATGGTTCAAATAATACTTTGTAATGTAACATGTGTTGCAAGCAATCAAATCCCAAAAATTATCCTCCTCATATAAGTACTCTTTGCATAACAAGAGCATCTTAAGTTGCATATCATAATCCATACCTACAAACAAACAAGTTTAATTTCAAAATCAATTATATAACATAACTAATATTAATATGATATATATAAGATTTAAATGTACAAAACAAGGATGAATTTTAATCATCCAACAAAAGTAGCAAAAGTAATCCCATTAACACCCATACAATTTTTCTCTATAAAACATAAACATATACACGGGTTGGGGATGCGTACAACATTTCCTATTTCTTTTTGTTGTACACTTACAGAAGAAGATATATATGAATTATGGACTTAAAGAGCCATTTTGGAATAAGTTCTAACAAACAAAAGCTAGCATAAGATTCCAAAAGTGCATATGGTTACATTCTTAATCTAATTCCTAATTTACCATATGCAATTCTAAGTAGTTAGTAAAGTCAGTAGCACATATCACTTGTGTCCCACATTTTGTGCATACATAAACCGAATGTATTCAACTCTTTTCTTATCATCCGGAAATTCTAAAAAGATTGTCCTTCTTTGTGGATCTTCAATGAGTGTACAAGCATAGTAAAATTCAAGTGAGCTAGAATCAAAATCATCCATGGAACATAATTTAGCCATAGCATCAGTCACACTATATTTTGGTGTAGCAACATTCATAGAATTCATCATATTCACCATAGCAGTTTGAAACTCTTTAGAGGAACTATTCCTCTCAGCAATTATTTCCATCATTCCATCAATTTTATCACTAAGGGCAGCACTCCCTCTAGACTTTTTATTTTTATTTTTTTCAGACCTTGAACTCTTGTTACTTTGAAAGGAACCACTCTCCATTACCCTTTTCCCTTTTCCTTTATCATTGATCTCATTAGGGGTGGATATGGGGTTAGGGGATGAAGGGCTTTGTTCCCTCCACATTGCATCCCATTCATTTCCCAAATTAGAACCTACTTCATCATAATCAGTAACATAAGGAGAATGAGCCTGATGAGAACTAATGGTTGGAGAAGGAACATATGCTTCATCATCCATTGTAGGAAGATCGGCCACTGGAGTAAACTTTTCGGCTCCTTGGGCACATCCCCCAAAAACTTGATCCATTTTGTATTCAAGCTCAGGTTCAATTCCTTCATCACGAAAGATTTCAAATTTTGCATTTTCCTATCAAATAAAAAAAAAGAGTTAAAATTTTTCTTACCTCCCCCCATCTTGTTAATCATTAAACAACACTCTTATGATAACATTAAAAAACTAACCTTTATTTTTAAAGCCCACAACTCATCACTTGCGGAAACCGTTCCTTTCTCATGATCCCACCCTAAGCCGGTTTCCTTCGATTTCAATTGTTTCCAAAGTATCCATTTAGGCCTCATTCCATCCAATTTGTTTTTAAGCCGACCTTTATCCCATGCTAAGTTTGTGGTATTTTCCCAATTTTCTACCACTTTTTTCCACAACTTGTGTGAAGTAATAGCACCATTTTTTCCTTTACTCCACAATGTGTTTTTAATACAAAGATAAAAAAGTATGTGGATTAATTCATTGGACCAAGTTAGTCGATTTACATTCACCAATTCTTGGATTTCTCCATCATTTATCCTCTCCCCTATGTGATTACTTTTGCTTTTCTTTGGGGCCATCTAAACAAGTAAGTAAAAACATTATTACACAGCTATTTCAGCTCATATACTACATAACATAATGAAAAACCAAAATTGTGATACGAAAGATGTAAATAACAACTACATTTAACAAAATAATTACGTATAGAATAGCAAGTTTTAAAACTCAAACTCTGAAAATTATACTCACAAGGACAGGGCATACGAAAAATGTAAATTGCAAATTCATTCCTAAAAGATGTAAATTGCAAATTCAATGTTCTAATACATGTTAGCAACTACTGTACAAATTAATTTTGTATAATTAAATTTTGGTTGAAAAAGGTGATAGTAGTAAATCTAAGGAGCAAACACCAATAAAGACGTCATTTTGCTTCCTCTTCATTTTGCTCATGCATTAAGCTAGTTGGGATCTCACTTTTTTGATGAGATTGTTTTTTTTTTTAAAAAAAAAAATTTCTTTTTTATAAAAAACAAAACAGAACCCATACATTTGCAAATTGAGATCTCAACAATTTTGTTTTAACTAACCAATAAGGCTTCTTATTAAATTCTTCCCTAATTAAAAGATAATTGAAGAGCTTCATGGTAAATTCTACATCAAATTTCACCAAATTAAATGAGTATTTTCTACAAATCTAAATAACTTAATAACCACAAAAACAAGATAATAATAATAAAAAAAAAGTTACCGAATAATGTAGTCATGCAGATGCCGGATCTTGATTATGAATTTATGCTCCGCCGCTCCCGACGCTTTAGTGAAAGTGATACCTTCACCCCAACTTCTCCCAAATTCTATCTGTAGTATAATAGTGGGTTTTTTTTATTTTTGGAGAGAGAAAGGTAATTGAGATGAGAATGATAATAGGTGTCATGAGGGATTGTTATCATTTAAGCCAAAAAGCCAACCCAAAAAAGCTACTCTCACTAGCTTTTGGCTTTTGGCGGAAAAGCTAGCTTTTTAGCCAACCAAAAAGCCAATTAACCAAACACAAATTTTGGCTGTTTGACCACTTCCAAAAGCCAAAAGCTATACAAACAGCCATCAAAAAGCTACTTACCAAACAACCCCAAAGTATAAAGTAAGATTTTATGATCACTACAAAAAAATGTCCATATAGAAACGAAATTCTAGCGACGGAATTTTATCCGTTTCTAAATTAGAGACGGAATCAAAAAATCCGTCTCTAAATTAATTTAGAGACGGAATTTAAAAATCCGTTTCTAATTTAGAAACGGAATTAAAAATTCCGTCGCTAAATTAGCAACGGAATTGAAAATCCGTCTCTAAATTAGAAACGGATTTTTTTTTCCGTTGCTAAATTAGCAACGAATTTTTTTTCCGTTGATGAATTTAGCAACGGATTTTTTTCCGTTGCTAAATTTAGAGACGGATTTTTTTTCCATTGCTAAGTTAGCAACGGATTTTTTTTTTCCGTTGCTAAGTTAGAGACAGAATTTTTTTTTTCCGTTGCTAATATGAGCAACGGATTTTTTATTCCGTCTCTAGATAATTTTTTAAACTAATTATTTAAAATATTACATTAGAGACGAATTATGTAAGTTAAATTCATCTCTAAACTAGAAACGAATTTTCAAATCCGTCTCTAATTTAGCAACGGATTTGAAAATCCGTTGCTAAATTAGAGACGGATTTGAAAATCCGTTTCTAAATTAGAGACGGATTTTAAATTCCGTTTCTAAACTAGAGATGGATTTTAAATTCCGTCTCTAATATTTCTTTCATTATTATCAATTATGTGCGTAAAAGTAAACAAATAATATTTGGTATAGTTGGTAAGAGTATCAATATTTGACATTGAGGTCACGGGTTCGACTCCTACTAACAGTAATATTGCGATTGGAGATTCAAGGAGCGTTACATGGAAAGCCGAGTCGGGTTGACCCGAGTGAGGTCGACCCAAATAGCAGCTTTTTTTTCGATTCAAAATATTTTTTCCGTTGCTGAATCTAGCAACGGATTTTTTTTTTCCGTTGCTGAATCTAGCAACGGATTTTTTAATCCGTTGCTAAAGCTAGCGACAGATTTATTTTTCCGTTGCTAAATCCAACGACGGATTTATTTTTTCCGTTGCTAAATCCAGCGACAGATTTTTTTTTTTCCGTTGCTAAGTCCAGCGACGGATTTTGTTTTTCCGTCTCTAAATTCATTTAGCGACAAGGTTTTTACCAACGGAGTGATTCCGTTGATAAATCCGTAGCTAGCTATGTCCAGCGACGGATTTTTAGCAATTAGCAACGGATTTCACCTGTTGCTAAAAGGCCAAATTTTTGTAGTGGATGTGTTTGTCAAAAATGGAGGGAGTATGGAGTAGTAGTGTCCTTTAAAACTTCAATTTTCAGAAGATAAAAGTATATACTACTTCGTAAGATTTTACGACATATTTGTAAAATACAAATTAAAATAGAAATGCATAACAAAGAAATTTATGATTGTGGGGAATAATTTCAAGCCTTTAAAATCCCACTAGCTTGAACCCCACTGTGATCATACACTAAAGTACGGTGGCGTCCAAAAGGGAAGAAGATAGAGCAAAAGAGTCGCCAACAAGTTTTTAAGGAACTTGTAAACCATTCACGAGGTGAAGGTTACACCCCTTAACGATCCAAGAGATCGTCAACTCCATAAGGTCATGAACCAAATAAGGGTTCGGGGATGAAGGTACAAATCCTACCTAAAAGAGATTGAACCTGCCCTAATAATAGGCCTCTACTTTATTCTGCTCGTATTCATGTGCGCTTTCTGACTAACATGCAATCAATAGGATTAACCCTAAACCTGTTTATCTATGTTGGTTGAATTTAATGCACAAATAAACTATTATTGGCGATCACTTGAATTATAATCACATTAACCCTCAACAAGATTATTAATTATCTTATTAAGCGTGATTGCAAATACAAATTCCCTTTAAACATGCAATAAAGGTGATCAAGCAATAACAATAAAATAATAAGCATCAAGCAACATAATAAATAATAAACATCATTAATAATAATAATAATCATAATCATGTTAAAGCATAATAAACATAGCAAGATCCTAGGCATGATACTAACAAGATTAATAACAAACCCTAGCATGTCACTAAGCAATAAAAATCAAATCTTTAGCCCTAACATGATACTAACAATCATAAATATTAGGAAGAATATAGGAAGCATCGTACTTTTGATCATACTTAATATTAAAAAAATATCCTAGACATGATACTAGGAATATCATAATAACAATATAAACATGATTCTACATCATAAATCAATTAATCAATAAAATACTTACTTGGATGCCTCGTACCTCTTTCTAATAACAAAATACACATGTTAGTAACTTTAAGGAAAAAATAATAATCAAAGCAATTAAATTAAATAATTGAAAGAGAGATTTGGGATCAAACCCTCAGAAATTAAAACCTTTCACGTCTAGGGCGAAGGCAACTTCGAATATGGCTAGGTGTTTCTAGATCTTGCGAATGCGGAATTTTGTATGAGAAAAGCAAAGTTTAAAAAAGAATAAAAGAAAAGAATTCTAATGAAAGGGATGAATGAATGAATGAAAAGAATTAATGAATGACTTGTGAATGAGGAGAATGAATGAAGAAGAGAATTGATGATTCTTCGTGAATGAAAACGGAATTTTTAATACGATATTTATAGAGAAAATCATCCAAAAAAAGATAATTTAACAAAACAGAGTCTGAAGATCGCAAAAACACCTTGGCGCCAGCCCTGGCTAGTTGACGCCAGCACCAGTGGCTAGCGCCTGGCGCCAATCCTGGTTCCAGGCGCCAAGGCCTGGGGTTGGACGCCAAAGCGATTTTCAACGCGTTTTCGAAAATCTGATAAACTTACCGTACTAGAAGATAAAATAATATAATTTCCATCGAAAAAGCTATTTGATCTTGATTAAAACTCTGAAGAGTCCTAATTGAATTAGGAATGATAAATTATATTAGGCCCTCCCCTAGATCATTAGGCCGTACTTAAAGCTCAAACCGGGCCCAGTTTAGTAAATTGGCCATAACTTCCTCAATATTCATCGGAATTGGGCTTATAATATATCGTTGGAAAGGTCTTTGCAAACCCCATCCAACTACACCACTATTGGACCCATATCATGGACCAACCAAACTGGATTGGCTGTTTTCTTTAAAATAAAGTTTTCAAAAACAGGGAGAAGAGAAAAAGAAATAAAACTTTCCGCAACACTAAACCTTTCCACACTTGCGTTTCATTCGATTATGATTCGACGTGAAAGGTACTCATCACCGAGTTTGGTTTTGGGGAGACACAAATGGGTGTCTACAATGATATAAATTAAAATGTGTGATTTTTTTTGTTTTTTAATTGATACATGGGTTGAAGCTTTGATTGGATTAAAGTTTGTGGAGTTTGAAAATTTAAAACTTGAAACTAAACTCAAATAGAATTGAAAATAAGTCAAATATATGTAAACCGAAAATTAAACTTGCACCCTAACTTTTAAATTATACTTTGACTAGCATTTCAAAAACTCAAAGCATTTCAAAAACTCGACGTGATGAAATAGAGAGTAGTAATATATGCTGTAGTAGGTAGAGTATTGTTTGTCTGTTAGTGCTGTTATAGGCTAGCAGTATATTTTTGTTTGCTCTGTAATGATCTGTAATGTTCCTAGTGGTCCTAAGAGGCCAATTCCCTAGGTTAACTTTTGGGTGCTGTCATATATAAGGCAGCAAGAATATTGTAGCAGTCATTCAGAAAAATTTCACAAAAATGCTCAATGAAAAGATCCTGCTCCCACCATATTTGCTGCTATTCTGTTTGTGCTAAAAATCGAGCCTTTTATGTCTTTCATCATGGTATCAGAGCAAAGGTCAGTATACTAGCAACATTTATACAGTAAAGTTTAAAAATTTGCTCTTTAATATTGTGAACTGTAGATCTGTGAAAGTAATATATAAAGTTGATATATTTATTATTAGAAATCCCTTGTTTCCTTGCATACTAAAATATGTCGACTGTAATAGAGAATACTAGCCCCTTATATTTGCATCCATTTGATGGAAGCAACTCTATTAGTGTAGAAAAGCTGGAAGGATCAAGTAATTATAGATCTTGGAAAAGGTCAATGGAAATCAATCTTGGATCCAAAAGAAAATATAGGTTTGTGACTGGAACTGTAGGAAGAGACTTGAATGATAGGGTTAAATAAGAAGCATGGGATGTCTGTAATAACATGATAATAGCATGGATACTAGGAAATGTATCAGATTCTATCAAAAAATTTGTCATGTTCATCAGCAACTGCTCTCAGATCTGGAAACAACTTGAACAAAGGTATGATATTGCAAATGGTTCAAGGAAATATCAGTTGAACAAGGAAATCTATGAAACAAAGCAGTCAAGCAAAAGTGTGACTGATTATTACACAGAATTAAAAATTTTGTGGGAAGAGCTAGAAAACGTGACGACTCTGCCTCCTATAACCACCACCAATGCAGAAATCACAACATTTCTTACTGCCCTGAATCAACATCAGGATGAACAGAAGTTATTCCAGTTCCTAAATGGACTGGATGAGAGTCACAGTCAACTAAGGAGTCACTTGCTTATGCAAACTCCTTTGCCTAGTGTTGACTCGGCATGTAACACCCTACATCAAGAAGAGAATCAGAGAACAATGCTGAAAACTGTGAAAGAAGAAGTTGAACCCTTGGCAATGTTTAGCAAGGGTAATAGTGAGGGTGTGACAGGAGAAACCACATGCACACACTGTGGAAAATTTGGTCATGTCAAGGAAAAATGCTGGTATCTGAAGGGATTCCCAAGTGGACATCCAAAAGCTCAATAGGACTTCAAAATGAAAACCAATAATAGAGGTGGATTCAGAGGTGGAAGAGGCAATAGAGGTGGAGGTAGAATAGGAAGAGGTGGCAGAATTGCTGCAAATATGCACACAGAAGCAGGAAGCACAAGCAACAGCTCCTCTACACTGCCATTCAATGTAAATTAGCTGGAACAACTGGTAAAAATGTGGCCAAATGTGGGAAAGCCTGCTGGAACAGGACAAGAAGAAGAAGATGACCTTGACTTTACATATGCAGGCATGGTGAGCTGTCACTATGCTGATGCAACAAAGGTAGCCTGGATCATTGACTCAAGTGCCTCAGATCATATGACAGGGAACCTTGAGATGCTTGAAAATGCTGAGAAATGCATAAATGAGGCAAAAATAAACCTGCCAACTGGTCATACATCTGGAATTACTCATAGAGGATGTGTGAGCCTAGAGAATGGAATAAAACTCAGAGAGGTTTTGTATGTTCTTGTATTCAAACATAATCTGCTGTCTGTACAAAAGTTGGTGGAGAATGAGTCATGCAAAGTTTTGTGTAATACAGGACAAGAAGAGTGGAGAAATCAGAGGGATAGGCAAGGCAGAGAATGGTCTGTACTATCTCATAAATGAGCCAATGCAAGATGTGATCAAGAAACTTGCTGAACTGAAGAAACATAGTGAGAAAGTGGCTTTACAGGCAACATCAACAATGACACTACCAGGGACTATGAAGAATGTGAACAAGCTGAGTGAGCCAACTCTATGGCACCAGAGGTTAGGTCATGCTCCTATGACTAAGATTAGAAAAATTGAAGAGTTGAAGGGGGTTGAAAAGAAATGTGAAGATGTGTGTCTGACATGTCTTGCTGCAAAATTTACAAAGCTTCCCTACACCTTGAGTGAATCTAGAGCAAAACAGGCATTTGAACTGATTCACATAGATATCTGGGGAGCATATAAAGTGGCAACTAGATGCAATCAGAAGTATTTTCTCACAATTGTGGATGACTTCTCTAGAGTGACATGGGTAAAGCTGTTGAAAGAGAAATCACAGGCATTTAGTGGAATAGAGGAATTTGTTCATATGAGCAAAACTCAATATGGGAAGAAAGTGCAAGTGATAAGATCTGACAATGCTTTGGAGTTTGATGATGGGAGCTGCAAGAAGCTCTTCTGAAAGATGGGAATGGTTCATCAGACAAGTTGTGTGGACAGACCACAACAAAATGGAAGAGTTGAAAGGAAGCACAGGAATATTTTGGAGATGGCAAGAGCTCTCATTCAAGCTGAAATTCCTTTGCAATACTGGGGTGATAGTGTTCAAACAGTTGTGTACATAATCAACAGGTTGCCCACACCACTCTTGAATCACAAGAGTCCATATGAGGTACTCACTGAAACTAAACCAGTTTATAGTCACATAAGAGTTTTTGGATGTTTGGCTACGGCAAGTAATCCAAGTAGAAATGTAAACAAATTTAGCATGAGAGGTGTGCCATGTGTATTCTTAGGATATCCTTTAAATCAAAAGGGGTACAAACTGCTGAACCTGGCAGAAAATAAAGTTTTTGTGAGTAGGGATGTGAAATTTCTTGAGTCTGTTTGCCCTTAAAAATTATTTCATCCCCATAGTAAAACTCAAACTGAAATTATAGACAACACTGGAATTCAAATTGATAATAAGGGAATAGAAGATAATAAAGAGATAGCAATGGAAGAAAAGTTGGAGTTGGGGCATATAGAGGAAATTGAGGAAGATATTGGTGACTATGAAACTGTTCATAATGATCAAAATGATAATGGAGATAGAATGAGAAGGAGAAGTAGACCACATGTGCCACCTAAATGGCACAAAGATTATGTGATAGGAAAGTCCAATCTTTGTTTCAAAATTGTTCCTGAAAAGATAGAACCAATTGCCAATATCCCAACCAGCAATAAATTTTCTGTTTTCATGTCTGAAGTCACAAAAAACCCTGAACCAAATTCCTTCAAACAAGCTGTTAAGAACCAAGAGTGGGTCAATGCTATGAATGAGGAATTAGAAGCCCTAGAAAACAATGACACTTGGGAAATAGCTGACCTGCCGGAAGGGAAGAAGGCAATAGGTTGTAAATGGTTGTATAAAACCAAATACAAACCTAATGGAGAGAAAGAAATAGACAAGTCAAGACTTGTCATCCTAGGGAACAAGCAAGTGTATGGTATTGACTATGACCAAACATTTTCTCCTGTAGCAAAAATGACTACTGTGAGATCTCTTCTTGCTGTTGCTGCCCTAGATGGCTGGAATGTGCATCAAATGGATGTTAAAAATGCCTTTTTACATGGTGAATTGCAGGAAGATGTGTACATGAAGTTGCCACAAGGGTATACAGGAATTGGAAGCAGAATAAGTGTTCAAGGAGAGGGGGAGCAAATTGCCTTGAAAACTGACAAAGTGTGCAAACTAAAAAAATCACTATATGGGCTTAAACAAGCTCCTAGGCAGTGGTTTGCAAAGCTGAGTGGAGCACTGAAAAGCAACATGTTCTCACAGTCAAAATATGATTACTCTTTGTTCTGTAAGAAAAAGGGCAAAAGCTTGACTGTGATCCTAGTCTATGTTGATGACTTGATAGTTGCTGGAAATGACATAGAAGCTGTGAATGAAGCAAAATTATTCCTAGCCTCTCAAATCAATATGAAAGACATGGGTGAACTGAGATATTTTCTTGGCATTGAAGTTGACATAAGTGATTAAGGAATGTTCTGTCACAGAGAAAATATACTGCTGATATTTTGGAAGAATATGGAATGACCAATGCAAGACCACTCAAGCTCCCCATGGACCCTCATTTAAAGCTGAAAGATGACACTGGAAGTGTGCTAAAGGATGCTGAGCCAAATCAGAAGCTGGTGGGAAAACTAATTTACTTAACAATCACAAGACCTGACATAGCATTTACAGTCCATGTATTGAGTAAATTCATGCATAAACCAACTGATGTGCACTATCAATGTGCTAAGAGAGTGCTTAGGTACTTGTCAGGTTCCACTCAACAAGGAATACTTCTTGCTTCAAAGGGTAGTGCAGAACTAAAGGCCTACTGTGATAGAGATTGGGCAGGATGCCAGAATACCAGAAGATCAACATCTAGGTTCTGTATTCTGTTTGTGAACTCTCCTATCTCTTGGAAATCCAAAAGACAATATGTTGTTGCTAGAAGCACTGCTGAAGCAGAGACTAGATCAATGGCTTTGACTGTTTGTGAAGTAATGTGGTTGAAAAATTTCTTGAAAGATCTGGGAATGAACAAGCTAGGAATAACTTCTGTGTACTGTGATAATCAAGCAGCCTTAGCTATTGCAGCTAATCCTGTTCATCATGAGAAGACAAAGCATGTTGACATTGATTGTCATTTCATTCGAGACAAGTCAAATGAAGGTGTTATTGCCCCTACCTATGTTCACAGCACTCAACAACTAGCAGATGTGTTCACCAAAATTCTATCTGTGGAACAAATGAATCAACTCTTGTCCAAGCTTGGAGTTCAGTCACTTTCCTCACTCTAAGCATGAGGGGGAGTGATGAAATAGAGAGTAGTAATATATGCTGTAGTAGGTAGAGTATTGTTTGTCTGTTAGTGCTGTTATAGGCTAGCAGTATATTTTTGTTTGCTCTGTAATGATCTGTAATGTTCCTAGTGGTCCTAAGAGGCCAATTCCCTAGGTTAACTTTTGGGTGCTGTCATATATAAGGCAGCAAGAATATTGTAGCAGTCATTCAGAAAAATTTCACAAAAATGCTCAATGAAAAGATCCTGCTCCCACCATATTTGCTGCTATTCTGTTTGTGCTAAAAATCGAGCCTTTTACGTCTGTCATCACGGCGCAACACATAGCTAATAGGACCTTTGTAGATCAAGAACTAGCCAACATGAAGCAAACCGGCTTTACAAAGTCACAACCTACAACCACCTTTTTGAATCGTAAAACCCGTGATAACGGGTATTAAACTTTGGCGCCATATATAAAGTATGAACGAATTGAACGCCAAGTAAACTGTAAATGTCTCTCCGAGTGCTCCAACGGAGTTTCATCACTTGGTGCTCCTTTCGCTTCTCTACGCTAGCAGCCACCACTTCTTCGCATCCTAGAAGCCGTTGCGCCGCCATTGTCGACCACCATGATACTTTTCTTCCTTTCTCCTCCTCTTACCCTCCTCTGCAACACACTTGTAGCTCTGAAATTCGAGACTTTTTCGTGTATCGGTACCAGCATTCTTGTTCCTCAATTGAAGCTAACCAGCTTCATCTTGGAATTTACAAACATGGGTTTGAAGCAGATTTGTTTCTTGTTAATACCCTTATTAATGTTTATGTTAGATTTGGTGATCTTGTTTCTGCACGCAAGGTGTTTGATGAAATGCCTGAGAGAAATTTGGTTAGTTGGGCTTGCTTGATTTCGGGTTACGGTCAAAATGGTATGCTGCTTGCAGCATGTGCTGCTTTTAGGGACATGGTTTCTGCGGGTTATGCCCCTAATAGTTATGCATTTGGTAGTGTCTTACGCGCTTGCCAAGATTTGGGGCCTGATTATCTGAAATTTGGTTTGCAAATTCATGGTATGATATCGAAGATGAGTTATGCTCATGATGTGCTTGTTGGTAATGTGTTGATTTCGATGTATGGAAGCTGTTGCTTGGGGTCGGGGGATGATGCTAGGAGAGTGTTTGATGAAATAGATGGGAAGATTGCAGTATCATGGAACTCTATTATTTCAGTGTATTCTAAAAGAGGAGACGCGATCGGTGCTTTTGAGATGTTTGCAAGGATGCAACATGAAGGTTCAGGGTTTAATTTTAAGCCTAATGCGTATACATTGAGTAGCTTAATCGCTGTTGCATCTTCCTCTTCACTATTTGGCTCAAGCTTACTACAGCAGATAGCCTCGCGAGTGCAAAAATCTGGATTTCTGGATGATTTGTATGTAGGAAGTGCTTTAGTCAGTGGATTGGCCAAGTTTGGTTTAATTGATGATTCATGGAAGATTTTTGAGTGTATGAGTACTAGAAATGCAGTCACTATGAATGGCTTAATGGTTGGGTTAGTAAATCAAAAGCGAGGAGAACAAGCTGTTGATGTTTTCAAACGGATGAAACATTTGGTTGAAGTCAATCCGGACTCTTATGTGGTCCTATTAAGTGCTTTTGCTGAATTTGATGAACTGGAAGAAGGGAGAAGAAAGGGTAAAGAACTCCATGCTTATGCAATCAGAAGTGGCCTAAGGGATGCTAAAGTTGCAGTTGCCAATGCCCTTATCAATATGTATGCAAGATGTGGGGCTATAGATAGCGCTTGTGCAGTTTTTGAACAAATGGACGAGAGAGACTTAATTTCATGGAACTCATTGATAGCTGGTCTTGATCAAAACAAACTGTTTGAAGATGCTTTTACTACTTTCTGCCGTATGAGGAGATCTGGAATTAGGCCCACAAATTTTGCATTGATAAGTTGTTTGAGTTCATGTGCTAGCTTGGGTTGGCTGAGGCAAGGGGCGCAAGTACATACAGAAGCACTTAGATTAGGACTTGACTCTGATGTCTCAGTTTCCAATGCACTACTTTCGATGTATGCAGATACTAGAAGTTTCAAAGAATGCCAGAAACTGTTTACTTTGATGCCAGAGCATGATCAAGTTTCTTGGAATTCTATTATTGGTGCATTGGCTGACTCGGAAACATATGCATCGGAATCTGTGAAGTATATCCTGGAGATGATGCGATCGGGCTGGAGGCTTAATGGGGTGACATTAGTGAATATACTTTCTGCAGTTTCTTCTGATTCTCTTTCTCTTTCTAAATTAGGCCCGCAGGTTCATGCATTGGCATTCAATTATGGCTTTGCAAATAACATTACAGTTGAAAATGCGCTCATCTCTTGTTATGGGAGATGCGGCAGAATGGAAGATTGTGAATCAATCTTTTCAAGAATGGCTCAGAAAGATGAGGTTAGTTGGAACACCATGATATCTGGTTGCGTACATAATGAGTATTTATCCAAGGCTGTTGATCTCGTTTGGCTCATGATGCAGAGTGGTCAGAAGTTAGACCACTTCACCTTTGCAACTGTTCTTAGTGCATGTGCCTCAGTTGCTACTTTGGAGCGTGGGATGGAAGTCCATGCTTGTCAAATCAGGGCTCATCTGGAATCTGATGTTGTGGTGGGAAGTGCAATTGTTGACATGTATGCAAAATGTGGAAGGATAGACTATGCTACAAGATTTTTTGACCTGATGCCAGTGAAGAATATATTTACCTGGAATACCATGATTTCGGGGTATGCAAGGCATGGGTTTGCCAACAAAGCTTTAGAGATTTTTGAACAAATGAAGGAAGAAGGTCAACCTCCAAATCATGTCACATTTGTTGGAGTCCTATCAGCTTGTAGTCATGGTGGATTAGTTGAAAAAGGTTTCAAGTACTTTGAGTCTATGAGCAGCGACTACGGATTAGAACCTCAAATGGAGCACTTTTCATGTATGGTTGACCTCCTTGGGCGATCAGGTAAATTGGATAAAGTTGAAGATTTCATCGACAGAATGCCTATGAAGCCAAACAATCTTATTTGGAGAACAGTTCTGGGGTCTTGCAGTCGGACCAGTGGTCGCAACAGTGAATTAGGTAAGCGAGCTGCAGAGATGCTTTTGCAGCTGGAGCCCGAAAATGGCGCAAATTATGTACTTCTTGGTAACATGTATGCTGCAGGATCAAATTGGGAAAACTTGGCCATTACCCGGTCTGCAATGAGTTTAGCAGCAGCAAAGAAGCAAGCTGGGTGCAGTTGGGTCACTATGAGGGATGGCGTCCATGTGTTTGTTGCAGGAGACAAATCACACCCAGAGAAAGATGCAATATATGAAAAACTTGGAGAACTGCTGAGAAAGATGAGGGAGGCTGGTTATGTACCACAGACAAGCTTTGCTTTGTATGATCTTGAATCAGAGAGCAAGGAAGAACTCCTGAGTTATCACAGTGAGAAACTGGCCATTGCCTTTGTCCTTACTCGCACATCAAATTCCACCATCAGGATAATGAAAAATCTGCGAGTTTGTGGTGATTGTCACTCAGCTTTTCGATACATATCAAAAATTGTTGGTCGCCAAATTGTGCTGCGAGACTCTAACAGATTCCATCATTTTACTGATGGTGAGTGTTCATGTGGGGATTATTGGTGACATTTATGTCCACAGAATATGAAATCTTTCAGGCCTTTCAAGTTTACAAACATGAGATGGAACCATGGAAGTGGAAATGATACTGCTGTGACTAATCTTTTAATATTTCGTGTAGAACACTAATATGATGAGTTGTGGGTGAAGCAGAATAATCTTGCAATCTTGTTTTGTGGACTGCAGTTGAATTATGCTGGTAAATCAGAAGTCTACACAAACAGTGGCAAAAGCAGCCCTATTCAAAAGATATACTTTGTTTGTTAACCCTTTTTCAAACCTTAAAGGTAAGCAACCACCCTGTCACCCTCTCTTCTCCTCTTCATGTACACAGCTGCCTGCTCCATCCTGAATAAGCAAACAGGAGTGAGAGATTGCTCTATTGAGTAATGGGAAGCAGCCTTAAAGGGAAAGCCCTTATGGTTGCGAGCCTGAGAGGTGCTTTTTTTGGGACTTTGAAAAAGCTTTGGGGAATGAAACAGGCCCTATCAATACAGGGTCTAGCAGAACAGGCCGAGCTTCAGTTTTGGTTGCACTCTTCTATAGCACTTGCCGGAAACCTTAGCCGGGCAACTATGCTTAAGAAATGGATATGCTGCTTTGCCATGGTTTGATTTTATGCTGTTAATGAAGCATAAAAATGATTTAGCAACCAAAAACAACTTGCCAAATATAAAGCAATGCTCAAACTTCTCAACAGTAAAAATCAGGTTCAGCAGCAGGAAGAACCGACTTGCAAATGGATTGTATTACTCCTTGAGCTCAACAGGAGAGGGTGCCCGTCCATTGCTAGGTTATGGGACTGGAGTCTCACATCGGTCATATGGGGGACTGATATATGGCTTATATAAGATTATGGCGTCTCCTCCAACCTTGGGGCCTTTGGGTATGGTTTCCCTGTTTCTTGGAGAGTTGGAGCAATATGTGAGAAAAAAAGGAATACTTTGCAAGGGTTAGGAGCAAGAGCTTTCTAAAACCATCTCTGGATTTGCAAGTGTCAGGAAACTCTTTCTTGTCAATCAAGCTCCAATTTAAGAAATTGTTTCTATTTAAACTAGCAGGTAAGCTGTAAGAATTTTACTTTAAATGTTCTTTCTTCATCTTTAGTGCAACCAACAGGCAACAGGAAAAAATATTTCCATAGAAATTGCTTCTGTTCTATAAATTTACTATTTATTGCCATTTACTTATCGTGCATCTTTTACATGGACAGATCGACCATTGGAAGCTCATTTGTCTCTTCCTCACCAGGTAAAGTTTTATATAGCTTGTTCAGGTTTTATTAGCTCCATTTGTTATCCATTCAGGGTTAGTGGCCTTAGGTACTGTTCTCCTCAACTTATAGAAATCTACTTGTATATTTATTAATAAGCAGTTTTATCGTCATTTTAAAGTTCCTGGTATATACTTCCATTTTTTTTTTTTTTTTTTAAAAAGGCACTGTAAGTTCATACTATATTTTGGTTGAAGCAAGTGGCTGTAAATGGATTGTTTTTCCAATTAGTTTGCAAGACAGACAGACAGACACACACACTTTAATATTTCATTTTAGATAGCCATTGCTTGTCTGAACATAAACATTACGTCTTACCATTATCAATTAGATTTTGCAGCAATAATTTACCCTGTAAAATATTGCCTTCCAGATATTGCGCAATATCCTAGATCTCAAATTTGTTATGTACAAGCCATTGAACTCACATAGGACATCACTTAGGAATTGAGAGTTTTTTATAAAGCTAGGATGCAACAAAACGAATGTTGGCTAATAATAATATGTCTTCAGAGATTTCAGACTACTTACAAATTTCTGTGAAACTGATGAATGCTCTCTTATTTTCTCTTCCCTTTTTTTTGGGGTGGGGGCAAGGGGGGTGGTAAAGATGATTAGATTCTAATTCTTTGATAAATTGATATATCCATCAAATGTATGTGTATCTCTTATGATGCAGGGAGTAGAGGTTTGTGAATAAGTCACATGCTACCTTTAAATTGTCAATGAAAGCAACATTCTTCTTTTTCAATTTAAAGGTGTTGGTGCCAGTCTCTCAAATATGCAGAAAGAACAAGATCAGGCCTCCCAAACAGCAAAAACAGATAATACCTGTCCTTGTGTCATGTATTCATCTTATTATTTTAAATTTTTAAGTAGTCGAGTTGTTTATGTATACGAGAGCACGTTGCCGGCTGTGCCCGCTATGAGCCATACAACAGCAAAAGGTAAAACAAAGCTAATGAAGGGACTTCCTTTTGTAAGCCATCTAATCAATCAGGTGATTGTAATGTCTCCCTTAAGGCTGTTATGCTAAGTGGTTGCAAAAACCAGTATATTCATCCTTTAAAGTTGAAGCTGACTAATTCCAAGATCATTTTGCCTGTCTTCACAGAAATCCCAGGATGAGGTCAGTCTGAATAGAAAGCTCATTGACAGTGGTTTTGTATAGTAGAGATTCTTTGGAACAATGCCTTGTGTTAGAGCAAAAAAGGCTTTTCTGAAGTAGCTCAAGGCATATAGATCGGAGCAAGAGAGAATTTCGACAGAAAAAAGGCCCTGGTGACATGGCTTCAGATTGGGGACAAGTTCTAATTGAGGCGTTCTTAATGTTTATAGCTTTGTTTGTAGCTAGTATTATTCATGAGCTTTCTTTCTTTATGTGTTTGAAAACTGGTCTTAGATGATGATGGTCAATTGATCATCTACCAAAGGGACCTGAGTGAACCTGATTTCTGATCGGCAAGCAATAATATACCATTTACAGAATGTCATTCTGATACTTCCAACACCCTTTTCAAAGGAGATTTGTATATCACCGACCAAATTTGGGGACTTGATGTCTAAATGAGTGTGTGTACTTGGAAGATTGGAACGATGTTCATGGTATAACAAGCACCTATGTTTGTGCCTTTGTGGTTCGGGGTGCACTACCTATTCTTCAAATTTTGTTTGATGATCTACTGTGAAAATTACATATTTCTTCAACAGGCCTGCTGATGTTTCTGCATATGTTAGTAGGTGTATTTTTGCTTGATATACCAGCCACAATCGGTCATGATTACTCTAGCAGGCATAGCAGCAACGATAACAAACATAATCATATTGCATAGGAGAATTTAAAGAGAGTTACTAGCCTATATCATATAGTTTTTCGTCTCATTCTGTATTTTACCGATATCAATTTTTTTTTAAAAAAAAAAATTTATGTGTTTTAAACCTATCTTGAGAACCGTAAAAAGTCAAGTAGCGCAAACAAATAAGTACGGTAGAAGTAAAATATATACATATATATATATATATATATATATATATATATATATATATATATATATATATATATATATATATATATATATATATAGGGGAGGGATCCGGTGAGAATAGGTTCATATGTGAGAATTCATACTTATATGAGAACTGATTTAAAATTTAGAACATGTGAGTAAAAATTTAGAACATGTGAATTAAAATTTAGAACATGCGAGTTAAAATTTAGAACATGTGACTCAAATTAAAATTTTGAACATATGAGTAATAATTTAGAACATTTGTGTGAGTAATATGTTTAGAACATCTGATTTAAGAATTAGAACAAGTGATTAAAAATTTATAAAATTTGCTTTATGAAATTTTAAACATATGAGTAAAATTTAGACATATGATTTAAGATTATGAACATGTGAATAAAAATTTAGAACAAACTGATATAGAATATAGAAAGTGTGAGTAAATAATTTAGAACATACGAGTAAAAAAATAGAACATACAATTTAAAATCTGGAACATATAATTAAAAATCTTAAAACACACGTTTTAAAATTTAGAACATACAAGTTAAAATTTTGGAACAAGTTATTTAAAATTTATGACATCGAACTTAACTAATTTATGGTTTAGAACATGTGAATACTAAATTAGAACATTTGATTTAATTTAGAATACCTAAGGAAAAGTTTAGAACATCATATTTAAAATTTAGAACATGCGAGTAAAAATTTAGAACATAAAGAGTGTTCTCACATAAGAAAATTTCTCACGAGAGCCTTTCCATATATATATATATATATATATATATATATATATATATATATATATATATATATATATATATATATATATATATATATATATATATATATATATATATATATATATATATATATAGGGGAGGGATTCGGTGAGAATAGGTTCATATGTGAGAATTCATACTTATATGAGAACTGATTTAAAATTTAGAACATATGAGTAAAAATTTAGAACATGTGAGTAAAAATTTAGAACATGTGACTCAAACTAAAATTCTGAACATATGAGTAATAATTTAGAACATTTGTGTGAGTAATATGTTTAGAACATTTGATTTAAGAATTAGAACAAGTGATTAAAAATTTATAAAATTTGTTTTATGAAATTTTAAACATATGAGTAAATTTAGAACATCTGATTTAAGATTATGAACATGTGAATAAAAATTTAGAACAAACTGATATAGAATATAGAAAGTGTGAGTAAGGAATTTAGAACATACGTGTAAAAAAATAGAACATACGCTTTAAAATCTGGAACATATAATTAAAAATCTTAGAACACACGTTTTGAAATTTAGAACATATAAATTAAAATTTTGGAACAAGTTATTTAAAATTTATGACATCAAACTTAACTAATTTATGGTTTAGAACATGTGAATACTAAATTAGAACATTTGATTTAATTTAGAACACCTAAGGAAAAGTTTAGAACATCATATTTAAAATTTAGAACATACGAGTAAAAATTTAGAACATAAAGAGTGTTCTCACATAAGAAAAATTCTCATATAAGAAAAATTCCCACGAGAGCCTTCCCCTATATATATATATATATATATATATATATATATATATATATATATATAGGGGAAGGCTCATGTAAGAACCCTCCTCTATATAAGAACTCATTATATATAAGAACTATTTTCAGCCATTAGATCTATTGAGATCTAACGCTCTACATTAACCCGGATCAAAATAATGGCAGTATTGTAATTAATGAAATTTTTATGGTATAATAGAAACTTTATAAAATAAGTCAGCTCTTTCTCTCTCTTTGGTGCAACATTTTTCTCTCTCTAAAGTTCTTCCCCAATTTCTCTCTCTAAAGTTCTTCCCCAATTTTGCAACTCTTGTTCAATTATTTAAAGCTTTTAAAGCAAGATTCATCAAATTGTTCATTTGAATTTGCTTGAACTCTCCAATTTTGTGCCAATTCTTCTTAAATTAAGGTTCTCGTCAATATTTTTGCGATTTCTAAAGAATTTTGTTTTTGGTGATTATAGGTTCGATTTTTTTTTTGGCGATTTCTATTCGATTTCTATTTATTTTGTTCGATTATTTATCAGTTTGATTGTTCAATTTTTCTGCTCTAATTTTGATTTTTTTTTGTTCGATTTTCTTTTTCGATTTTGATGCTAGTTTGTTCTCGGCTCTTGTTTTCTTTGTGTCTGAGGAATGTAACTGTACATGTATGTTTCAAAGTTTATTATGTACGTTCTTAATGTTCTCTCCATGTTCAAAAGTTTGATCTTTATGTTCTAAAGAGTTATCTAGCTTTGTGGTTGTTAAGCATTTTCTAACAAGGACTACGTAGTACAATAGTGTTGATGATATTTTAATGATTTTGTTGCATTTATCGAATTATCAAGTCTAATTTTTCTGCATTTGATTGAATTTTGAGTCTAATTTTCTGCATTTTATTGATTGTGTGACTAAGTGTGTTTATTTTGAATTTCAAGTTTATCATATCTTATTTTGGATCCTAAAGTTAATCAAATGTAGGCATCTTCTTCATCAATGTTCTTCAATCAAGTTAATTTCTAGCTTGTTGGTTAAATGTATGACCCTTCATTTCATATTTTTTTGAACTATAATTGATCATGTTCTAAATATTTGTGCACATGTTCTAAACTATTACGCAAATGTTCTAAAGTTATTCATGTTCTATTGTATTTGGTGTTGTGAATAATGAACAGTAAGCTTGTTTTTCTAAAGATAATAGTCTTAAAAATCCTCAAGTTGTACCTTCATTCAATCCCTATATATATATCATTAACTTGTATCTTCTCTATGTGAGTTTTGTTGTAATTTACCAACTTGGTTCCTAGTGTGTCTTGCATCAAAGAGATAATGATGTGCTACTGATGACAATAGTCTTGACTTCTTAAGCTTTGATTAGAAGGAATTTTGGAGTATAGTTAGAACTAAGAACTGTTTCTTTGAGTCACTAGAGGGCACTCATATGCTAGTAACCTGTTCTCACAAAGCTTGAGTTTCTTTGTAGGCTATAGTCCAAGAAAGTCATTAGTTGCATATATCCTTTTAAGTGATTGCATATAATATTTTACAGATTTGAATATGTATCTAGTAAGCACCAGTTAAGTTCACCACGGCACATTGAGCACACTGTGTCAAAGCTCCCTCAAATCACCAAGACAAGGAAAATGATCCTTCATTCATCTTTTGATCATTAAAACAAATGTCAATATTTTTATGAATTAGGATGCAAAGTAGCACCTATGAAATCTCTCCACCCTTAGGTTTGCGTATGTATATGAATCTTATATTTGTTAAAGAATTGTGCATTTGTATGTACTACTTAGTATCCCTACAAGGTTAAACTTGCATTGTGGTCAAATCCAACTGTAGAGAATGTGTTGCTTCATGCTTAAGGGTATGAAACTACAAATCCCTCACTTTGGATTGTATGTAGTGACAAATAGCTTTGTAGAGCAACATAGTACAAATGCTTTGCTCACTTGTTTACTAATTTTTTAAGTTCGAATGTTTTATATACATTAGCCTACTAGCTCAATGGGGGAGCATTGTGCAAATGCACAAAATATGTGGGTTCGAATCCCACGTAGGCTCATTTGTCTAATGTAACGACGTGAGTTTTGCACAAAAGTTTAGTTGTAACGTAATTTCCATAGTAATTGATCATTTAAACCCAATGTTTAATTTTTTTTGGATAACTTAGTGCTAATTTGATTTCTTTTTTTTAGAGACACAACCTATGTAGGAATCGAACCTACATCCCCTATGCATTTGCATAGTGCTCTACCACTTGAGCTAATAGGTTTTACCATACATTGTAAAAAAAAAAAAAAAAATAGAGTACTCCAACTTGAAATTTAACCTATACTATGCTTTAAATTCTCTTCCTATGTTCTAAAATATGTTTTTTTTTTTTCCTATGTTCTAATTATTTTTTGTCTATGTTCTAAATTTTTATATTATGTCTAAATTATTTTCTTGTTCTAAACAGATACTTCAATTTTATGTTCCCTATGAACTAAACCTATGATTTAAAAATTTTCTTATGTTCTAAATTTTTTTTCCTATGTTCGAAATCTTTTTTCTTACATTCTAAATTTTTCAGCCTATGTTCTAAATTTTTTTTCTATGTTCCAAATTTATATGTTTTAACTTTTTTTTTCTATATGTTCTAAAATTTTTCTCATGTTCTAAATTTTTTTCCCATGTTCTAAATTTTTCTTATGTTCTAAGTTTTTTTCTCTATGTTCTAAATTTTTTTTCTTATATGTTCTAAATTTTTCTGTATGTTCTAAATTTTTTTTGGATGTTCTAAATTTTTCTTATGTTCTTAATTTGTTTCTCATATTCTAAATTTTTCTTATGTTCTAAATTTTCTTATGTTCTAATATTTTTTCTATGTTCTAAATTTTTTCTGCCTATGTTTTAATTTTTTTCTTTATGTTCTAAGTTTTTTGTGTCTATGTTCTGATTTTTTTTTTATGTTCTAATTATTTACTATGTTCTAAATTTTTATTTTCTTCATATGTGTTAAATTTTTATCCTATGTTCTAAACTAATGTTCTAATTTTTTTTTTTCTAATGTTCTAAATTTCTTCTATCTATGTGCGAAAGTTTTTTCACTTATGTTTTAATCACCTACTTCCTATGATTTAAACCTTTTTAATCTCATTTTCTATGATTTATCCTATGTTCTAATTTCCCCTATGTTTTTACTATGTTCTCATTTTTTTTTCAACTTATGTTCTAAATTTTATTCTTATACTGTGAGCTTTCTTTATGTTCTAAATTTTATTCTTATACTTTGAGTTTTCTCCTATGTTCTAAATTTAGTCTACTTATGTTCTAAAGTTTATTTTCCTATGTTCTAAATTTAGTCTACTTATGTTCTAAAGTATTTTTTCCTATGTTCTAAATTTAGTCTACATATGTTCTAAAGTTTTTTTTTTTTTCCAATGTTCTAAAGTTTTTCTCCCTATGTTCTAAAGTTTTTTTTTTTCCTATGTTCTAAATCTAAATATTCTTTTACCTTTGTTCTAAATTCTTTTGTCTATGTTCTAAATTTATTTTCCAATGTTCTAATATTTTTTTAGTCTACTTATGTTCTAAAGTTTATTTTCCTATGTTCTAAATTAGTCTACTTATGTTCTGAAGTATATTTTCCTATGTTTTAAATTTAGTCTACTTATGTTCTAAAGTTTTTTTTTCCAATGTTCTAAATTTTTTCTCCATATGTTCTAAATTTTTTCCTATGTTCTAAAATCTAAATATTCTTTTACCTATGTTCTAAATTATTTTGTCTATGTTCTAAATTTATTTTGCTATGTTCTAATTTTTTTAGTCTACTTATGTTCTAAAGTTTATTTTCCTATGTTCTAAATTAGTCTACTTATGTTCTAAAGTATATTTTCCTATGTTCTAAATTTAGTCTACTTATGTTCTAAATTTTTTTTTTCCAATATTCTAAATTTTTTCTCCGATCCCTGTGTTCTAAGATTCTTTTACCTATGTTCTAAAATCTAAAAAAAACCTTCTAGCTTCCAGGTGGCTTAGCTATTGTAAATTTGTAATTATCTCCTTACTCAAAAATTTATTTATGGCTTGTACAACTTCTCCAATACTCATACTTAATTCATTTTATTTTCCCACGGCCACAAATGAACTTCATTTTCCATTGCAAAACAATAAGAAACCTTAACTTTCCATCCTTCACTCCTTCTCCCCAAGAGCAATGCCATTTTCGTACCATAATCTAAATATTTTTCTCAAATTTTCATAAAAATCGAACAAACAAACAAAATTCGATCTGATAATAACTAGTTAACTACATTTCACTATAATTGCATCCATCTGGAAAATTTTACGGACAAAAAGTCGAATGGTAAAAAAAAATTCGAACAAACAAAAATAATCAAACAAATCATACCTTAATTTGACGAACTGCAAGAGAATTTGACCGAAAATCGCAAAAATTTCTTTCAAATTGCAGCAAAAATGAAGATTTCTGGGAGTAGGAGAGAGAAAGTGTCGTATTTTCTCATAGTTTTAGGGATTTTGAAGAGAGAAAATTAGGGATTATGTTATATAGGTGGAATGTTTTGATATTTACAAGAATGAAATTACTCTCTAATATAATCTCTAATAATCTTAACCTTTTATTTCAATCTAATCCTACGATTGATATTGGTTCTTATATAAGGTTGGGTTCTTACATAGATGTGGGTTCTTACCGGATCCCTCCCCTATATATATATATATATATATATATATATATTGACTGGTATACTTATTAATGCATAACTTTGATCATTAATATCTTTAATTGTTTTGTACTTTCACTTATATTATATTTTGAGGAAAAGTTAGCCGGAAAATTTATTGCAAATCAAGTTCCGCCAAAGATAAAATACTTTGGGGGTCACTTATATTATTTGATATTATAAAAACATGCAATTGTAAATCTATAATCTATCTATAATTAATACTAAAATAATAACCGCTGACATCATTTTTTTTTTAATTGTATACATATCAGGTTCTCCTTAAATTTTTTCCTACCTAAACTTTTTTTTTTCTCTTCCAATTTTTTTTATTTATTTTTTTTAAAAAAAAATTATTTTTTTGGAAAAGCTAAATATTGACTACAAAATAATTTTATCTTAAGTTAGATATAGCTAATCTTAAGGAAAACAAATATTAACCCTATATATATGCGACTAGTCCATCTAATTACAAATTTCCAATGAATTTTGTTGTAAACATTATTTTTTTTTTTTCATTATACAGAGTACTATTTTAATTTTTGTAGTTTGGTGTTGATTAATACAAAGGTTTTGTGAAATATAGAGTTGCAACAACCAACTTGCCACGTCAGCCTTTGGTAATTGGAATATTAAGTCACACTTTTATTACTTGTTTTGGTTAGTTAGAATTGCAGTAGCTTAGTATAAAAGCTTATCTTCTTTACTTTTCTATTTCATTCAATAATTGTAACAAACACAATTGATTTACTCTCTCTCTCTCTCTGTAATCTTTCAATTCATTCAATGAAGTTTTAGTTCTAGTGCTTGAGCTCAAAGACTCTGCGGATAGAGCTATGATAGCAAGAAAATCTCTGTGTTCTTCTTCCTGATTTTGCTTAAGTTTTGCTTCCGATTAATCTGATAACATGGTATCAGAGCCCATGTTGTGGGTCTCTTCTAAACTGGGTATTTAATCGCTACTGGATAAGGAAATACCTCGACAAGATGTCTAGCCCCTAAGAGGATTATTGATCTGGCCTTATCTAGTTAGCTCTGAAGTTCTAAGGACACTCATAAGTGAGGGGGAGTGTTGAAACCCATTGTAGCCCACTTATGAGTGTCCCACATTGGAGAAAGAGGAGAGATGGTTTCACTTTATAAGGTAGAGGAGTACCTCCTACTATTGCCAATTGGTTTTAGTATGGAAGCTCCAAAGCCTTGTTTGTGGACCAAATTCTCCTCCTCCTCCTTGTTCGGGTTGCCCAGACCTATTTTATATTGTTTCAAAAATTTAACATGTTATCTGATTAATCGGAAGCAAAACTTACGCAAAATCAGGAAGAAGAACACAGAGATTTTCTTGCTATCATAGCTCTATCCGCAGAGTCTTTGAGCTCAAGCACTAGAACTAAAACTTCATTGAATGAATTGAAAGATTACACACAGAGAGAGAGAGAGAGAGAGAGAGAGAGAGAGAGAGAGAGTAAATCTATTGTGTTTATTACAATTATTGAATGAAATAGAAAAGTAAAGAAGATAAGCTTTTATACTAAGCTACTGCAATTCTAACTAACCAAAACAAGTAATAATAGTGTGACTTAATATTCCAACTACCAAAGGCTGGCGTGGCAAGTTGGTTGTTGCAACTCTATATTTCACATCCCCCCTCAAGCTTGGGGTGGAGTAAACATCCCAAGCTTGGACTTCAACAGGTTGAACTGAAGGAAGCACCTTTGTCATAATATCAGCAATCTGAGAACCTTTAGGTAAATATGTCAGTTGAATCAACCCTTCAAGCACTTTATCTCTTGTAAAGTGGCAATCAATATCTATGTGCTTGGTACGCTCATGGAATACTGGATTTCTGGCTATGTGTATAGTTGACATATTATCACAGTGAAGAGTTACTGGCTACAAATCAGAAATGCCAAGTTCTCCAAGTATTCTGACCAACCATGCAACTTTAGAGGAAGAAGAGGCCATAGCCCTGTATTCTGCTTCAGAAGATGACTTTGAAGTTGTAGGCTGCTTCTTTGACTTCCAACTGATAGGAGAGCAACCCAACATCATTATATATCCAGTAATGGATCTTCTGGAATCCACACATGCTGCCCAATCTGAATAACAAAATGCTTGCAGCTTCAAATCAAGACCACCCTTGAAAATGATCCCTTGACCAATTGTAGAAGCAACATAATTCAAGGTATGAGTCAGAGCCTGCAAATGAGAATCCCTAGGTGACTGCATGAACTGGCTTAGACTATGAACTGTGAATGCTAAGTCAGGTCTTGTGCTAGTCAAAAAATTCAAATTCCCAACCATCTTTCTGTAGTAAACTGGATCATCCAAAAGAGAACCCAAATCAGCCTGCAATTTAGTATTCAAAGGAAGAGGGTGGATACAGACTTAAAATTTTCCAGTCCACTGTCATCCAGAAGTTCCCCGGTGAATTTGGCTTGAGACATTGTAATACCAGCTGCAGAATAACCAATTTCCATTCCCAAAAAATAGCTGAGGTGTCCTAAATCCTTAATACTGAAGGTAGTGTGAAGATGAGACTTCAAGGCTTGAATCTGAACCAAATCATTTCCAGTTATAATCACATCATCAACATATACAACTGTGATTGTAACCTGAGAACCAGATAACTTCATAAATAAGGAGTAATCATTCTTAGATTAGACAAACCCCAAAAACTTCAATTCAGCAACCAATTTTTCAAACCATTGTCTACTAGCCTGCTTTAATCCATATAGAGATTTTCTCAACCTACAGACTTTACTACTAGGATTAGAGACACCTTCAGGCAGTTTCATGTAAACCTCTTCATGTAAATCCCCATGAAGAAAAGCATTATTGACATCAAGTTGAAAAATATGCCAACTATGATGAGTAGCAATAGCAATGATACTTCTGACAGTTGCCATTTTGACAACAGGAGAAAAAGTCTCCTCAAAATCAATCCCATACTTTTGATTGTAGCCTTTAGCCACTAATCTAGCCTTGAACCTCTCTATAGTTCCATCCTTCTTGAGTTTTATTTTAAAAACCCACTTACAGCCTATAGTCTTCTTCCCTTTTGGTAAATCAACCCATTCCCAAGTTCTGTTGTCTTCAAGTGCCTTCAGCTCCTTTTCCATTGCAACTACCCAATTAGAGTTAGTCATAGCTTCTTTATAGGACACTGGTTCTTTCATACAAGTTGTTTCTGCAATCAGTGCTTTGTGTTCTGAGGAGAAATCTGAATATGATACCAGATTACACCAGTGATTAGGAGGGATTTGAAGAGCAACACCACAAACATACTTACTCATCCGGCTAGGAGGCTTCCTAGGCCTGTCAGAATGTCTGATAGGAATAGTGGTAGAAGAACTTGTCTCAGTATTAGGTGTAGTTGTTGGTGTATCAAAATGAGTAGACACATTAACAACATTGTTTATTGGTGGAATATGTGTTTGTGTATGAGTTTCTGGGTTATGAAAAACATCAGGGTATTCAAAGTCAAGAACAGAAGGGAAAGGTGTATGAGCAGGGAGAAAAAATGGAAAAGGTGGAGTAGAAGAATGATTGAAATGAAATGGTAAGTGTTTCTCATGGAATACCACATCTCTGGAAACACTAATCCTTTTAGTATCAAAATTCAGAACTTTGTAGCCCTTCTGAGTTGGTGAATATCCCACAAAAACACACATATCAGCCCTTGCATCCAATTTAGCCCTGTTCTGTCTTGGAGTTGAAACATAGCATAGGCACCCAAAAGCCCTCAAGTGCTCTTTATCTGGTTTAACCCCGTGTAACTTCTCATATGGTGTTACATTACTCAAGGAAACAGAAGGCATCCTATTAATCAAGTATGTTGCACATAGGATACAATCTCCCCAATATTGCACTGGCAATTTAGACTGGAAATATAATGCTCTGCCCACCTCAAGCAAATTCTTGTGTTTTCTCTCAACAATTCCATTTTGCTGAGGGTTATCACTACAACTGGTCTGATGCAATATCCCTTTTGATGTGTACAAACCCAAAATTCTGCCTTCACACAACTCCTTTGCATTATCAGACCTAAGAACCTTAACAGAAGCTCTAAACTGATTCTTAATAAAAGTAACAAATCTGATCAAAATATCTACTGAATCAAGTTTTGATTTCATTAAATAAACCCAAACAGTCCTAGTGTAATCATCCACAATTGTCAGAAACATATTACATTTATCATGTGTAACTGACTTATATGGTCCCCACACATCTACATGTATTAACTCAAAAGGGTGAGTAGTCTTAATACTACTGTGAGGAAAAGACTTTCTGTGTTGTCTAGCTGTAGGGCAAATGTTACAAATTACATCATCTGCCAATCTAGAACAATCAACTTTATTCTGTACTATATTTAACTTGCTAAAAGGAATATGACCTAATCTTAGGTGTAACAACTTAGCCTGTTCTATAGAAGCCAGACTGGTAGCATTAACAACTGAGGAATTAGCAGTCCTTGTGTCTGAATTTCTCTCTTTATCTTCAACAAAATATAGACCATTCCCAACTCTACCAAGAACAAGAGGAGGAGTCAGGTTGTGTTGATCCTGAACTGCAAACATGGCACCTCCACTTGCATTATCTGCATGTTGTTTGCTTAGAAATGCCTTGAACTGTTGATACTCTTCAAGTGTCAGGTTGGGCACTCCAGTTGAACCAGTCATATCAGTTTGTTCAGAAAACTAATCAAAATTCTCCTTGCTATCTTCTGAATAAGTATCAGCAAAGTTAGCAAACTTTCTTCCCTGAGCCTGTTGTTGAGGACCCTTATAACCTGGTGGATAGCCCTTCAGTTTAAAACATCTTTCCATGCTGTTCCCTGTCATTTTACAGTGGTCACAATAGTAGTTTATAGTTCTCTTATTCCTCTCCCATATGACCAACCAGTATTTCTATTTCCAAATTGATTTCTATCATCATATCTTCTTCTGTCTGCAGCAAAAGCAACTGAATCAACTGACTTTTGACTCATAATGCTAAGTGTCCTGTGCTTCTCTTCTTGCAGCACCATTCTGTAAGCCTGAGCTAGAGTAGGCAAAGCAGGCATCATGAGTATATTAGACCTCACATTAGCATAATTGTTTGTCAATTTCATCAAAAACACCATCAACCTCTGATCATGCTGAATCTTGAGGTACTTTTGTGCCAGAAAACAAGAACAATTGTTGCATGTACAAGTTGGTAAGGGACAATGATTGTCCAATTCATCCCACAATTTCTTGAGTTGATTGTAGTACTCAGAAATTGATAGATCATGCATCTTGATTAACATTTAGCACATCCTGTTGTAGAGCATACAACTGAGCAGAAGATGCTTGCCCAAACCTTTCTTCCAAATCCAACCATATTTCTCTTGTTGTATCAACAAAAAGAATACTCCCAACAATTTGTGGGTTCAGAACATCAATAATCCAACCAATAACCATACTATTGCATCTGTTCCACGCCTTAAAAGTTACAACATTCACATTTGGTTTAGGCAATGAACCATCAATAAAACCCATTTTATTCTTTGCTGTTAAACCAATTATCATTGACCTCTTCCAGTTCCCATAACTTGTACCATCAAAAACATTTGAAACTAACTTCAACCTAGTAAAATCAGACGGATGCAAAAAATAGGGGCTAGATGGATCTTGACTAACATCTCTCACGGTTTCTTGCGCCATTTCAATCTAAGTAAGTAATACCCAGAATTTCAACAAACACCCAGAGTTCAATTGAACACTTTCAACAATTTCCAGCCAAGAAAGAAAGCAAATATCGTTCAGCAATCACAAAATCACCCAGAAAAATCCAGCAATCAATCAATAAGAAATTACAGCTATATACGCACAAACGCACCAAATCAATCAACCAAACTTCAAGACGAAGATTAACCCAGAAATTTGAACAAACAACTAGCAAGAAATAGGAAACATAAACAAAAATTTGGAAGAAAGCTCTGATACCATGTTAAATTTTTGAAAAAATATGAAATGGGCCTGGGCAACCTGAACAAGGAGGAGGAGAATTTGGTCCACAAACAAGGCTTTGGAGCTTCCATACTAAAACCAATTGGCAATAGTAGGAGGTACTCCTCTACCTTATAAAGTGAAACCATCTCTCCTCTTTCTCCAATGTGGGACACTCATAAGTGGGCTACAATGGGTTTCAACAGGTTTTACATATTTTGAGTGATAATTGAAAATGCATGTATACAACTATAAATTCTTTTTATTATATCCGTGCATCGCACGGGAGCTAATCTAGTAATCCAATAAAAATTTACATAATACGATGTAACATTTTTTTATATACCATATAATATACTACGGAGTAGCTTAGTATTAGTAAAATAAATAAAATCAAATACTCGTATGTGGTGTAAGGTCAAAATGATACTCTTATACTACCTCCGTTACAGATTACGTGCAACGATTACACATAAAATAATATACTAAGGCCCTGTTTGGGAGAAAGCTGAAAGCTGAAGCTGATTGAGTTAGCTGATTTTGACTAGCTGATTTTATTAACTGATTTGACTAACTTATTGTATTAACTGATTATATAAAAGTGTTTGGTAAATAGCTGATAGCTTAAAGGTGATTGAGTATGTGAAATGACCAATAAGCTAATTGTGGGGTAGGTAGTTTAGATAGGATTTTAAATTAAATGAGGTTATAAATGTCATTTCACAATAATTAATGAATAAGCTAATTGAAAAAGCTCCTAAAGTGAGCTTTTTCAAAAAGAGCTTATTTAGTGGAATAAGCTCTTTCAATAAGCTTACTACCAAACACTTGTATTAGCTTGTTTGACTAGTCAATCAGCTAAAGTTAGTCAAATAAGCTAATATACCCCCAATAAGCTTACTACCAAACAAGGCCTAAATATTTGAGTATTTCAGATACAAATGGAGTGATTTTTTTTTTTTTTTTTTTTGAGAAAATACAGATGGAGTAGTTTACTTGTTCGTAAGTAAGGGTTTATCCAATTATCCCAAATGGGAAATTTTATTCAATCTTCAAGTTAATTTGGTACTTTGCATATAAATAGACAATTTTTTTTTTTTTTTACTAGCAATGTAGCATTCGGAAAAGTAATTAAATTCAATATTCAAAGACTTACAAAATATAAACTACAACTTCTTCATCTTTGCAGTATCAATGCAGTGCACTGGAGAGTAAAGAGAGAGAAAGAAAGGGGTTTTCAAGGGGTTTATCTCTCTCTCTTCCCATTTTCAAAGGTAAGTCAATCAAATTTCCCCTACTTCTGTTTTTAATTTTTTATTTTGTTGATTTCTTGTTTAGAATTTTATTTTCAATTCCAAATTTCTAATTGTTAATCATACCAAATGATTTGCGTCAACTACGTGAAATCTGATTGATTATACGCACTGTAAAATTATTTTCCTGCAATTGTTTTAGGGATTGGTAATCAAGTCTCATTCTTTTCATTATATTCATAATTGAAGCTGCATAGTTATTAGTTATCAAACCTACTTATTCTGATTTTGATTAAGTAAAACTTCTTTGATTAAGTAGGCATTTGATCTGTGTAATTGGGTTTGATTTTTCTGATTAACATCTTCTTGCTTGGTGGATTTTAGTATTTATTAGGCATGTTCTGTATTCTTAATTGTTGAATAAAGTGGAATTCTTCAAAGTTTTAGGTTTTTTTTTTTTTTTTTTTTTTTTTTTTTTTTTTTTTTTTTTTTTTTTTTTTTTTGGTAGTGGTGATTGGGTTGAAGGGGGAGGTATCTGTGTGTGGGGAAGAGGGAGATGTTAAGATTAGGTTGTTTTCGATAAAGTTGGAAGGGCCGCCAAAAGAGTCGCTTGATCAGGTTTGGCTATCAGTGTTTTGTAAAAATGAAGTAAATTTTTAGAAATTAACTAGAAAATTATACTTCTGACTTGTAATTTCTGCAATTGTGATTTGAACTAGTGTAGTTTTGTTAGCTACTTGATTACGATACATTCTGTAAGAAAATTCTCTTTACTTATGTTCTCAATGTTTCATTTCATGATTTTTAGCTGGATTTAAATGCAAGGCATTCAGGTGTTTGGTATTGGATGATAATCTTATTTAGGCTTTAAATGTAACATTCAGTGATAATGCTATTTTAAGCAGGATGGAGTTTTGCTAGCATAGGAAATTGTTTTGGACTTTGTATAGCTTAGATGGATATAGTACTTGTGTCATGTCGTCTAATCATATTAGTTTTGAAGAAAGGCTTTCCAGAAGTTTATTTATCTCTCCTTGTTGTAGAATTCAACCAATGAATTATAATTTTAAGGAAAATTATCTATTGTGACCCTGTAGTATACCACTTTTTTCAAAATGACCCTAACTTATACAACATTCTTCAAAATGAGCCTAAATTCGAAAAAAAAATAAATGAAAAGGTACGGTGATAGTTCATAAATCTGTTACTTTGTACGGTAATAGCTAATCGCTAATTAAATGAACCCATTCATTTCTTCTTTTACAAAGACAACCATCATTTTACTCTTACTGACATCCATTCCTTTTAACAAAGATCTAACCTTTCCTTTGAACAAATAATCCAAGCAATAAATTATAAATCCTTTCATTCACAATCCATACTACATTGAAATTAAGCAGTGAACACCTATTAAACATCAACGTTAGTATATAATATTAAGTTCATCCGAAAAAATAGTTGCTCACTATACATTGAAAGTCAACTCAATGCTAATACCATGCAACAATTGCAGTAGAATGTTTTGGGATTTAATAATAATATTAAAAATAAAAAATAAAAAAAAAAGTCAGTTTACGTTCATTCTCAAAATGTATACTTTGTTCAAAGACAAAGAGTGATATCTAGTGTGTGGAAGTTTCTTCAATATGTGCATACTTCAACTTTCATTACATTTAGAGCATTTGATGGTCCCAACTCTTGTTCCTTCTTTTCTTCTCCTTTTTCATTTCTCCTATTTCTTGGAGGTTTACCAATTGTTGTTCTAACAGGCCTAGGCAAATTTTCGGAACATCTATTTCCGGCCAATGGGTTAGGTCAGTCATAGGGAATATGTTCATGTCATAAAATGCTTTATAAGTTGCACTTGAGTAAATTTGAGAACAATATAATAAGGGTCCTCCCTATTGTGATGTATAATCATTATTGTATGCTTGCAAGCGAAACCTGAAATCTGAAATCTTCCACATAAACTATCTCTTCAACATAAACAACCGAGAACACAACATAAATTTCTTTCTACTTGAGATATGCCAACTTGCCAAGATGTTCGTGCATGGCATTTATGGTTTGATTTGTTTCTATGCCCTGAAAAATTGTTTCTGCCTTGCTACCTGAGATACATGACAATAAAGTTTCCCTTCACAACATATAAGAACTACAGGGAAATAATTTAACCATTTTGGTTTTGTTTATTACATTCCACAAGTCATGTATCAAGGACCTTTGACACTATTGGAAATGGACAAACCACTTAAGACACATTGATTTATCGAGTTGGTTGAAGTCTTGATGTAATTTAATGTCCAGTAGCTATTGAATTCTGACATGTAAGCTTTTGCCGATTCTGTCTTAAATCCTGAAGTTCTGCTCATGCCACATAATTTAGGAGCATGGGAGCTTTTCGCATCTTGATGATGGATTTGAGCCTAAAAGGCTTAGGTACTATGGTAGATCAAGAAGCCCTTATATCAACAAACCTTGTGTTAATGTGGTATTTGGAACGTCAATATTGACTTTTTACTTATTTGAGTCTGTGATGGACTCAGACAACTACTCTACTAACAACAGTAAGAAATAGATAGAAACAGAGCAAATGAGGGAGAAAGCTTCAATCTTGATTATGTCTAACAATGGCAGAAAAAGTTTCACACAGCAGTAGGTTTAGCCTACAACTCTCAACAGTGGGTTTAGCCCACAACACTCAGAGATAACTCTATTACAAAATGCCTGCCCTAAAACTCCCCCCCCCCCCCCCCCCCCCGCCCCTTTCATTTATATACACAAGTTCTCAGACTGATTTGGTGGCTGATGATTGCAATTTGTCTTCAAGTGTGATTTGTCTTGTTGTGCTCTTCCGTGCTGATGTTCATATGTGTATTCTCCCCTTCATGGGCCAAGTTTCCTGTTTGGCCTCGCCTCTTCCTTGCATAGGTGAATCTCACAGGTTGCTTGGCTCGGTCCATTGCACATACTTGCTCTCATTTTTTAATCTTTGTTAGAGAGTACTGACGTATTGTTCGTTGTAGCATTTGCTTAACTAGATTGTAGTCGTGCAAAATGCATGAGATATATTTTACATTAGAAAAAATATATTTCAAATAGGGAAGTTGATTTGATGCAGTAACTTAGGCCATTTATTTTTTTAGAGTTGTTGTGGTCTAATCTGCTTTACAATGTTTTGTTCAAATCTGCCCTATTGAGTTTTAGTAATCTAGCTGCCGACACCTGTTGTGCTCTGCTGAAATCTGTGAGAAACTCAAAAAACAGGGCCAACTCTTATATGTGGGTGGCCACGCAATGTAGCTAGCTATTATGGGGGCTACTTTGTTAAATCTATAGAGGTTACCCGTTCTGTTATAGCCTTATAGGGGTTACTTAGTTAGTGTCATAGGTCTATTTTTGGTCTTTTGCAAGTAGCTATTCGGTGACGCCAGTCGTACAAATAGCTATTCGGTGACGCCAGTCGCGCAAATAGCATGCTGTACATTTTTTATTTTTATGATTAGAGAAGTGGAAATTGTTTGTAGGATAGTCCCAAAAAAATATGCATATAATTGAAGGATTGGGGATTTAGAGTGCTATGACGAATTGTTGATAAAGGAATTGTATATCCGTGCTAATGCACAACATATATTATACTCGAAAGAAAGTAACACAAAGTAAAATGTTAGTAGTGTTTAAAAATAAGTGAATTTTTATTAATTGTTGCAGTCCCTTGAAAAAATACAAAAATACAAAAAAAAAAAAAAAAAAAAAAAAAAAAAGTTGGGATGGGTAGTTATTGTCCTTATTGATCTTTTTTTTTTTAAATTAAAAAATACATAAATAATATTGTGGGAATGTGGGATGGGTACTTGGGTACTTATTGGTTTGTAAAAAAAGTAAAATTAAAAATAAATAAATAAATAAATGAAAAAACTCAAATGCATGAGATTTGAGTTTTGGGGATTTGTAGGGCTATGGTGAATTGACTCTGCAATTATATAAAATAATGCTAAACCCTTTATATTAAGAGCAAGTTTAGCCCCAAGACTTGGATGTGACATCATTTTTTGGTGCTCCCCATTGAAAATGATGTCATCAAATTCTTATTAAGACTCACTAAGACTTACACAAATTTATCACTTTAGCCTTAAGACTTAAATATATGACATATTATATGTGGAAAAGTGAAAAAAAAAAAAGGATAATAAAAATAAAAGTGAAGTGGGTCCCAATCTCAAGTCTTAAGTTGAGTCTTGAAATTTCAAGACTCAACTTAAGACATGCTTGAGATTTTTGAAGAAAAATGGGAAAAGTCTTAAGTATAAATCTTAAGACTCAAAATGATGATGTCACCCCAAGTCTTAAGACTTGGGGCTAAACTTGCTCTTCAGGTTGGATGAACTTGCAAATTAGCTGTGTTTTTTTTAGAAAAATGCACCTCTTTTGGGGGTCTTTGGATAAGAGAAATTGGTTAAAGATTAAAGGTTCTTCTTCATGTAGGCTTTTTTTAAGCGCTTGAAGACCACTCCATCTACTTCCTTTATTTTCCACTCTCTAGTTAACTTAATAAAGTCAAATCCTAAAGGTAATTATGTCATTGATGTGGACTACATGTAGGATAGGATGAGCATCAAATATTACATTTATAAACAGAAACCACTTATGTGCTTGACCCTTAATCTTGTGTCTTTGTAGTGTGGAATTTTGGAGCCAGATGTTCATGCATTGTGGAATAGCTCTGTTTTATGTGGAAGTGGTTTAATTTATATACAGTTTTGGAGATTAGACAGGTTTTCTTATAGAGACTTTTTTGGAGCATTTGCAGGTTAACTATGTTTTTGGTGGGAATAAGAGATTAGAAATCAGCTGGCGTGGCTATCCCTGGGTGACGTGGATGGAAAAATGGGACTGAAATAAAGTAAGCAAATTTTCTCATTGGGAAGTTTTGGTGGGGTAGATTTGTTTTTCTTGCTTCTTACAGTGTTGTTCTATGCTTGTACTTTTAGGTTAAATTTTAATAGATAGTTTTAATGTGATAGGCATGCATTATCATTTTGTTGGGCTTTTAAGTTCACTCTTGATTCTTGATCCTTTTTAGATGTATGTTCTTTTTAGTGAAAAAGTATTACTTTTTATCTAAATAATATGTTATAGATCTTGTTTAATCCCTTAATTAAGGAAGGAAAGTAAATGATTTGAATTTGAGAAAGAAATGATGAAGCTTGTATAGTTCAAAATACAGTTAATAAATCCTGATTGCTGTAAGTCTCTAAAGTGGCCCATTTTAATTTATCTCACCTGTGTTGAAATGCATTTTTCTTCTGTTTGTCAACCTACTAAGACCACCAAATAAGCTTGGGTTACTAGGTCTTCAGGATATATCCAAGATAGTTTGCACCAAATAAATCAGCTTAGTTTTTAATACATGTAATCTCTCAACATGTCAAATATGAGTGGATTTCTTATGCTGGTGGGAATGGAAATTTGGAAATATTTCTTATTGTACCTTTAAATTAGCAATGAAACCAGCAAATAACATTTGGATTCAAAAGGAGCAATGCCCCTGTGGAGACTGGAAGTGTTTTATCAAATATGAAGGGGAGGAACAAGGTCAAGCTTGTCAACCAACAAAAAATGGGACATCATTATCGTCTTCTTCTGAAGTTATCTTTGCACCTTATGTGGGTCAGATTTTTAAAAGTGATGATGAAGCTTTTGAGTTCTACAGTAACTTTGCTCGGAGGAATGGGTTTTCAATTAGGAAAGCACGATCTACTGAAAGCCATAATCTTGGTGTTTATAGAAGGGATTTTGTTTGTTATCGTTCCGGATTCAATCAACCTAGGAAAAAGGTTAATGTAGAGCATCCCAGAGATCGCAAATCAGTACGTTGTGGATGTGATGCAAAATTATACTTGACTAAGGAAATCGTGAATTGTGTTACTCAGTGGTATGTTTCCCAATTCAGTAATGTACATAACCATGAATTGCTAGAAGATGATCAAGTGCGTTTACTTCCTGCATACCGGAAAATACAAGAAGCTGATCAAGAACGGATTATTTTACTCTCCAAAACTGGTTTTCCTGTTAATAGGATAATCAAGATCTTGGAACTGGAAAAGGGTGTTCAACCTGGGCAACTGCCTTTCATAGAGAAAGACATTAGAAACTTTCTCCGTACTTGCAAGAAAACAGTTCAAGAAAATGATGCTCTTCTTACTGAGAAAAGGGTAACTGATATGATGGAGCTGCTTGAAGCTTGCAAGGCCATGGCAGAAAGGGATGGGGATTTTATCTTTGATTTTTTAACAGATGCAAATGGCAAGGTCGAAAACATAGCATGGTCGTATGGCGACTCTGTTCGTGCCTTTAACCTTTTTGGTGATGCTGTTCAATTCGACATTACTTATCAATCCATTACTTACGGGATGCTTCTGGGTTTATTGTCTGGTATAGATAATCATGGCAAGCCAATTGTATTTGCCTGTGCTCTTGTCCAGGAAGAAAATCCCCATGCAATTGTGTGGGCCTTACAGGTTAACTTTATCTCTCTTTCTTTATACTTAAACTTCTTTTTTTCCCTGTCATTAAAGCTTTATTTCTTCGAACAGACAGTTGTGCGATTCATGCGAGGAAGACCGCAGACGATAGTGACTGATCTTGAGCCAGGGTTAAGAGACTCCATAGTAAGCGAATTGCCTAATACAAAACATGTTATATCTTTGTGGTACATTATGTCTAAGCTGAGTAGTTGGTTCTCTTTGCCTCTTGGACTGAAATATTCGGAGTTTAAGTCCGAGTTTGAAATGGTGTGCTATGTGGAAAGTACAGAGGATTTTGGACATCTCTGGAGCCATTTGATCACAAAATTTGGACTTGGGTCGGATAAACACATCTCTCTTTTATGGTCATGTCGAGCATGCTGGGCTTTTTCATTTATTAAGGATTGCTTTGTCGCCCGAATCACAACAGCTGAATACATGAGATCTGTTGATAGTTTCCTGAAAGGCGTCTTGAATGAGCAAACATGCTTGCAAGTCTTCTTTGAGCAGGTATTCTTGTTATGATGTATGATTACATCTAATTGTTTATTGCTTATATCTGTAAGCTTTAGCATTCTTGTTTTGCAGGTTGGACTTGCTGCAAAGTTGGGTTATGGAGCCAAGGAGGATTTACCTTTTTTACATCTCAAGACGTGCATGCCTATTGAGGAACATGCACAAGGTATCCTTACACCATATGCCTTTAGTGTGTATCAGCATGAACTCGTGTTGTCTGTGCAATATGCAATTATAGAAATGGCCAAAGGATCTTATGTCGCGCGCCATTATAAGAAAGTTGAAGAAGAGTATCTTCTATTATGGATTCAGGAAGGTGAGCAAATCCACTGCTCGTGTAAGGGATTTGAACAGTCAGGAGTCCTGTGCAGGCATGCTCTTCGACTATTTATTACTAAGAATTATTTTCAACTTCCATACCATTATTTTCCAATTAGGTGGAGATGGGAAAATTCTTTTTTACCTATGGACCAGGAAAGTTCTCAACTGGTCAAAGAAGAGTACTATCGTGCCTTACATTCTCTTACAGACGCACTTCTGACTGAGTCCTTGGTTTCTAAGGAGCGGTTTAACTATGCCCATAAGGAACTCACAGCACTCCTTGATCAAGTTAAAAATATGCCTGTTGATGAAGTTCCAGAAATATTAACTAACAATTTTAGTGAATCTTGAATTTTCTAGTGGATCAGCTGTCTACAATAGCAATTGCTGAGTCTAGCCATGGTTTACAAGACATTAGAAGATTACAAAAATAAGTCAATGTAGACTACTCTGCAAATTAAATTGTGGTTGGAATACTGGTTCAAGTAAATAGAATTATCAGAGATGGAGCTATGATGTTGCGTTGTCATCCATGACTTTTGCAATGTTGCAATGTGAATTCTTATTCAAAAAAAAAAAAAAAAAATTGCTGTTTCTGTACAATGCATGCTATGTTACTGTTTCTAAATCTTTGAGAAATGAGTATAAGTAGTTCTAGATCTTGTATTAGCTAGTAGATACATCATATATGCATGGTTCACTCTCATTGTAATTGAAATTGGTGGATAGTAATGTACTTGTCACATCGTGGAATCTCTTTGCTACAAGGAGCTAATGAATTAGTCTTTGTCAAAAAGGATTCAGAATAAAATTTTCTGTTTGTCTAATTTTTTTCTATTTCAGAACCTTTCTGATGTTGTCACAGAATAATAGAATATGCATCAAATAGGGTGGTTCGGGTCAATCAATTCAATTTTTGGGGTTTGAAGTGTGAAGTGTATTTTGTATTCAACCAGTTTTTAGTGGGGAATTCATATCTGCAATTTATATTAAGGGGACTTGGGTTGGGTGGGGATTTTAGGTCAAATTTCAACTCTCTTTTGTTTTGGTAAAAAAAATTGTCCATGGGCTCTCAAGAATTCTAGTTAGTTATAGTCAGGTTTGGATCTGGTCAGGTTTTAGACTGGTCAAATTTTGACAGGTCCGACAGAAGTCAATGTTCTTCGCTCCTTGCAGACTGATCAGAATTCAAGATCGCAGGTGAGTTTACTGCTCTTGTTGCGTGTTCTTTTTACATGTTAAACTCGTAATAGAAAATGAAGTTAAGAGAGTTTTTTGCTGGGAAACCGGTAACCTTTGAAGTTATAACCCTTTATTTAAGTGATCAAATCACCACCCATTCTGTATTGCAGAATTTCGATTACTGAAAGTTTCTCTTTTGCAGTAAGGCCAGTAACAAACCATGATCATGAGTAAGGGACTTTGTTTCTGATGTTCTACACCTTTACCTCTATGTTGTGTGGGCCAGTAAAAGTTTCTTTTAAAATTGGGATTGATGGATAAACATATGCCAGTAACACTAATGATGTGCCACATCGTCTGCAGAGATTGTGAAACGGTGGAGATTAGTCACATTCAATTCTGTTAACATCAACCTCAAAATAGCAGTGCAGTTAGTTAACCTCTAAAGTGTAGTTATTGTATTTTGGCCCCCAAAAATTTTCATATCATGAGTCTCTTATCGTCTTTGTTTGTGTGCATTTTCAGGTCTGACATTCATCTAGTTGATGTAAACACATTGATTTACTGTCCAACATATGTCCATCTTATGACACATAGTTCAGTTTTTACATAGTTGGGATACATGAGATTTCGTTGTGGCTAACCCAACTGGTATATGATGTTTGTTTGCTTCTATAGGTGGCTTGGATGCAGCCTTGCACTTTTGCAGCATCTATATATGTTGCTATGGAAACCTTCCTCAAACAGATTTGTCAAGTTTATAATAGTCGCATGACTGGCTGAGGACCCCGAACTTCAAGAATTTAGCTCGGTGTTTCTACTTGTCAAATGGAAATTTGAAGGTAATGCAAGGAATCAACTATCTTAATATCATTGTGCTGTTTGTGCCCTTCTAGTTTTTTTTAGTTTTGCTATTATCAGAGCGTTAATTGTTGTTACTCGAAATATGGGATTAGAGGTCGAGATTAAGCAAGAAGATTAAATATAGTATCAGATCTAATTAAATTATTCACATAGTATCAGATCAGCAGTACTGACTACTGAGGATTTCTTTTTCATAGAAGAAACATGACAACTCTGCTTCAACTCTTTTGGCTGCTGCCTTCCGCATCTGTTGGTGTTATGTCAGTTTGGTACCTTCTGTCCTTCTTGAGACATCGGATGCGTACGAATTGCTTTGATGTAGCAGCTGACATACATTCTGACAGAATCTGAACTGCTTAGCTACTCACTTTAAAGAATGGTAAAAATATTACAGCCAGGGAAAGTTAACCCGATCTGATCAGAAATTCGTTGGGTCGACGTGTTAATTCAATGGATTAGGCTAATGTTTACATTTTCAGCTACTTCCTGTGAAGGAAAAAACACACTGTCCATTATGTACGACATTAACTTATTTTGCTGATCTTAACTTATTTTTGCTAAAACAGAGTTATATTTGTTGAAATTTATTCATATAACCAATAAATAAAGTAAATAATCTGATATTGTTATTGTTAATATTTCCAAAGTAGGATTAATTTATAGTTATCCAAAGTTAAATCTCATAAATTTAGAGAAAAGTGGAATATCAATTTTAATTTTCTGTTTATCATGTCAATCTTGATTTCATTGTACTGTGTTAACTTTAATCGCCCCATACCTGGGGTTATCTGCTAATTTTCATGATAGTTAATTTTTTAATGAACAATCGGTTGTACTTTGTGTAAAATACTTTGTGTAAAATAATTAAGGTTCAATTTGTATTTGCATGTGCTTATACCTTGTGAGCACATGCACAAAAAAATTGGCTATGTTATACAAGTACCTTTTTCAAAGTACATACACCCAATTGTACGATAAATATACTCTATATATCTCTTATATTCCTGGTTGCCAATTGCATGGTAATAAGAATGCATATATGAAAACAAAATGAACATAGAAAATGTTATCTAATAGATAAAGAATATTATCTATTAATCTTATTTGAATTACTCCCTCCCTCCCTCCCTCCCTCCCTCCCTTCCTAAATTTAAAGTCGTTTTCTCTTTATTATGTGAGTAATAAATGCTAGAAAAAGGCTTTATATTAAGGGATGGATGGAGTACTAGAAAGTCATAGTAGCATTTTTGTTGAAATTCACAGTAGAAAAGATTCATTTAATTTGACCTAAAAATTGAAAAATGAAAGCTTATATGAGCACGAATGGAGTATAAATTAGTACGGAGTAGACCTCTTGCTTAAGTTAACAACATTAAATGCCTAATTAATGAAGTTCCGACCGCTAGATTAAACAATATTATGGCTAAATGATACATTAATTTCAGTCTTAAGCATACTATTAATAATAATCTTGCACGGTTGGATAATTAAGTTTATGTTACTGGGACAAAACTCCAGAAATATTCTTTATGTCTTGTTATTGTTTACAATGTTGGGGACCATACTATCATCTTGGCTTTAAAATCTAAAAATAAAATTAAAGGAATAATTAGTAGGGCTTGTGTTGTGTCTTCCTGCTTGTGTATAGCTACCCACTTAATCTTGTTTGGGTACTAGGAAACTTAATTCAATCTACAATAGTTTTTGTATGTGTTTTACCTGTTTTTGTTTAGATCTTAATTTTCTCTTTCCAGCACTTACATAGTAAAGAATCAAAGAGATTTGTACTTTGAGAATTGAAGCTTTAAGCTTGATCGGATCGTGTGTGAGGTTTGGTTAGAGGTAGCTATGATTTATGCTAGGCTGGCTCTCATCGGTCTAGACATTTGATTGGAGTTGAGCCGATGGAGATCCTAACCTAGATACAGAGTAGATAGGTTGGGGTTTGATACGTTATACTATGGTATAATGGGAGTAAGATACTTTCTACGACGGCTAGATCTTTACAATGTATATATACTTTGTTTCGAAATGATCTTCTTATTTGGAATCTTTTGTGTAAATTAAGCTAAGGAAAGAGTATTGGAATAAAGTACATTTGGACCATTCAAATATAAGACTTTTTTTTGAAAAAAAGTACATTGGGACAACTTATTATTTTGGAATAAAGTACATTGAGCTTCTTTTTTTTTTTTTTTGTTGAATTGAGACCATAAAATGAAGGTAATATAGGAAAATAATGAGGATAAGTGAGGAATTAAAATGGAAAGTGGAAAAATCATTTTGAAATACACAAAGATCATTTTGAAACAAAAGGAGTTATAGATAGGATATTGCTAACGAGCGTCACGAGGTGTTAGATAAGGAATAATCATATTGGTTCAAATGGTATTAAGTTAGGAATGCATGACAAAATCACGTGTCGTTCGGTATAATTAATGTTAATTTTACTCTAATATTTCCACTTTTAATTATCTTATCTAACATCCCGAGGCGCTCATTAGCTTTTGCGTAATAGATAAGGTTGTTAATTGAGCTGGTTTGATGATGACCTAATTACTTCTTTTTATCGTAAATGAACAACATTGTCAATAATACTACTAGTAGGAGCTAGATAAGGGTGATTAGTAAGGCTAGCTAGCACTTATTGGCGCTGTCATTTTCGAATTCCACAAAGTTCAAAATCCACTTCATTTGTTTATATATCTTGCATAAGATAGTTCCAAATTATTTTGAAATTATTAACTAAAGCATATCTCAAATTGGTATATGAAAGCTCAATCCATAAGCACAAAATATTCCTCATAACTTTAATGATCATTTCATCTCATTGTGTATTTCATGTTATGTCACATTTTATCCACAACCTAACATATATATCAACCAATAACACTATGTTGTGTGATTATTATTGTATTAAAGTTAATGATGCGTCCAAATCGATTCAAAAAGAAGTAAGATACAAGATGTCAATAGACGAGCATGAACAAATATCTCAACCTTTATACACACCAAAGTGTAAAATAGATCATCATGAATGATTAAGACGAAGATATTCATTCAACCTCAAAGGTATATGGTATACAATGACTTTTTTTTAGGCTATTAGATAAATAGAATTGATCAGCTTAAATGTAGATATAAATTCTTGTGTCATAGAGGTTAAATATCTATAATTTTCAAATAGAGGTTAAAGGTTTAAAGACAATTTAAACATAGAGCCTAGTACATTTTAGTCTAAGATCCGCCACTATAAACAATACAGACCATACGAAAACTCATACGGAGTAGCATAAAACATCCCCTAGTTAGAATCATGGCCTTTCCTCTCATTAAAAGTAAGAACAAATGTTGATAAGGAGCACGCATTATTTAGAAGAGCACGAGCATATATTGCATATAATTTTGAGTAGTAAGAACACATGCATTATAATTTTGTCCCAAGTTAATAATGTTTGTTGTGGGTTCGCTTTGTCAATGTAGCACCCTATATGAAGCACTCAAAGACCAAGCGAGAGTGAGTAAATGGGGCAAGAGATGATGCGGTCTTTGCACGCTATTGAGATTTGTTATTTATTACACTATTGCTTTTCAAAGTGGTGGATTTTACGTACTATTCCCTTCATCGCACGATATCTTACCCATTTTACACTCCTCCCATCTTAAACTAATTTTTAGTGAGGTCTTCCGTCTTGTTAGACTCGTCTCAATGCATAATTTTATAAGGGCAAATACAAGTTTATCTGTCACATAAACGAATTTTTGTTAATCTGGTGGTATTTCTGTAAATATATTGAAAAAGCTTGGTCATTTATTCAGTACTTTTAGTGAGCTGTTTAATTAACTGTTTACAACTTACATTTAAGAAATTACACATGTACCTCTCAAATAGTACACGAAAAGACACATGTACCCCTCCACTGTTACTTAAAAAGACAATATCTAGGGAATTAATTGGGCACAGCTCATTTTATAACATCAAGTTTTAATAATTCTTCATAATTTTATGTGTATTTAAGAAATGATGTATGTATGATTTAAGACGCATTATAAATGGAAATTTAAGAATAGTCCGTCATGTAGAGCAATAATTAAGGGATAAAAGAGGTAATTTTTTTAAGGGAGATTTCACGTTTGCTAATAAACATACAATTTTGATCTTACTGTGTTTGATTATTCATATAAGCATAAATTATTTTTTAAAAGTCAATATATTGAAAGCATGTATATATATTGAGACTAATCTGACAACATAATTATCTATAAATATATACTAATTAAAATAATTGATCGAAAAATATATGAATAATGTAAAAAATCAACATGGGTAAGATTTATATTACAAAACTTGCAAATGAAATATCCACCTTTGTCCCTCTTTTTTTTCATGTCATGTGCCTTGTGGACCAACTTATGATAAAGAAATTACTAGTACTATTGTTAAAATTTGAAGATGGGAAAAATAATGTAAAGGAGGTGTGCACTAAAAAGATGCACTTTTCTTTGTTACTTTCAATTCTCCGTTCTTTTTCATCTTTTAGGCCCCATTCCAGCGGCTTATTGTCTGGATACCTTGTTATATCAAGTGTCACATTCATATCTATTTTAATCCAATTCATACATTGACTGTTATATTTGATCTTGGATTAGAGAGATTGATTTACATTATCCCTTTAAACTATTTTATTTGATTTTGGATTACAGAGATTAATTTGCATTATCCCTTTAATTAGTTTGTTACCAAATTAATAGTCACATGCATGTACAACTTTAGGATGTGTTTTGAATAAATTTGTTTGTAATGGATCGATCCATTGAAACAAATTTTTATACTCCTACAAAGATTGAGTAGCGGAGAGTGTATGAAATGAACGAGATTATTATAGAGCAATATTGTGTCATATTACAATCCAAGTGACTTTACAAGGGTTTTGGTTCTTCATTCTATCGATTTTACAAAATACAAAAAATAATAATGAATTAGTTCAAGTAGAAGAATGCTACTGGGGGTTCCTATATGATTCCGACATGCCCCATAGATTTTAAGAAAAGTAAATTTGTCTTTTTATATACTGTGTATGCCACAATGGATGCATGGGACAACTTAGAGAGGATACTAACTTAGAAACATTAGAGATCAATGCATACTAGCTTAATTAGAAATGATAAGTTGAAAAAAGAAGCTAAGTAGGAAGGTGACAAATGACAATTAGCTAATAATAACACATATTAGTATAAGACAAGTTAGAATCGCGTAAAGTTATTTGATCGTGTAAGACGAAGATGTGATGCATCGTTTAGGAGGCTTGAAGAGTGGCAAAATAATGAGATTGTGAGGGGTAGAGTAAGATCTACGACAACTTGGATGAAAAGTGTTGAGAGCGATGATATGAGTTTAAGCATATGTATCAAGTTTAACCGTGTCAATTATTTTGAAACGGATGAAATTTACGTTATTTTCTTTCCACTCACTTTACTATATTTTATTCTTTTCTCATTATTTTTTTCCAACCCTTTTCATTTATCCTCTTTTCATTTAATTACATCTTCAAATTAATTTTTTTAGCACTACTTTTCCACTCCTTATCTATATGTTTTCTCCCATATCATCTAATTTGTCCTATTTTTACATTTGCACTCTATTTTGTTTCCTTTCTTAATCGACTTTGCATTCCTTGCTCCAATGCTTACTGCCGGTTTCGAATGATGGCTCATGATAGCCCATCCAAGGTGGTTTTTGTTGTTGTTGCATTGTTGTCGTCGTCGTCATTGTCGTTGTCTTTGTTGTAGAAGAAGAATACAAGTTATGCCTTGAGGTTGAGGCTAAATTTTGGGTCGTTCGTTATATCTCTGGAAGACTGGAAGTCAAGCTAAATACTCACGTCAATGCTCAATAATTGTCAATTTTCTACTTTCTGAACTGTATCTTTGCATCATTGACTTGGTTTACTTTCATCCCAACTTCCAAGTCTTCGTGTTTTCTTTTGACAATTTGTTTGAAATACATAATTTATGTTCACACATCTAGAATCTAGAGAGTAATCAAAAATTGACTCAATCCCATTGCAATCTAATAATAGTTCATGTTAAAGGACCATCCTCATACCCAACGCTTAATATTCCACTTGAAAGTGAGGGGTGGATGAGATTCGAATCCGTAACCTTTATGTCACACTAGCTCCGATACCATGTTAGTGGACCAACTCAACCAAAACTTAAGTTGATGGTGTGGACCAACTCAACCAAAACTTAAGTTGATGGTTGAGATCCAGGAATATGTTTTATACTAGCTCTATCACTTCCCCTCACATGAAAGAGTAATAATAGTTTATTTTAACTCTTAGGTTTGTTCTTTTCAGCTTAATTTTTTAATTCAGTTCAGTAAATTAGATTAGGCCCTTAGTTACTCAAACCTCCGAAGGATCTTAAGGTAATATAATGAATAATTGGGTCTTAATCCCGATTATGCGCTTTTGATTATACAAGTAATTGCTCTTTGTTCAGAAAATTCAAGTATAGCGTGAATTGTAGATTAAATTTAAATCAAGAATAGGATTAGAGTGGCCAAATTTCCTTGAGAATTATATTTCTTGGTTGCACTATAATTACAAAAACTACAACCATAGTCTACAAGATGCTACTATTAATAGGTGATCCAAAAATAAAAGATGAAATAGTTAGCAGATATAATTTCTAGCTAATCCTAGATCATTTCTGTGTTCAGAAATAATCCCCTGCTTCATCTTTCTAATAAAATCCTCACACCTCTTGTTCAATTCCTCTGCACCCTCGTCGTCTTCTTCCTCATCATCATCGATAATATCGTTATGATCATCATAAACATCATCATCATTGTGCTGATGTACATGAACAACTTCACCTTCTGAAACCACCACTTTCTGATGCTGAACCTGAAGTACTTCAGTAATAACAGTCTCTTCAACTGTCAAAAATCGCGCTGTTTTTACATCAGTAGCAACATTCTGTTCTGAACTTACAGCAGAAAACTCTTCTTGCTGTTTTCTCTGATCACCTAGTACTACTGGTCTTGGCAAACTCTGAGCTGCATTACTAGTACTACTGCTGTAATCAGAGTTGCTGTCCTGAGACGGTGACATGGAAAGCGAAGACGAGCTTTTCACAAGGATTACTAAAATCCCATTACAGATTAGGAACACATGGTTCCTGTCAATGTTGAATTTCAGAATAGAAGTAAGATATACACTACTGTAGGATTTCATCAAGTGTAAGATTAGTAAAACTAATGAAGAAGAGAACAAGAAAAGAGAGTAAAAATATGCAGATTGCATTTTCTTCATTGATTTAACTATGTTGAATTGCACTGATTGCTCCATTTTTTGAGTAAATTTCTGGGTTTTGATTGATTGATCAAAATCTTAATATACCAAAGTTTTTTAAAAAAAATGGAAACTTTGGTATAAGAGAGAAAATATGTGAATAGATAATATGAGATGAAATGAGATGGTTTGAATGTTCTGATATTGAAGTGGTATTTATATAGTGGTATAATATAAAGTTTTTGAGAATGCAATTATGAAATTAAAGGTGGGGTTAAATTAAAATTGATGTTTTTGGCAGAATTTGTGTGGAATTTTGAGAACAAGAGAAGAAAGGTGGAAGTTTCAAAGGAGACCAACAAATTGAAGTCAGCTAATTTTTTATAAAAATGTTTTTGGTTTTTGGTGGGACAAAAAAAGATTTCCAAACCATTTTATTACCTACCTTTTGCCCCGTGGCATACTTCTTCAATGATGAATTACTTAATATTTTCTTGCTTTCTTCTTTTGTTGCTAATTGAAGACATAATGTGATTTAATAAGCAATACTAATTAATCATTAACAGCCCCGCCGTATACAAATTAATTGTTGTCCGTCAATTGTGAAATTTTGTTCGAAAGTCCTAATTAAGGATCTTATGATGTGGCAGTCATGGACAATAGCACTGTCAATTCGAGTTGATGATTTGGATTCAAGTGAGGCTAAAACGGAATTAGTAGTTCTTTTTTGTAAAATTATAATTTTAATTTCAATATGGTCATAATCTAGTCAGCTTATAATGGAGTTGGATTGACCTGGTTGGGTTGGAAGATGTTTTAGTTGGATTAAAGTGGGTTTGAGTCATATCGGGTTAGCTCATAGTTGGGTCTATAATGTATGGATCGCATTTGGTTTATCGATTACACGTTAATAAGGGATAAAACGAGATCATTTAGCTAGCTAGCCAGTTTCGGTGGGAAGATAACTAGTGGGTCGATTCTTTTTTATTAATTTTTGTCTGATTTTAAATTGATTTATAGAATCATTTTCAGATTTTATTGACACAAATAGGTTGTAAACGGGGATTAACAAGTATAGTTTTATATCTGGTCATCATTTCAATATCAGGTTATATACATATCATCGTTGATTCATAATTAGATTAAGTTCCAAATTTTGTTATACATGGATCATCGTTTATTAGACTACAGATTATGGGCTATTATATTTATAATGAGTACAAGATTACAACACTATAACACTTTTTTTTTTTTTTGACAACCCACTATAACATTTATAAGTCTAGTTAATTATATTAGTATGTACTATCTTATCAAAAAAAAAATAAAAAATTATATTAGTATGTACTAGTTACGATGTGCTTAATTAGTTTTAACCTGCTCGTGTAGAAGTGTAAACGCCTGATTGTGTATTCCCTACAAGTAGTAATTAGTAGTTAAACAACTCACAAATTAGTAGAAACAGTTAGATCAAATGGATCACAAGTTGTAAATGGTTGATGGTATAAGGGTCTCGGATTGTAAACAACTCAAGTCAAACTAGCAACACGTTGAAGCAGGTTTATTTAAAGGGGGTTTTTCTCTAATTTAAATGGGTTAGGTCACTAGTAAGTTTCACATTTTGTGGTAAAAATCAACAATACTAATTAGTAGAGTTAGGGTTATAAGTGATAAGAAGAGTTAATGAATTATAATTTGAAATGAGTGCACTTATAATGTCATAGCATGATAAGATCACTTTCCTAAAGTTGACTTTGCTTGAATAATTTTTTTTGTGTTCCATCCGGTTCACCCTTTGGGCTAATCTGGATTCGGGGATCAGTTCTGGGTGGTTAGGTTCCAGTCCCCTCCCGATTATCGTTGCGGGGGATCGAACACGGGTCCTCCCTACCAAGTGTAGTCCCAATCACCACTACACCAACAACCAATTGGTACTTTGCTTGAATAATTTGATTCATAAGGTAAAAATTTTAATTTCTAATTTCATCAAAATTTATATTAATCAAATATAGAAATCTTATTATATTGCTAGAATAATTTGATTCATAAGGACTTTTTTATGTCTTATTATTGTATGTCCGAGGAATGTATTGGATATTAGAATGATTGAATGAATGACAACCAAGGTCTCTGGAAAAAATAGTCTAATATGGTACTCTGTAAATGTGGTAATCATGTCTCTAACCTCATCAAGGGTGTAAGAAATGTAAGATTATAAGGATCACATCTATAATCTATTCCAGTAATTATGGAGTAGTAAGCTAAACTTCTCGAAGTTTGATTTTCTTAATAATACGGAGTAAATCTTTATCAGCGAACTTTATGCTGTCTATATTGTGATGCTGTCTAGTGCACGTACATAAATCTTTATTGGGCAGACAATTGTATTTGTATATTTCATACTTGTATTTGTATCGTACGGTTAACAACGAACTCGGTCAATACGCCATTGTTGACTTTGGTAATTGGCCAGCGGATTTAAATACCAAGTCAATCCCTGTTTGGGAGAAAGCTTAAAGCTGAAAGCTGAAACTGATTGAGTTAACTGATTTTGACTAGCTGATTTTATTAACTGATTTGACTAACTTATTGTATTAACTGATTATATAAAAGTGTTTGGTAAATAGCTGATAGCTTAAAGGTGATTGAGTATGTGAAATGACCAATAAGCTAATTGTGGGGTAGGTAGTTTAGATAGAATTTTAAATTAAATGAGGTTATAAGTGTCATTTCACAATAATTAATGAATAAGCTAATTGAAAAAGCTCCTAAAATTAGCTTTTTCAAAAAGAGCTTATTTAGTGGAATAAGCTCTTTCAATAAGCTTACTACCAAACACTTGTATTAGCTTGTTTGACTAGTCAATCAGCTAAAGTTAGTCAAATAAGCTAATATACCCCCAATAAGCTAACTACCAAACAGGGCCAATGTTAAATGTAGTCCTTAGGTTCAATTAAAATTTCCGAGTACAAAGGGAGGGATAACTTAAATGCTTAGAGTTTTTTTTTTTCTAATTTTCGGAGATTTTGAGATCGATTATCTGATTATCATCACCCGCTCTTGTAACTTTCAACCCCCCCCCCCCCCAAAAAAAAGGAATTTTTTTAGTACAATTTAAAGGTTCAATGTGACCCAATTTGATATGAAATCGACTTCTAATTTGGACTTATATGGACAAAATGATTTAACGTTATTATCTATTAATTATTTATGTTATTAAATAATTTATTTATTATTAACTGCAGTATATTAATTATTAATTTGATTAATATTATTATTACTAAACAAAGCAGAGCATAGTAGAATAACTCTAAAGAACAAGGCCTAAGAGTTTTAATCGCTCATTGTTTATCATCCCTTGTTTTCCTTATTTAAAGAAAACTAGTCGTTGGTGTGTGCGCTACACGCACACCCCTCAACGCTACGATTATCATAATGTACGTAAGTTTGGTCAAAATTACAAGTCACTAACCTATTACACGCACACCCCTCAACGCTACGATTATCATAATGTACGTAAGTTTGGTCAAAATTACAAGTCATTAACCTATTACTAACGTTTAATTAATGAATATAGATAAGTTCAGCAGAGATAATTTCAATTCAGTAAGAATAAGGCAAAGTGAACAGAGCCTTACTCTGAATAAGGCCCTGCTCACGCTCTTATTTTTGCTGCACTGAAATTATTTTTACTAAACTGGAATTATTTTAGCTGAACTTTAGAGGACTAAGGCCCCGTTCACTTCACCTTATTTTTGCTAAACTGAAATTATTTTTACTGTACTGAAATTACATTTGCTGAACTTGAATTATTTTTAATGAGCTGAAATTAATTTTATTGAACTTAAATTAATTTTGCTGAACTAAAATTATTTTTACTGATTCTCTATTATATTTTCTTCTTAAAGATACCGATTTATATTGAATTGAACTTATTTTTATTGAACTGAAATTATTTTTGTTGAACTGAAATTATTTTTGCTGAATATTATTTTTATAAGGTGAAGTGAACAGAGCCTGAAATTAACTTTACTGAACTGAAATTATTTTTGCTAAACTGAAATTATTTTTACTGATTTTATGTTATATTTTCTCTTTAATGTTATTGGTTTTTACTGAATTGAAATCATTTTTACTAAACTAAAATTAATTTACTAAACTGAAATTAATTTTGCTGAACTGAATTTATTTTAACTGAATAGTTTTTTTAAGGTCAAGTATACATGGTCTAATCGGTAGACAATCTATAATTCTTCATACATCATATGGAATTTGAAATCCAGGAATTGAAATTCTACTAGCTATTTCCCAAACAAATACTTTGGAATTGAATTCTAAGGATTCTAAGAATTCAAATTATGAAATTAAAATTAGAGGTATCCATTATTTGGATTAAAACTGAAATCCAATCCAATATAAACCGAATTATCAATTCAGATCGAATCCGAACTTTAAATCAGATCGGATCGGATTGAGATTTTTTGAAAATTCGAATTGACCCTAATTGGATCCAATTCAAATCGAAAACCAAATTGTAAAATAAGCTTGTATAAAGATGAATTTCTTTGTTTTTTGAAGTTTAGCTCAAATAATTACTACAGAGTACTACATAAAATTATTAGGGAAACTTTGTATTAATTAATGACTTAATGTTGAACTATTTATTTTACACAAATTTTTGTATGTGGCTGGCCACATGGTGTGGCCGGCCACAATTTTTATTTTTATTTTTTTAAAAATACCACAACTCTTCTCTCTCTTCTTTTCTTATCTTCTTCTTCAAGCCAAACCATACATCACCAACAACTATATATGTACTCCACCTATTTTCTCTCCCCTCTTTTCTTAGCTTCTTCTTCAAGCCAAACCACACATCACCAACAACCATATCTCTACTCCAGCCATTTTCTCTCTCCTCTTTGCCAAATTGCTGCAATTAAAGCCCGAAATTGTAGAAATTGGGAGTTAAATTGCTATGGAAAATTGTGAGTAATTATGCTTAAGATCATCAACAACATTTGAAGGAGTGAAATCGATGAGAACCAAAGAAATGTGAGCTCGTTTTCTTTGTGGAATCTTAGATCAAACATTCTACGTCAAAAATTGTAGAGTGTTACTGGTTTGGTCAGGGGTACTTCAAGGGTGTTACTGGTTTGGTGAGGGTGTTATTGGTTTGGTCAGGTGTTACTGGTTTTGGTCAAGGGTTACTTGTAGGGTGTTACTAGTTTGGTTAGGGGTTACTTGTAGGGTGTTACTGATTTGGTTAGGGATTACTTGTAGGATGCTACTAGTTTTGCTCAAGGGTTACTTGTAGGGTGTTACTGGTTTGGTATGGGCTTTACAAGCAACCGTTGAATAAGTAACAAGTAACCCTTGAATAAATAACTCATACAAGTAACCTCTGAATAAGTAACTCATACAAATAACCCTTAAAAAAAAATAATACAAGTAACCCCTGAAAAAAAAAATACAAGTAAATCTTGAAAAAAAAAAATACAAGTAACCCCTGAAAAAAAAAATACAAGTAACCCCTGAATAAGTAATCCATACAAGTAACCCCTAAAAAAAAATATAAGTAACCCTTGAAAAAAAAATACAAGTCCTGAAAAAAAAATACAAGTAACCCGGACAAAACCAGTAAACCCATTATGCGAATGAATAATAACCCCGTTATGCGCGCGTAATCCGTTATTTTTACTGACTTATGTGGCCTGCTGCACTAAAAAAGCTTTGTTTATTTTAAACATGATCTTGAAGACTTGTATTGATATTAAAGCTTTGTTTTTATAATTGTATTAGACGCTAATAAATAATACTTTGTATAATATAACTTGTTCTTTGCCCGAGCAATGCTCGAATATTCACAAGAAAATAAATTATTTTATAAATTACTATAAGTTTGAGAAGTATCTATTTATGTTATCAAATTATTATAGATTAGATACAGTAATGTAGAGTATCTATCACTAATTTTAGTTTCCTAAGATCTTATGAATTTAAAATTGAGTTTTTTTTTTTTTTTTTTTTTTTTGAATAGCAAAAATATTTCATTAATTAAAAGTCATACGACATCTACAATAGAGATTCGACGTTAACAAATACATAAGATATTGAATCAAATAGAATTTTCCTTCATAAAAACTACGATCGTCGAGTAGATCTTGCACTGCGGAGCATCTCCCGCTTATATCGCTGAAAATTACAGCCTTGTTGGAGAGACAATCTAACGATCCTTTGTAGCCGTGAGGATGTTTTCCTTCTGATTCATCTGTTCGTATTCGATTACTTGATAACTTTTTCACCGACGAAATAATTTCACGACAATCCATTAGATCTGCTACCATGGATTTAAAACTAAGAAATTTCTCCCTTGAAAAGAGGAGATAAACCTTGTCTTTCGAAGGAGGTCGAAAAACCCTTGTCTTTCGAAGGAGATCGGAAACCCTTTCTTTCGAGGGAGAAAAATTCCTCCCAAAAGGAGGAAACATTATTATAAACCTAAAAAAACAATAAAGAAATAAGGATTGGGGCTTTCCACCGATTAAAATCGATGGAAGCCCCTTCAAAATTCAACAATGGAGGCTAGGGTTTTGGTGAGAGAAAGGAGGAGAGAGAAAGGAGGAAAAAGGAGATTTGGGTTTAATTTGATTAATTTAAAATTAAGTTAATATCCTTATTTAGAATAGAAAACGAACAATAAATTTTATATATTAACGATTAAAGATTCAAGGGAATATACAAAAAAATATTTTATTTATTAAATTTTTTATTGTTGCTCTATTGTTTAGGTTGCATATTCTTTTTTTTTTTTTTTTATTTTTTTATTTTATTTGATATGTTATTAATTTTCATGAACAAAAAAGAGAAAAAAAAACAATTTTGGCGGGAAATTTTTTAATACAAACGCAACACGTATACCTTAGGGAATAGGGATAAGGTTGGGGATTACTTTAGTATATTAATATTGAAGTATTGATGATTTAGATTTTCGAATCGGATTCAAATAACCAAATTTTAATTTGAATTGGATCAGGAGAGAACTTCGGATCGAATTAGATTGAAAATTGAAAACCAAATTATATTTTGAATTAAATTGGATCAAATTTGGGCTAAATTCAAACCGAAAATCGAAGGCACACCCTAATTGAAATCTTTCATTGGAAATGAATGGAGTATATCCAAAATGTTCCGGGGTTTGAGTTGTCGTTCTCCAAAAGTGAAAGCCATGGAATCCGATCATCTTCTCTTATTTCTCTGCGGAAAATCGTCGGCCGAGAAAGATATTGCTAATTCTCTGTTTTCCAATTCTAATAATAGTGGTCAATTTCAATTCCCCAATACGAATGCGAATACATCTCTTCGTCTTCAATCTCACCTTCCCCGACCTACCAACGCATCGTTTAATGTGGAATCCTTCTTCACTTCTCTTTCTACTCGTCGTTTTGGACGCTTTCTCATTTGGTCTCCTCGCTTACCTTCTACCCACGACGTCGTTTCACAGTATCCCTCTTTCACTTCTCCTTTTCTTTCATTGTTTATTGTTACTCTTTCAATCACCTTATTCAGATATTCATTGTTGTATTTTTGGTGATGTAACAGTAATTTCAGTGAGCTTCCTGTTGGATCAGTTTGTGTTGCTGATGTTCAGTTCAAAGGCAAAGGTACCTTTTTTTTTTTAATATCAGCTTTTATTATTTCAGTTTATTCTGCATTTTACATTGATTGTTGTGCTAAGCTTTCACATATAGTTTGTACTGGTTATAATTTACTCAACATTACAACTCATTCTGTAAATCAGTGAATTATGCATCATTTCAAACCCCTAACTTATGTTACTTGGACTTGAGTACCCATGTCCGACGTCGGGTGCGAATCCAAGCATCCGACTCGGCTATTTTGGGAAAAAAATCTATGATTTTGAACTAAAATGAAGTGTCCGGGTGTCATACCCATGTCCGAGTGTCCGCGTACGTGAGGTGAAATGAAGAGTCCGAGTAACATATAACTACTTCATGCTTGTCAATGCCTAACTTTGATCATTAATGTCGTTAAGTTATTAAGTTAAATTGAATTAAATTTTTTTTGATATTTAGAAAATAATCGTTGGCACGAATGCAACAAGATCACACGTGCTTGTGTTACAGAGTATAAATAATTATAAATTGATATTATATAGTATGTTAAATGAATCAAAGTGCTTCATCTTAACAAATGAAGGAATGTGAATTTTGCTGATATAAGTGTACTTGTTGCTTAAATGTGCAGGAAGATCAGCAAATGTTTGGGAATCTCCACCAGGTTGTCTTATGTTTTCATTTACGCTACAGATGGAGGATGGACGAATAGTGCCTTTAGTGCAATATATTGCTTCTCTTGCACTTACAGAAGCTATTAAAGATCTTTGTTTTAACAATGGCCTGCCTCAGTTGGGGGTTAAAATTAAGTGGCCAAATGACCTTTACTTAAATGGCTTAAAGGTTGGTGGGGTACTCTGCACATCCACTTATAAATCGAAGAAATTCAATATCAGTGTGGGTAAATGCCGGCAAACCTTTTTTCCCCCCCTTTCAATGGTTATTATAACTTCCTATTGCCATCCTGTTGTAGTTTGATGCAAATGATCTGTTGTATTGCTTGTATGCCTATATCTTACTCCAAGATCATTGTTTTCTCTTTCAGGGATTGGATTAAATGTGGATAATAAACAGCCAACGACTTGCTTGAATGCAAGGTTGCAACAAATAGCCTCTATGTCCTGCCAACTACGGAAAGAAGACATCTTGGCCTCCTTCTTTAACAAGTTTGAGAATTTCTTTGACCAATTCTTAAGCCAAGGTAAACCAAGTTTACTCTTTTCAATCTATTTATAGTTAGCTTTTAGCTCTATTTAGTTTCCTTTCCACTGTCTGTTTAATGTTTATGCCACTTTACCCCTGCTTGTCTGAAGGAGTATATGTGAATTGCTTCAAACTCGATAAAAGACTTATTACTAATACAGGTGCTAATGAGATGTAAAATTCACGAATTTTGACAAAAGCTTGAATTTAATCAAATGGATGCATAAAACTCCAAAGAAATCTTAATTATGATAGATCAATCATTCTACAGTGACTACATATATTTGCGTCATTCTGCATGGAGTAAGATTTAATTGACTTCCCTCATCTACTCGTTTGATACTTGAGAGGAGAGCTTTATTAGAAATGGTGAAAATTAAAAGGTATTATTTTGTAGAATACTGATGATTCTGTTATTCTTTCAGGTTTCAAACCTTTAGAGGAACTCTACTACCAGACTTGGTTGCACAGGTTAGATGCAGGCCTGTCTTTTCTAAACCTCAATTACATAAAAAAATTGCTTATACTGGTTGTCTTATATTGGTTTGCCTCAATAACCCTATCTTCTTGATTACTTTCGCAATTTACAAGTATTTGGACATTCATACCCCTTAGTTATAATGCCTTGTAAGCCTTCCCTGTGGTATGTAGCAAACTAGAAATACTTACTTTGGGGGTATAAACTATTCAGAAGTTTTGGATTTTATAATGTGCAAGCGTTTTTTTGCAAATGCTTTTTCTTATTTTAACTGGATGACATTAGCAAGACAAAGGGGAAAATTGTTGCTGTTGCCTAAATTACGAAGTTGACTGCACTATGCAAAGCTTTTATTTCTTACATTTACAGAACAAGTGGGTTGAGGGTATTTTATATTTGCAGCCTTCATTAATTATTCAAAACAGTATGCACAAATTTGCATTGGGATCAGGCATAAACCATATTTTGAACTATATAGATCCTCCAAAAGTTTAAGGTTCATGCAGAGTTTCAAAGGGTTGCAATATAGAGACTGTTAAGTGTGTATAAATGTAATACTTGAGACACTGCATATTGATCAGCTTCTGTAGTATATTTAGCTAGAAGTATAGTGACCTCTGTTAGGTTTTTATTCAATAAATATCTTTATTCCCCTAAATTTCTTGATGGATTCTTCTAGGGACCGAAATTTTTGTCAATTTCTGGAGCAGGGATAATCTTCTGCATCCAAATGTGAATAGTTGTTGATTCTAAATGGGCTTTATTTCTGATCATTGCTTACAAAAAAAATCTTGTAAAAACTCCTTGACTGATGATATAAATCATGTTATGTTTAGTTCTTAATCACCCAATATAGTTCACATTCAAGTATTCAGTTGTATTGACTTGATGTTCTTTTGTTGTATACCTGCAGTGGACAAAGAGTTATTGTGCAGGATACACGTGAAGGCCAAACAGTGGATAATGCTGCTACTATTCAGGTAATACTTCAAAGCAATGCATATGCACATATACATGTCATAAAAGGATAATGTCAATCATGTGCCCTGGTCTAGTACTTCCAATTCTTCATTACTTTTTATGTGGTTATGCATGCACAGTAAGATCTTTGAAAGATAATGGGAAAAGCATAATTGTTAGTTTGAATACTTACATTTAGAAAATTCCAAGGTATAATTGATGAATGATAACTTTATTAGAGTGGCGGATCCACGGTGGGTTCATTGAACCCACCGTGGATCCGAAAATAAATGTTTATATACAATTTGTGTGCACAAGTTATACAGGAAGTACAACGTAGCTCACTGGTAACTCAGTGTTTTTAATCTTTGCTTATGCTTTGAGGTCTGTTGTTCGATTTCTTGGTGCTTATTTTTTAGCTTTTTAGTATTTTTTTTTTCCTTTTGTTTTTCAGTAATTTTTTCCCCCTTTTGCCTTTTAATATTTTTTTTCCCTTTTGCTGTTATTACTTTACTAAACCTCAATATCCTTTTTAATTTTTCTCCCTTTGGATTTAATTACTTCACTAAATCCCAATACTCAAAATTTCAAATCCTTTACTTTCTCTCCCTAACTTTTGTAGACCATTTTTTTTATGGGTATTCCATTATAGTAAGTTATATGTTATCAATTGTAATTCAAAATTCGAACGTATGTATTAAATTTTAATTTATACTTCCTACCTTCTTTTTTAATTGCAATGTTCATAATTTTACGATATTTACACTCCTTTGATCAATTTTTGTGATTCATACGTTGGAAAAAATTTATATAAGCAAGTGGGATCTGGTTAGATTCGTCTTGTAAAAGTACTTTCATGATATCAAGTTTTTATAAATTTTATAAAAATATAACTTAAGATATTTTAATTGTAAAATGTGCATTGACAAGCATGAAATCACCAACGTTGCAATTAAAAAAAAAAAAAACAGATAACCTAAACATTATATTTTTTGATGATTCCGAACCCACACTTCCAAAATCCTGTATACGCCACTGGCAGCTTAGACCCCTAAATATTTGTTTGGCGTTAGTATCTAGCAAGTTTTGTTTTGTTGGTATCTGCATTGGATATATTGGCATTTTTTGGTTCTTGTACTATATATTGATTTTTCTTGCAGGGATTGACATCATCGGGATATCTATTGGCAATTGGAGATGATGGTCAAATGTGTGAACTTCACCCAGATGGCAATAGGTTTGTAATAATGTCATCATAGTTCTTCTTTTTTCCAATGTTGATTAAGTACATGCTTTCGTAGCATAAAGAACCTGCATTGTTCATTTGAGGGACAGCTTATTGGCTTTATTTCACAATAGTAGCCTACCTTTTAGAATGCTTTGTGGGAGCAGCTCTCTATAGGTGCCACACTGCAGTTTATATCCTTCACTTCTATCAGCCTTGTTTGGAAAAGAGGTGAATCCTTGCATTATTGACAAAGGTGTCAAATTGAATAGTGTATTTCTGGTTTTGGTGTAGTGTTGAAAGATCAAAAATATCAGTGGTAACTTGTAAAGAATGAAATGAGGACGTCTTAGCTGGTTTTTCGTGATACTTTTACTGCAGAGTCTTTTGTTCTGCATAATGGCCAAACATTGATCCGCTTGTATGGTAGAGCATGACTTTTCAGTTACTTGGATTTCATATGCTGACTAGGTCTTTCCAAGGTTTCCTTTTGTCTTTTAGAGGTGAAGCATGGGACGAGTTTGCCCACCTTACTGGTAATGGGCCTAATCCAGATAGCATTTAGCACATACTATTTATGAGGCTGTAAAGCAAGCCCTTGAAGATCTTCCGATACCCAGTGAACAAATACAACTAGTGGATATGTGGGAGGGTTCCCGGGGCACCAGTACAAGATGTATTATAACCGTCAGTAGGCTTTGGGGACCCATTACCTAGCACCTTGGAAAGCCTGAGTAGAAATCTTTCAAGCTCTAAAACAGCCTATATTGGTAATCTGATCATAAATGAAAATAGATATGAAGTGGCTCATTCTTGCAGAATTTGCAGCCTTTAATCATGAATAATAGAGTAATAGACCCTCCCATTGCCCAATCATAAATGTCAACATTTATTGTGAAGCCTGCAAATGTTAAAACCAATGCTAACTGTCTTGCTAAAGGCTATAGCTAATGTCTAACATAACTCGGTTTTGATGTTGCTGGTAAGTCTCCTACGCCCTTAGCCACTTTCAGAAGATAATTGTTGTCTGCAGCATGAAGAGTTTTGTATTGATATAGAAGAAGACAAGGCTACCCATGGGACCATTATGAGATTGGGGTTAATATGTGAGTAGAACCAATGGGAGGCCTTATGGTGGTCACTTTATCACCATAACTTATGTGACACCATGGAGACCTTTATTGGACCCTGGTAGAAAGCCTTCTTTGCCAAAAGTGATGTGCAATCTCCATGGGTCTTTACTAGCCTCTTGCAGTCTATAGAGGACTATTTAACCTTTTCATATTGTGGATACATGCATTGTGATATTTTTTTGCAACTTTTCACCATTTTCTTTTGGTAGTTTTCTGCTCTCAAGCTGTGTATATAAATTACTGTTAGATCAAAAATCTATAATATCCTTTGAATTTAAAATTTTATAAACGTGATTATTAGTATCGAATCTGTAATTTATGGGACTGAACGTATTGATTTTGAACCCATATTTGGGAGTGGTACCCAATAGCATGTTGTTGCCACAAGCAGAGTTCCGCTCTATTTCTAGGAAATCTCCTAATTGCTCCAAAGCATCATTTCCCTTTAGCATAATGCCTTTCAAGCAGGTGAAAGCAATGCCATTGTGCATCATTGAGTGACGGACTGACGGAGGATTATATTGTGAGAGGATACCCTTTAATTGTTTGTGAACCATGATACACGTAAGTGGTGTGCTATGTATGAGTGTTTTGAATATTGGTTCAAATTCTCTTTCAAGGAATGTTAAGGACTTATCTCCCTTCTCCACACATCCCACTGATCATTGGAAAACAACTTTATGATATCAATTTATTAATAGCAGGAATACAACAAAAAAATATTGGAGTATTAGATCTATAGATGTTCTTTTTATATCCTGGATGATTAGAAGAATTATTTCATGGATTGAAAAGACAAGAAGTTTATAAATGATGTAAGATTGAAAGATTTTTTTTGAATCTAATTATTATTCTCATGTTCTGTTGATGATCTCAAAGAACAAGTATTAATAGAAGAAAAGAATAAAAGTTGATGTCATTTTTATTAGAGGTCATTAGCATAAGGCAGACAATTGTTGTCAAAATAATTAGAGTATTATGACAAAGAAGAATCAATTGTGTGGGTTTGCATAGGCAGGAAAATATAGGAGGTTATTAGTCTTATTACCAATATTACATGATCTCCTATTGTCTGCATGTTGAAGGAATAGGAAGAGGTTGAGAAGTTTGATAATGGCTTCAATCCAAATTTGTTTAAAATTTTATATTTGAAGGTACTTGCAAATTGTTATCATATTATACTAAAGAAACGTGCCAAATTATTTCTTTTCCTCAAAATTATTATGCTACTCTTTTTGGTGGGTTGGTAGACCGGCTGGATATTATTGATCATTTCATCTTATTCTGTATTAGCACCTCTGATTTCTAATTGCTTCTTTTTAGATCAATCATTCAAAGTTTCTTTAACTTAATTTACATGAATTGTTAAAGACCCGAGGACATTGCAAGTCAACAACTTTTAATTTGATGATTCAGTTATATCTTTTAAGTTTTGTCAGTTAATGACTAATATACTTAATTTTTTATTGCGTGGCAGCCTTGACTTCTTCAAAGGACTAGTCAGACACAAATTGAGTTGAAGAGTGCTCTACCATTCTTTTTCATGTGCTATTTATGAGGTTTTCTTTACCTCTCTTTTCATTTATTTATTAAAAGATACAATTAAAAAAATGTTAAATCTTGCCTTTTTATTTGTGCGTATAGTAGTGCAATCCTGTTCAGAGTCGGATTTAATGTATTTTTGGAAGCATGTCAGATATCATTGATTTGAATGATTTATGGTGTCTATTTTCAACCTAGATCTTATTATATTTCATTTGCCACAATTTGAAATATGTTGACCAATGTTTTGGTGATACAGAATGACAAAATAAATAACATCTAGGGGGATGTGCCTGGGTTTGTTGCTTGTGTACTTGATATTTTGGTTGCATTAGCTATTGGTGTGTTTAATTGTTGTGATTCAAAGTTTCATCCGTTGTTAATGTCAGCAAGCAACTTTGTTCGATCTGACCCTATCCATTTGCCTGTCGAACTAACTGCCCTGACTTTGCTGTTTTCTATAAGAGTAAAAGCTTACAATTATTTACTCCATCAGTCTGGAAGTGCAATTAGAGGTGGTCCATAAAGAACTTAGATAGCATTTGTGACTGACTTCATCACACCCACAGTCCACACTCGTGTACTCATATCTAAATATCTAATAAGGTTTGGAATACTCATCCTTTTTTGTTTGGCTCCTTTTTGTTTTTAGGATGTCCTTTAAATATTGTCTTGTAATAATGACTATGAAAGACCATTAATTTATTTTCACATTCACAATATTATGTTAGGCTCGAACAATTGGGTACCCTTGAGCTGTTGTTCTGGGCAAGAGCCCGTCCCAAAACAATTGAAAAATAGATGGCTGTCTGTTAGAATACGAGTATACGAGTAACATGCATATAATAATAATGCTTCCTATGTTAGATTATCATGATATTATGAGATAAGCCCTAAGAGTAGCCGTAGTACCCAGTTTTGTTTGTTTGCAGACTTGAAGTCTTATGAAGTATCTTGTGGGCACCAATTTCAAGTACAACCAAGTCATTTATATTGAAAAGGACTTGGTTGTACTTGTATGAGGAAGGTGGCCTCAGCCTTTAGAAATTTGACCTTAGGGTTCGTCATTTTCCTTACCTCGGAAATAAAGAATAGCTAATGAAAATACATAAATAATAATACTACGTAATACGATTATATAAATGTGGGTAAATAGATAATAGCAGTATGACAAAAATGGAAACAGAGATTTTTTGGGGCAGTTTGTTTAACAGAAGAAGAAGAGTTTGATTCATCCTCATAGACATTCTTGTCTTGGTCTGGTTTAGTCACATTGGACTTGTACAGTAACACAATGGTGGACCAAATTTCAACTCAAGCATAAAGCTTCTGTTGCTTTCAAATCCCAGTTACCCTATGCATTTATTTGAAGTTGCCCAATGCCCACCACTAATTTCTGTGATTAAATCTCTGAATACTCTTTTTTAGCTTCTTTATCCTTTTATCAAATTAGTTTTGAATTGTTGCTTCACTTTAACAGTTGTGCATGTCAAACTTGCTTGTTCAAAGTCCATCTCTAGTTATTGAAGAAACTTAAGATTACTTTGTTATGTGTCTCAAAGTAAATGATTGGTTAAGCTTAAGCCGAACAAACTAATAAACTTTTCGTGAATAATCTGAAGTACAGCAACATTTATTATAGATTTTGACAGCAAATCTATCTTCCCATCTAAGCCGGAATTCTAGAGTGACATGCGTAATGGCAGTTTACATGTACTATACAAGAAATATATTCTAGAAATAACAAGATAGTGAGATATAGAATGCTGAAGGTGATGCCTGAAACAGGTGATCTAATAAAAAGTAGTACATGGTATTTATGTTGCACTTGCAGGCTGCAGGAGTGAGATTGAGCTGGAAAGCGACTAAAAAAAGGACCAATTGTTGTTTGGCAGAGTGAGTCAACAGCCAAGAATTGAAGATAGAGAGAGAAATCTCTGGAATCAAATCCTAATCATCTTTGTTGGGGAGTATTAGCGTTTCAATTTCATCAATCAAACAGATCAACTATTCATATCAACTGAACTTGATTGGCCTTCTAGTACTATTTTCTTTTGTCAGGGATGCCTTATCTTCTCTTCCATAGTTTTTTGTTTTACATCATTAGTAATAAGTATGTAGTATTATATTAATAATCATATTATTCGCACATTTTTGGTTTTGGCTACTTTGTTCTTTTTATGTGTACATGAATAAATTAATTATTGAACTTTGTACACCAATTGTGATAAGTGAATATTTGGTGATGAATTCAATTTCCAAGTACCTATGGTGTACTCAAGTTGGGGTGTTTGATGGTGGAGTACTGGATTTGATGTCAAGGCAGACGAGCTATTATGCATGATATGAGTGAAATCTGTTCATTAGTATCCAACTGATATCAGCTGGAATACTCTTCCCTTGGTTGCCGTCATCTTGTGCATCCCTTTTCCCCATTGCTTTTAATTATCTGCATTTTCTTCTATCAAGGGAGTATTGCAGTAATGCCATCTAAGGGTGTAGACTTAATCTTGGGTATCCCTATTGTCAGCTTCTGACATCAAATTGAAGATGGACTTATCTGGAGCTCGAAAATGTTGCATTTGAACAGATTATATATATATATATATATATATATATATATATTTGGAGAAAGAAATTGCCTGATCCTAAGTAGAAAGAGAAAGGAGTTAGTCTTTGGTCTATGATAAAAGATAACATTGGAAAAGATCTTACAAAAGTTTGTCTTCCTGTTTATATTAATGAACCAATCTCTTCTCTTCAAAAATGCTTCGAAGAATTGGAGTATTCGTATCTCTTTGACAGGGCAAACGCATGGGGAAAGAAGGTAATATTCAAAATCATGTCATGTTGTTTTGTCTCATCTTTATCGTCTTTTAAATATGCTATTTGTATTGCCAGAAATAGAATTCCACAATTGGTGAATGTGCCTTGTCTTTGTGCTTGATATTGTGTGCCTACTTCAAACAAAAATATTGCAGCTTTTGTCAAATTTCTTCAATCTGCATTAATTGGACAGAGATGAGATTTCATGATGTATTTTATTTCTTTTATGAAAATCTTGTTCAATTTGATTCCCTTGAGGATGCTTTCTCATTTTCTTTTTCCAGTCATTTTTCAGATGTGTGAATTTAGGTTAGCGTACTCCCCACCTGGCCTGTTGTTGTTGGGAAGTTGAAAACTGAAATTGTGTCTTATCCATGCGCTGTATAGAAATTACAAAGGCTTAACAATTGTTTCATATGGCTCAAACCTTTGTTAGGATTGGTTTTTTGTGCTCATTGCATAATCTATCCGTGAACTAATTTACATTCTTATTCTTGATTATGTAGTTAAAATGATTATCTTCAATGTAGCTGTGTTTGCTGTTCCTGGCTATGTCTCCACCGAGGGACGAATCTGCTAGCCATTTAATCCATTGTTGTGAGAAACTTATGAAGCTGATATTCCTGAAAAAGGACTCCGGTTTTTCCCAGAAAAGGTTTCTATCTCTCACCTGAAAGTGCCATGTTAATATTTTATCAGTGATTTCAATTTTTCAATTATATTTTGTAGTGGATAATGCTTTTCATGTCATTTTGTTAGTTTTCTTTTGATGATTCGGAATTGAGACCTTGAAGTTCTGGAAATAAAATAGCCTGGGTTATTATTTTAGAACAAGGATACTGAATCGTTAGGTTTGTTATTTTGTGCTAGGTAAGTCATCATCCTATGATTGTTGCCTGTCATTGTGATCTAAATGGTTGGAGATTATGGGGAGACAGCAATTTGAAAAGTAAGTTTTATACAACTTGATCCTGTTGGGATTCTTACCTTGGTTTGATGATGGAGAAGTTTTTCAATGGAGTAAGGTGAGCTATATAAACTACTATTGGGCTATTGGCTAATATGAAGTGTTCCCTTATGCTCAATTTCTGAATTACAGAGTTATTTTTATTTTTAGGTAACCACATCCATATACAACCTTATATTAGGAAAGCTATATTGCAAACACTATGGTACGATGCTTATACAGGGAAATCGGGAGTATTCCTGCAAGATGAAGTTCAAGGAGCAGTCTATTATTGACCGAACTCCTCGACAGGTACTGTCCCTCTTCCTCCCCGAGCCAAACCTGGATGATTTTCACTCTTCACCAACAGTAAATTAACATCCTGTCTTTTTTAGTCACTGTCTACTGTTTGTTTTCCAGAGAATCAAGGCCTTTTTCTTTTTGCATTTCCAGCCTTGTTCAGTCTTTCTTTCTTTTTTCTTTTTTTTTTTTTTTTTTTTTTTTTTTTTTTTTTTTTGGGGGGGGGGGGGGGGGGTGGGTGTGTGTGTGTGTGTGTGTGTGTGTGTGGTTGTGAGGAGTTGGTTTAATATACTTTTGACCTATCATGGGTAACATTACTAATTTATTAAATCACTCAAATGAATTTAAAAGATCTTTTCCGGTTGTGTTTTTAAATCAGGTAGATTTGATGTAGAAAACACCTAAGCTTCTGGCTCATTACCCTCGTCTGCCCTTAAATAGGTCTAGAAAATGTGGAAAACTAAAGCAGAAATACATAACATTTGTTTTTTCTTCTATTTCAAGTTTTCAACTGTAGTGAACTTGTTTCTCTCTCCATTGGATACCTTGCTCTCGTGTTTAAGATTCTAGCAAGTACTTGGTAGTGTATAAGTTAATGTATGGATTGTGCATAATTATTTATACCCTGGATTAAAAATTGTACAGCGTTCTTGTTCTAGAGTTGAATTTCTAGTAACCTTGTGTGTTATTTGAAGATGGTGATCTTAAATTTGACAGTTGACCTTGCCTTGTTGTTCTAATACTAAGAGGACTAGGTTTATGTTGATGCTTAACACATCAAGAAAATTTTACCTTCTTTCTAAATATCTGATTGCTTTCCAAGTAAAGATGGGCACGGGACGTGCCGGCATGCGGGCGGCACGGGCCTGGCACGGCGGCCCACCTGTGGGCCGTGCCGTGAACAAAAATCTAGGAATCGGCACGGGCACGGCACGAGGCACGGTGGGCGGCCCGTAGGTCGGCACGACACTCGTAATTTTTTTTTATTATATGTATTGTTGTTTTTTGCTAAATTAATAAAATTATTTATATAAACTTAAGCATAATTAGATAAATAATTTATATAACCTATTAACCTTAATTAAAATAAAGTTGTTCAAAACAAAATATATTAACATTAACCTAAACATAAATTAATAACAATATTTATATAAAATTAAGTTGTGCTAAAATATATATATATATATATATATATATGTATGTATATATATATATATATATATATGTATATATATATATATATATATATATATATATATATCGTTTTTTATTATTAAAAAAAAAGTGGCACGATTTGGCCCGCGGCCCGGCCCACAGGAACGTGGGCCGTGCCGTGCCGTGGGCTGGGGTTTGCCAAATTTAGGCACGGCATGGCACGGCCCGCCGCGGAGCTGGCACGGCACGGCACGCCCACCACCGCGGCACGGCCCGTTGCCCATCTTTATTTCCAGGTTCAAGGTATAGTGCAAGAAAGAAATGGGAAAACAGTTGTTACATTGTTTGGAAAGTGGGATGAAAACATGCATTATGCTTATGATAAATGGTGACTGCTTAGGTAAAGGAAAGGGAGATGCTGTCTCATAAGCCCGATTATTGTGGAGGCGAAGTAAGCCTCCCAGATATCCTACCAGATATAATCTAACTCGCTTTGCAATGACATTGAGTGAGCTTACTCCTGGATTTAAGGTAACTACTGAAATTCAATGTCCCTTCTTTAATTTTGCTCAAATTCTATTTGCTAGTTGCTACAGTTCCTGATTTACCTTTAATTACTGTTGATTGGTAATATAAATGTTTTGAGCCCACCCATAAAGAGTAAGGTCATCCCTGGACTATCTCAGTTGTTGGAATGATCAATCTGGTTAGTTTCATTGTTTTAATTGAATTAGAGCTTGCAGATTGATTCATTTTTAAGAGCTGCGCCTTAGTCTAGTTAAACAAGACCTCCTGAGCAATTGCTAAGCATGGATACTGCAAAGCAAAGTCCTTGAATGACTCACTTTCTTTTCTTTTTTATTATTATTTTTAGGTTAATTTTTAAATTACCACCCAAAAATGTAACCATTTTCAAACTAACCACCCGTTTAATTTTTTATTTCAAATTACCACCCTTTAAATTAAATAAATGCTCAGATTACCACCCATTTTCAAAAATTCGTTGGATTTTCCGTTTGTAGGCCCCATCTAACACTTATTTTGACCCTTTTGACTGATTTTTTTTCCCCGATTTTTGTAAGCTCAAATTACCACCCAAAAATGTAAGCTCAAAATGTAATCAATCTCTATTTTTCAATTATTATTATTGAGAGCTAACGAATTTGGGAATATATCTTCAGAGGGTTATATGTGCTTTTTGTGGGTTTGGATTATTTATTTTATGTTTTTGTTTTTATAGGAGAAGCTGCCCCCCTACTGATTCTAGGCTAAGGCCGACCAGCGGTACCTGGAAAACGGGGAGTATGAGAAGGAAAATGCAGAGAAGTTGCGGCTAGAGCAAAGGCAGCGGCAGGTAATTAAATTTGTGATAGCAATGTTTAATTATTGAATTTGGCTCCCTATGTTTTTCCTTAATTTTCTCTCTGAGGGAACAAATCTTTCAAGGTTGTAGTTTTGAAAGACGATGTAGTAAAAAACTGTTTTTTGCTTGCCATTCCAGGCTCGAAAAATGCAAGAAAGGGGCTGGAAGCCACGGTGGTTTGCCAAGGATAAAGAAACCGACACATATCTATTAGTCGGAGGGTATTAGGAGGCCAGGGAACAGGGCAACTGGGAATCATGTCCTGATATCTTTGGCCAAATTTCTCCTGAGTTTTTGGACTGATTACACGCATCTGAAGTCACCTATATGGTTAGCCCAAAAGGCCAAAAAAACATAGACCCTGTTTGGGAGAAAGCTCAAAGCTGAAGCTGATTGAGTGAGCTGATTTTGACTAGCTGATTTTATTAACTGATTTGACTAACTTATTGTATTAACTGATTATATAAAAGTGTTTGGTAAATAGTTGATAGCTTAAAAATGATTGAGTATGTGAAATGACCAATAAGCTAATTGTGGGATAGGTAGTTTAGATAGGATTTTAAATTAAATGAGGTTATAAGTGTCATTTCACAATAATTAATGAATAAGCTAATTGAAAAAGCTCTTAAAATGAGCTTTTTCAAAAAGAGCTTATTTAGTGGAATAAGCTCTTTCAATAAGCTTACTACCAAACACTTGTATTAGCTTGTTTGACTAGTCAATCAGCTAAAGTTAGTCAAATAAGCTAATATACCTCCAATAAGCTAACTACCAAATAGGGCCATACATTTTTCCTGTGTCTAGAATTCTTTTACCCTTCATATATGGGCCCTGTTTGGGAGAAAGCTGAAAGCTGAAACTGATTGAGTTAGTTGATTTTGACTAGCTGATTTTATTAACTGATTTGACTAACTTATTGTATCAACTGATTAAAGGTGACTGAGTATGTGAAATTACCAATAAGCTAATTGTGGGGTAGGTAGTTTAGATATGATTTTAAATTAAATGAGGTTATAAGTATCATTTCACAATAATTAATGAAAAAGCTCCTAAAATGAGCTTTTTCAAAAAGAGCTTATTTAGTAGAATAAGCTCTTTCAATAAGCTTACTACCAAACACTTGTATTAGCTTGTTTGACTAGTCAATCAGCTAAAGTTAGTCAAATAAGCTAATATACCCCCAATAAACTTACTTCCAAACAGGGCCATAGTCAGCTAGTGGTGCATCGATAGAATTGAGTCGTTTATATATGTGAATTACATATTGTAAAGTATACTAGATGATAGGTTAATCATAAAAGAATCTTTATTTTTCAATTGTTTTTGCCATGGCACATAGCTTTTAAGCAAGTGTGTAGAAATCGCTCGTGATATACAGAGAAACTAGTATCATAGGCATGTCCAAACACGATATTTGTGGCAAAGTGTTTTATTTGTATCTCATTGTCAAAGTTAAAATGAGCACTTAATTAAAGCTTAATTTGGTTTGTTTGCTTAAGATAAGGATGAATTGTCGCAATTACCAATCAACCTGATTGTTGAAGTTGGTTGTTGGAAACCTATATTGCAAAAACTTACTCCGTATTAACTTATTAAGGCTTTCAAATTGTTGTTTAGACCCTTCAAAATGAGGTTCTATGTGTCCTCAACAACAATCAGATCAAGTTACAACAAAATCCAACAGTCATAATATCACGTAAATGATGTGTTTGTGAAGCCTTTCTTGAGAAATTCAAACTGTAACTCTCTCAAACATTCTTTGCTCCTCTCCTTATGTGATTTTCTTTTTGTGCATGTAACTTTTTGCTGCTCCTTTGCCCCTTGTTGACTATACAATACAAGCATACAACAAATACACCACTCTAAGCTTCTTTTAGAAGTCAACTAATAAATTTCTAGTTGGACCTAAAACATGAGACCACAATTTTGGACTCACAAACACAAGATAATAGCAAACTAATGTGTGTTACAATTGGGATGAAACTAAAGGTGATAAAAATTCAATCAAGCCAGACATTAGCATGAAATATCACACTCAACCCCATAAAAATGAGTTGGACTTTTTGGGTTTATTTTAAGTCAAGTTAAGATTTTTACCTAAAAATGTGTTTGTAGACTTTTTCACAGTGATACATTATACTGTTTTCGGACTGGACTATTGCTAATGGTCATCCCTACATAAATCCATAAAAATTATATATTTCACGACCAATTTATTTTAGGCAACCATTGGCTATGTTCTTAATAGGACGGGTGCTAACATCCAAAAACTAAATAATGTGGCCAATCCCACCTTAAAAAGCCAATATAGATACCGCCCATTGCCCATGTAATTTGCAAAGATAGGTATATTACAAAGAAAGCAAGAAATATTCATAGCCTCATATTAAAGATCACAAATGACCCTACCATCCTACTCATTTGAACAGTTTTCTACTTACTGATCTTCTTGATTTTCAAATTGTATAAAAAATATCCTCAATTTCTTTCCTTCAAATCTAAACCCAAGATATTTTTCATGTAAAAATTTGATCTTTTACAAAAAACTTCTAAATTTTGCTACCAATTTATTGCATGGCTAAGCATTTGAGTGCTTGTTCATCTTCCATAGCAGCTGTTAAAGTTTCTCCAATTACCCTTAAAAATGGAGGAACTTGTTTCTTGCCATCTTCTTCCATTATTATGCCTTCAAAGCTCTATTCCTCCAAATGGGTGTCTCACATTCTTTCAAGATTCTACCAAACAAAGTGTTTTCATTCTGAATTTTCAAATGGGCATCCTTTAAATGATGTTTCTCTTCAAGATGGTAAGTTTTCTTCTTTAATGTGGTGCTCTTTTAGTTGAATTAAATATTTAATAGTTTAATATATATGTTAATCAGACTCCACTAGAAGCGTTGGACGTGATTACGTGCCCAAATGTGACACATTCATATGTTATGAAATTTTTGCTTGATTTTGGTCCAAAATAGAGTGTGATGTATGTGTTGGTCCAAAGTGTCGAGTATACGACACGGGTATATAGGTGAAACAAAGAAGCAGAGTAACATAAGTTATTCTTGTTTTGGGCTGCTATAATTATTGTTAAAGAAATTGGTTGGTAGATATAGTGCTTCTTGCAAGTTTCATTTTTCCGATTGAATTTCAATTTAGCTGTGCTATCATAGCTGCTTTCATTCATATAGTAGAATTATTAGTTACAAGAATCATAAATTTTTGTCTAGGGATGCCTTAAAATTGTGCTGAAATTTAGATTGTTTATTGTAGTTTGGGTCTAACTGTGATTTTTAAGGAGATACATTGTGGCATTATTGTGATTTGGATAATCAAAAGCTACTGCCTCTATGATTTTTAACAACTATAGTATTCAACGACCACATTTTGAACTGCTACTGAGTTCTTTTTCCTAATGGTGGTTAAGATTTACATTATTCAATTCAAACAATGGAATAAATATTGATAATGTGAGAAAATGCATTTGGAGCACTACTTTGGAAATATTGTGAATGATACTTTCCATTTGGTGTAAGATATGGTCATATACTCATATAGTAGATAATAGAAATTGAGGCTTTAAGCAACTACTTGCTTGGATTAGTTAGTAAGGGTCCAAGGAAGATGTTTTAGCTTAATTAATGGTCTGAGATATCCAGACCAATCTATGGTTTTCTCCCCTAGTACCACTTTTTAAGCACTTCTTTACTTAGATTGCTCTTGTTGTTGTATCTTGTGAAAAAATGTGTGAAATTCTAAATTCGACTTTATAGGAGAATATAGCAGGGTTTTAATGCTGCAGGATAACTAGGCCTAGGTTCATCAGTCATTTGAGTGTATGTCATGGTGATGGTAGCCAAGAAATGAGGCTAAGTGCCACGTGGTAGGAATAATTTTGCTGGACCATATAATCAACCCAGTTTTCTGGATCATAAGTGGTTAGGTACTTCTTGCAAGTTGGAGATGAAGGTACATGAAACTTAAGGAACAACACTCTTTACCTTCTTCGATCATTGCTTCTTTTCTGCAATCTGCCTTTTCTTTTCGTATCATTCTGGAAGATAACTACAATGTCCAAAAAGTCAAGGGAACTACTATTTCCAAAGTGAGGAATGAGGACAAATATTAGTTTAGCTTTTCTTCATCTGTTAAAATCGTTGGTTATCAAAGAGTTTATGTAATCAGCAGGAGCTTGTTGAAGTTGCCAATTTGGCAATATCTTCAACATACTAATTTCAGTGAAGTACTATTAAATATAATCCAAAATTTGAATGCCTACTACGTCAATGAGGTAGTTTTCTGTCCTGTTCTTATGAATTGTCGCTATACTATCCTGTTCTTTTCCCATATTCACCCTTTTTCATTTTTTTTGGTTGTACATTGCTCTATACTCTTCTGTCTTCTCATAGTATACAGAATAATTATGTTTCTATACTAAATTATTGCTTTCATGCTATCAATTCCTCAAGTGACGTGTTTAAAATTTTAATAATTTTCACAAAATTACACCATGTTGCTTCTTAATCATAGTTACTTGCCCAAGTAACTATTTTGTTAATGGTATTTGGTTTCCAATGATGGCATTGCTCCTAACAATCTTATCTTTCTTCCCTTAATCAATTTGGAACTAAAAGATGGCAATGCTTGAATTCTGACAATAGAATCTTGTTTTGTTTTGTCTGCCCTTTTACAGAATGATAAGGGGTTCACTTTAGGAGTTTAGGCAGGTTCACCCACTTGCATTGTTTGGATCTCTTGCTTTTGTAAATATTGGCATTAAGACCTATATTATAAACTATTTGATTTTGATCTTAGTGATTGATTTCTAGATAGCTTTGTGCAAAATTTGTAATCATAAAAATCCTTCATCTGCATTATCATATGGTACATCTCTTACACTTTTTCATTATGAATGTTCAATTTCTTGGGGTTTGTGAAGGTGTGGCCGCAAACCCAAATGTTGCAAAGAATATTGATTCGTCAGTAGGATTTCAGTCACTTCCCCTATTGGAATCTGTCAAAGAAGAGCCCACGCTGAGCATAATTGTAGTTGGTGCGTCCGGAGATCTTGCCAAAAAGAAGATTTTTCCTGCACTTTTTGCTCTCTATTATGAAAACTTTCTTCCTGAGGTAATTTGTCTTTGTTTAAGATATGAATTATATGTTAAATTTACTTTCATTATTGTATCAATGTGATGTGCAACTGCAACGAAACTGTATGTATAAGTGTTACATGCAACAACTTAACGCAGAGCTTCACAATCTTTGGTTATTCACGAACTAAAATGAACGATGAAGACCTGCGGAACATGATCAGTAAAACCTTAACCTGTAGAGTAGACCAGAGGTATGTCGAACGTTAACCTTCTGTTTTGCTTAGTTTTTCATGAACAACTTTGCATTTATTAACAAAATGAGATCTTTCAGGGAAAATTGTGGTGAAAAAATGGATCATTTTTTGCAAAGATGCTTTTACCATTCAGGCCAGTATAATTCTGAGGACGACTTTTCAGGATTGGACTGTAAGCTTAAGGAAAAAGAGGTAAAACACCTGCTATTTAGTGACTTTCTCTAACTGAACTCAAATGTGTATATTATTTGTTACCTTCTAGGGTTAGGCTGTGAGCCTGTGAACTTATTTTTGATATATTGAGAAGGTAAAGTATCTGATTTTAAATACGATAATTACTACTTGATCCAATGGAGGCTGCCTACTTTGGCACCTCAAAATTGTCCATGGGACTGAAGAATGTAAGGAAATAGGTAAGCAAAAAGATCTTGACACCGGGACTGAAAAATGTCAAGTGATAGACTGATAGGGTTGTAAAGAGTTTTGCTACTCTGCTGAATATTGAGGCATAAAGAAACGAGCACAAGCATTTATACTAGGAGATAAGAATATAAATAATCTCCAGGAAACAAACAGCTTTATACCTTATAATCCTTCTATATCTCCTAAGCTCTCTGCAACAAAAAATTGTATGAGGTCTGGTAACTTGATCCTTATTCGACATCCTATCTGTTAGGACTTTATGAGTGCATGATGTGATACAAAATTTGGAAGGTAGCGTATACGTGCTCTATGTATGATTGGAATAGAACTTCAAAGGTGGTGTAAGTTCATGACTTAACACACCTGATCAAAAGAAATTGGTGCAACTCGTAGTGGATTTATGCCAGCATACATTGAGAAATCTTTAGTTTTCTCTTTACTCCATTTCTTTCATTACTCTACTTGGCATATGCAAGACTAACTGAATAATCTTCATCATATTCTGTCCCGTACTCCTGTTGCTTAAGTCAACCAACCTACTAACCAAACCATTCATTATGTCATATAAAATGTAAGATATATCTAGGTTAGAGAATCTCCAAAACTACCCAAGGGTACTCAAGACATCGAACCTCTCCATTTGCATACAAGAGCAAGAAAGCTCTCATTATTGTTTCCTTATTACATGTATTTATCTTTGTTTATTCACTCCTCTTCCTAACACTGAATTAGTACTCGAACAAGCTAAGTAAAAAAAAGGAAGTAGTATTTCCTACGAGTTGTTTCTGCCATGTAGTCTTACTTCCAATTAAGTGCAAGATGTTAATTGGTTGAGCATAGGAAGTTCTACGGTTCTACCTACCTAGAGGGACATTGGTAAGCAACTTATTTATTTTGTGGGTAATAGAACACTAGAACATCTTATCTTTTTGCCGACCGTACAAATCCACATTATTCCACTTCCCATGTTTTTAAATGTCAATCAAAAACACTGAATATATCAGAGAATAGCTACTGCATTGGTGTTCATTTGAAATATCTTGTAGCCAAAAGCTTGAACATGGAAGGCATGTCCCATGTTCCAATGTATATAAGATGAATAGCCACATTTTTTGCTAGCCATTAACTGAACACAGCCACATTTTATTCAGACAAAGTACTGTTGTTACTTACTGGTTAATGTTACTTATAGTATAAGTTTTCTTACATGTAGAGGTCTTGATCAATAATATGCTGTATAAAGCCGAGAAGTATCTTTTCCTGGTTGGATAATGTTCAATTATTGGGATTTTAAAAATTGGAACTTTGACTTCTATCTCTGTAGGCTGGTAGACTGCCAAATAGGCTATATTACCTTTCAATACCACCAAACATTTTTGTGGATGTAGTCCGATGTTTAAGCCATCGAGCTTCTTCCACAAGTGGATGGACAAGGGTTATAGTGGAAAAGCCATTTGGACGTGACTCAGATTCATCTCGTGAGCTTACTAGAAGCTTGAAGCAGTACTTGACTGAGGACCAGATATTCAGGTGTGATTACAGTTGATAACTTGATATATTTTTAATGTGTTAAATATTTTATTGTATTATTAGATATAGAGGTTTTTTACCATATTAAACTTGAATGTCTGTTCAGGATTGATCACTATTTGGGGAAGGAGCTGGTTGAGAATCTATCTGTTCTACGCTTTTCAAATCTTGTTTTTGAGCCTCTATGGTCAAGGAACTACATCCGGAATGTCCAGTTCATATTCTCTGAAGATTTTGGTACAGAGGGACGAGGGGGGTAAGTTATAAAGGCTCAAATTTGCTTAATATATCACTAAGCATATGAATTAACTTTTTCAACTGATTTTGCTCTTAGATACTTTGATAACTATGGAATAATCCGAGATATAATGCAAAACCATCTTCTTCAAATACTAGCCTTGTTTGCAATGGAGACACCTGTTAGCTTAGAAGCTGAGGACATCAGAAATGAGAAGGTATTCTTATACTACGTAGTATTTCTGTAAATAATTCTTTTGCTTCCCTTTTGGACTAGATGTTTTATCGTTCTCTCATGCATCTAGGTGAAAGTACTTAGGTCAATGCGACCACTTCAGCTTCAAGATGTGGTTGTGGGTCAATACAAGGGTCACACCAAAGGGAACAAATCTTACTCTGGATATACAGATGATCCAACGGTGCCAAAGAATAGTCTCACTCCAACTTTTGCAGCTGCAGCATTGTTCATTGACAATGCTCGATGGGATGGAGTTCCTTTCCTGATGAAAGCTGGGAAAGCTCTTCATACAAGGAGGTTTGCACACATCTTTATTACTCCTATGTTTTTTTGTTTTTGAGAATTGGTCACATTTGGCAATAAAGTTAATGCCATATGAAATGCAGAGCTGAAATACGAGTGCAGTTTAGACATGTCCCTGGAAACTTATACAAGAAAAATTTTGGTACTGATTTGGATAAAGCAACCAATGAGCTTGTGCTCCGGGTACAACCTGATGAAGCGATTTTCTTGAAAATCAACAATAAGGTTCCTGGCCTTGGTATGAGATTAGACCGCAGTGACCTTAATTTGTGTTACAGTGCTAGGTAAGCATATAAATTTTTTTTGAAAAGTATTCCGTACCTAGTTACTATGCTAGAGCAGAAGTAATATTATAAAATTCAGCTTTCTTAGTCACTACTCGTATATACTTTTGCAACCATGTGTTAATATTATCAGAAATTTCATTGGAAGATATGTCTCCGGCCTTTTGACTTGGAAACATTTATTCCCAAGGCAATTGCTTGCATATGATTTTGTTTTTCCTCCTAAAAAGTGCTGAAACGCAAGTTTAGGTGGATAGTAACAAGGATTCTTGTTATTGACCTGAGAGAAAAAAGTAGATAAGGTCTATCCGCAACTTCCTGACAGTGCCTACTAACTTGTGAAGGTATCGAGGAGAAATACCTGATGCATACGAGAGATTACTTCTGGATGCAATAGAAGGAGAACGTAGGCTGTTCATTAGAAGTGATGAGCTAGATGCTGCTTGGTCGTTGTTCACGCCGTTGTTACAGGCACTAGAGGAGAAAAAGGTAGCACCAGAGCTATACCCTTATGGAAGCAGGGGACCTGTTGGATCTCATTACCTTGCTGCTAAGCATAATGTCCGCTGGGGTGATCTGAGTGGTGAGGATTCATAAACTGAAACGCAGAGGAGCGTTCGTTATCCGATTCAAATATTCACAAAGGAGATGAATTCTTGGCTCCCATCTTATGTATACAAGCCTTCTGCTTCCTACTGAATATCTGGCTGACTGCTCCCATCTAGTGTGATTTATGTCTGCTTCCATGTATGATTTATTTCATGAGAATCGAACATATATTGTTCAATACATAGGGAATGGAATAAGCATGATACACAAATTCAACATACAGGGAGTTCCACATAGAAAATCAAGGTTGCTTAGTACATGCTAAGACATGCTAAGCATGTATGATGGATCAATTTAGAAGTTTAAATTGTAGTCTCATCAATGGGCCAAAAACAATTATTTAGTTTAAGCTTTTGTTATAATTATAAGTGTACATGATTTTAATGTTGCATACCAACACCTGCAAGGCTGCAATAAAGGGACTTTTCTCTTTTTAAAAAAATATATATCCTCTGATCTTATTAGAGCATCCACATTCATTGGAAATCAAGATCTCGTTGATAAAAAATGAAGATGGGGACCTTTCTATCGATGTTATTACTTTCTCATTTACTAAATATATTTTGGGATGTTAATTTGATTAGAAGCCTTCCAAAAATTCAAGTTGGCCCAATTTGCACAATTGAATGTCAAAACCCATTAACCATGCACCTTTTTCAATTGATAAATTGAAAGTAGGAGGGAGAAAAGGTGATGGGGTATGGAAAATTATGAGAAAGAAAGTAAATGGGGAAGTTATGAATGTAGATATGGAATTATAAAATAGGAAAGATATGGGGGGTATGTGATAAAGTTAGTGTAAAGTGATGTGGATAAATGAGGTGAAGTAAGAGAAAGTATGGCGAGCCCCATGAATGTTGATGCTCTTAGAGGGAGGCCATTGGATGACCAATGACCTGGTCATGAGAAGAGAGAAAGAACTTTTGGTATTAAAAATTTGGAAGAAAGAAAATAAGGGAGGAGAGATTGTGATGACTCGGTCATTGGAATGATCAAGACAAAGCATTGGTCATGAGTATAATAGTTGATCGGTGGCAAAATACTATTGGAAGGAAATGGGAACTTGCAAAATCATGACCAAAGTTATTTTGGGCAACCATGGGGAGTCTTTGGTCATTTTTTGGTCATTCGTTAGGTTCTTTTATCATAATGTCATGTTCTTTTACATATGCACATGTATACATTTGGTGTACAATGAGGATTATGTACAACCAGTACAAGGTGATGTGGTTTTCTTAAATAAGAAAGATAAATACTTGAAATTAAAGAAGACTTTAATGGTTTTTCGCGCGTGGTAATCGTGAACTGGAATTAAATCTCTTAATTAGGGTGGTTGTTTGAGTTATTTTGACAATTTTTTCAAAAAAAAAACAACACACACGGTATGAAGTTTATTAATTATAAACTAGGGTTGTCTTCTCAATTACGCATATTTCTCATCGACCTACATTACCAATTTATTTAATTTAGGAAAAATTGTCTCCATTAATCCCAACTTTGCCTCGTCCGCTAATAATAATCCCTACTTTGGATTATTCACCGTCACTCCCAACTTTAGGGGGTATTAATTTTTATTGCACCCAAATGACTTGGAACCGGTTGAAGAGGTAAATTTTGCTGACTTGTGATTAGTTGCACACGTGTCACATCATGATAGGTTAAAATTAAAAAAAAATAAAAAAATTTAAAGATTAAAAAAAATTAATAAGAAAACAAAACCAACCAACACAACCTGCACCCACCCACCCACAGCCAGCCAACACCTTCCCCTGGAGCACCAACCACCGCCCAGACCTCCTTTCCTACCCTGGTGTCGGCGCCACGACCACCACCCATCCTCCCCTGCTCCTTCATTCTCCACGACCACAACCACAGCCCCATCGTCTCTCCTCTTACGCACCAAATCCGGGGAAAGGAAATCGGGGAATGAAAAGGAGGCGAAAACGGCGGGGGAACTGGGCACCATAACCTTCAATAACAACCCGTGTGCTCCGACGACCTTATTTATGGTTGTGGTCAGAGTTAGGGTTTCGATTGTCAGAGCTATTTATGGTGCGTGGTGATTGGGTTTGACGGGGGCTGGTGGTGATTGGGTTTGATGGAGGTTGGTGGCGATTGGGTTTGATGGGGGCTGGTGGTGATTAGGTTTGACAGGGGTTGGTTGACGGGGGCTGATGGTGATTTGAAGGTGAAGGAGGCCGGAGGTTTCGAGGGTGGTAGTCGGGTGGGCTTGCCGGCGATGGGTTGTGGGGATTTCTCCCTGTCGGCGCAGCTGCCTTGTGGTAGTCGCTGCCGGAAACGATAGAGGCACCGCTGCCACGTACTGCTTGTTAAAGGTTGGGGTTTTTATTTTATTTTTTTTTTGGTAATTTTGTTATTTTTTTTAATTTTGTTATTTTTTATAAGTTAGATGACCAGTTGGGTGCAATTTTTCCTTTAATTTATGAATCTTTCCCCACTAAAAATGTTACAAAATACATTATTCATTATATAGGGAACATAAAGTTTAGAAGAATAATAATAATTATTTCCTATGATAAATCTATCAAATTAAAAAATGTTAGAAGATAAATGTGAATGCCTATTATTTGATTTGATTTCACAATGTTCACACAAGTCCAAAGACTTGTGAACTTGTATGCAGTGGCGGAGCCAGGAATATACAACCGGGGGGACGACAACTAAACGTCGCATCATTTGACAAAAATATATTAAAAAAAAATAAATTAAACACAACGATAGGTTTATAGTTAAAATTTTACAAATAAAAAAGGAAAAATACACTTTAATAATCCCAACTATGGGCAATTTATCTACAATAATCCCAACTATCGTTTATTCTACAATAATCCCAACTATTAGGTCAGTTTTCCTCCAGTAGTCCCAAAAACCGGTTACCTGCTGAAAAGGTAAACTTTTTTTTTTGTTTTTTAAATGCCACATGTCAACACATGATTGGCTTAATGAAAAAAAATTAAAAAAAAAAACAAAAATCACCCGAACCACCCCTCCTCCCTTCAGCCACCATCGGGACACCGTCCCCTTCCCCAGCCCCGTCCCCTCCATCCTCCCTATCCTTATCGGAAAACCATCCTCCTTCCCCGGCCACAAGCTTGCAACCGTCTATCCTCGCCGCAATCCCGCAACCACCAACCCAAATCTGCACCAACACCACCGTTGGATTCTCTCTCCTGCGCCGCAACCACCAACCCAGATCACCCTTGTTAAATTCGTCGGTTTCGGTGGTGAGAGAAGGGAGGAGGGGCAGTTATAGCAGCGGATTCAAGTAGGGGGCAGGTTTCGAGGGTTGTTGTAGCTTAGGTTGGTAGTTTTCGGGGTTGGCGTAAGCTAGGTTGGTGGTTTCGGAGGTCGGGGGTGGGTTAGATGGGTGCTGCTGGTGCGATTTGGGTGGTTTGGCCGGTTTTGGGGGTGCGGCTGGGGGTCGTGGGTGAGGCTGGGGGTTTCGGTGGTGCGGCTGGGGGTCGTGGGAATCGTTTCCGGCAGGAGGTGGAGGTGGAGGTTAGGGGTGGAGGTGGTGGTTGGGCGGCAGGAGGTGGAGGTGGTGGTTAGTGTTGGCTGCCAAATTTTTTTTTTTTTTGGTTTTTTTTTTTTTGTTTTTTTGTTTTTTTTTTAGAACCACTCACACACTGACACGTGTCAAACAACCTACAATAATAGGTTGTTGACTTTTGTTGACCGGTTTGGGACTGGTGGAGGAAAACTAACCTAATAGTTGGGATTATTGTAGAATAAACGATAGTTGGGATTATTGTAGGTAAATCGCCCATAGTTGGGATTATTAAAGTGTATTTTTCCAATAAAAAAACGACAACTTATAATTAGTCCTACAATTCAAAAAAAAAAAGATGAGAAAAGTACATAAAGTTTATTATTAAATTATAATTGCATCCTTCGAGTCTTCATATTTTGAAAACGATCAATGATTTTTTCATCAGGAACTTGTAAGAACACTTGCCATCGTATATTCATAATTTCATATCATATCAATTACCATCGTATATTCATAATTTCATATCATACAATCCAAATAACCAAACAATTAAACACAAATAACAAGTTATAAAGTGAACTATTTGACAACCCTAACTAAACATTGGAATTCAAACAATTAACCATTAGAAAATTAGGATTTAAACAATTAACACTTTAAAAAAATTGGCACTTAAACAATTAAAAAAAATAATAAGATTTAGGGTTTAGAGGGTTAATTTATAATTAGAAGTTACTTACTTTGAATTTGGGGAAAAATCAGAGACAAATTAATTGTTGGTGTGCCGTCGCAATCAGCGTCGCCGGCGTCAGACACTCGGACGTGGTCTCGTCACTTCGTCAGTCAGTGACGTCACTCGTGTCTCGTGCCTCGAGCCTCGTGGTCCACTGGTCCGTGGAGTACAATTTTGGTCTAGAGGAATTGTAAAAGTCTTAATATTTTTTTTTAACTTTTTATGTTTGTCTTTTAGTATTTTTTATTCTTTATATTTTTTGTCTTATATGTGATATGTGATGTGACTTAACTTCCTTACTTTTGCTCTCTTTTTGTTTGTGGATCAGTACAACTTGTACCTTGTGCGTGATTTGCAAGGCTTTTTTTTTTTTTTTTTTTTTTTTTTTAATAATAAAAAACTGATTTTTTTTTTCCAAAGTGGGGGGACAGCTGTCCCCCCTTGTACTCCTCTCCCTCCGCCACTGCTTGTATGGCATTATATGTAAAGCTCTTGGCTATATAAGCCATGTTGCCGGTGCAATACTACAATTTACTCATCCCATTTTTACTTCTTCTTTACTTCTCCTTTCACTGATTAAAAGACTTCCTATTGATAAACCTTTAACACGTTATCAGCACCAGTTTCCAGTCAGGTATATTTATACCTACTTATAAAAATTTATAACAAATAATACTATCTACTTCTAAATGTTTCGAGGAGTATGCTCTATAGTTGCCCATATTTGGGATCCTCTATACCAGAAACTCAAACATTTACTGTATTATATATATATACCTCAAAAACAACGGTGAAAGTTCTCTTACTTGTGAATTCATTACTATCATCTTTTGTTTTATTCATGTCGATGTTTCTTTGTTTGATTCATGTTGATATTACATACTCATTTTACGTAAAAAATTTTAGTTATTGTAATTGCCTAGTAGAAACTTTGCATGCATATTATTAACTAGATTAACAAAAAGATGCAGCCTTTTATACTTATTATTTTTCTTACTTTTACATACTTTTTGTGTTTCTTTCCGTTTTCGAACTCATGATCTTTTATAGATATTAGGGCTCTTGGGCCACTATGGCTTGCATTCCCAGTGTGATAACCTTTTACAATTATAAATATATATATGGACCATAATTTTATGCCAGTACATTAGACTATTATATGATATTTTTACAGTTGTACAGAACAGTAACGGAAAAACCTACCTCTATAAAAGACGGATTTTTCCCCGATTTCACCACAAGTCCCTTATCCCTTCCCACTTTTTATCCAAAAATCACCTAAATATTTTATCACCCCCTTCTTCTCCGATATGTTCCCCGACGACGGCAACCAGAACACCCAAAACACCCACAACTTCACCTTTGAAGAAGATTTAAAGTAGATAAAACAATATTTCCTTCTAATTACGGCGCTTGTAGTTTTATTAGTAGCAATATTAATTTTTGTCATTATGTATAAGTAAAACTCACTTATTTTGTCGTTTTAGTATATTAAAAACTTGTTTTTGTTTTATTATGTTTGTTTGTTGTTATTAATCATCATTGAATTATATTACCGTTATCATTATAATTATTGTTACTACTGTTATTGTTGTCGTTTTTGCAACTAACATGATTAATTTTTGCCTAATCATGTAATTACTCACAATAATAAACCAAGGGGGAGAAAAGACTAAATTATTTATGGTTTATTATTATTAAATTTAATTATCACGTGTTTTATTGACCTAATTATAAATATGGAAGAACTAAACATGTGAGTTGTACATATAATTTGTCATTATAAACTAATTATCACGTAATTTGTTGTAGCTAAAATGGGAGACCTTATGAAAAGACAGTTCAACATCTTAGATTTATCTGGAAAGAAATTTCTGGAATGGAAAGTGGATGCAATGATGAATTTGAAAGCTCAAGGCTTGGAACACACTGTTAAAGAAAATAAAAGTCCCTCTGGTCAAACAACTGATACTACCACTTCTGCAATGCCTGTTGTAAAACCTGTTACTGAACAAGATAAGGCAAAAGCCTTAGTGTTGTTAAGGCATCATTTACATGAAGGCCTTAAAACTGAGTACATGATGGTTGAAGATCCCAAAGAATTATGAGATTGCCTTAATGAAAGATTTGGACACCACAAAAGGGTGATCCTTCCTAAGACATTATTTGACTGGATAAATTTACGGTTCGATTTTAAATATGTAATTGATTATAATTCAACCATACGTGAGATAGTGTCTATATTGAGATACTGTGATCATTTAGTTATGGATGAACAGATGATTGAAAAAACACTCACTACCTTTCATGCAAGTAACATACTGTTGCAAGAACAGTATCGTGAAAGAGGTTTCAAAAAGTTCAATGAATTAATGAGTGTATTGCTTGTTGCGGAACAAAATAGTGAACTTCTGTTGAAAAATCATAACCTGAGACCAACTGGGTCTTTGGCTACTCATCATGAGGCAAATGCAACAAATTCTTATCCACCCGAGTCAAATGCTACACGAAGAGGTGGACGTGGAAATTACAATGGCCGTGGAAGAGGCCGTGGAAATTATCGCGAACGCGACCGTGGTCGTGGTAGAAACAATTTTCAAAGAAACGGTAATTTCAAAAATTTTGAAAAACAGAAGGGACAGTCGTCTGGAAGCCACAAACAAAATCCTTCGAAAGGAAAAGACACATGTTACAGATGTGGCATGACAGGACATTGGGGACGTACTTGTCGTACGGCCAAACATTTGGTAGACCTTTACCAGGCTTCTGTAAAAGGCAAAGAGAAAAATGCAGAAGCAAATTATGTTAATGAGGAAAATGCTCCTTGTCCCAGCCTTGATGTATCTGATTATTTCATGGATAATGCTGAAATTGGAAATGATTTCATTCTTGGAGAAAACAACAATGATTAGGTTTCCCATCTACTAATGTAACATATGCTATGTTTTAATGTATTTTCTTAGTGTCCTGTATTTTAAATTTCTAGTCATGTACTTTAAATCTCTACCATCAATAAAAGTTTGTATGATATTATTCTAAACTAATCTCAAATTTATTTTATGAAGATATGGATCTGCCTGAAGTTAGTTCCGAATATCAATGCCTTTTGGACAGTGGAACAACACATACTATCTTAAAGGATAGAAAATATTTTACACAACTAAAGTTGTTTCAAGCAAATGTAAACACCATTTCCGGGTCAGCTAAATTAATTGAAGGATCTGGAAAGGCTTGTATAATGCTTCCAAATGGAACAAAATTAATAATAAATAATGCTTTATATTCGAGTAAATCTCGAAGAAATCTCATAAGCTTTAAAGATGTACGCCAAAATGGCTATCATCTAGAAACAATGACGACAAATCAAAAGGAGTATATATGCCTCACGTCAGAGAAACATGGCAAGAAACATATATATGAGAAATTGTCAGCATACTCTTTGGGGTTATATCGTATAAACATACGACCCTTGGAAATCAATATGGTATCTAACCAGAAGTTAGATAACAAACATTTGATTATTTTATGGCATGATCGTTTGGGACATCCAGCAACTGGGATGATGCAAAGAATAATAGCACATTCAGTTGGACATTCAATAAGAAATGTCAAAATTCCTCGATCAGATGAATTAACATGCTCTACATGTTCACTTGGCAAATTAATAATAAGGCCATCTATGAACAAAATTGCTACTGAATCTCCAAAATTCTTGGAAAGAATTCAGGGCGATATATGTGGGCCAATTATTCCAACATGTGGACCATTTCGATATTTCATGGTTTTAATTGATGCTTCTACACGATGGTCACATGTTAGTCTACTTTCAAGTAGAAATGTTGCCTTTGCAAAATTACTTGCTCAAATCATCAAATTAAGAGCACAATTCCCAGATCATACAATAAAGAAAATAAGACTTGACAATGCTGGAGAATTTACATCCCAAACATTTAATGATTATTGTGTGTCAATTGGAATTGATGTTGAACACCCAGTAGCTCATGTTCATACACAAAATGGTCTAGCTGAATCACTAATTAAGAGATTACAATTGATTGCAAGGCCATTATTAATGAGGTCAAAATTGCCATCATCTTCTTGGGGACATGCTATAATACATGCAACAGCACTAATTAGATTGAGACCTACAACTTATCATAAATTCTCACCACTACAACTTGTTTGTGGTCGAGAACCAAGTATGTCACATCTAAAAATCTTTGGTTGTGCTGTATATGTTCCCATTGCTCCACCCCAACGAACAAAAATGAAACCACAAAGAAGACTGGGAATTTATGTCGGGTTTGAATCCCCTTCTATAATTAAATATCTTGAACCATTGACTGGTGCGTGACTTATTTACGGCTAGATTTGCGGACTGTCACTTTAATGAAATAGTATTCCCAGCCTTAGGGGGAGAGAAAGTGGACCCACGTGAGAAAGAAATAGAACTTTTTTGGAATGCAACACAACTGTTGATGTTAGACCCACGAACAAACATGTGTGAACAAGAAGTCAAGAAAATTGTTCATTTACAAAGTATTGCAAATCAATTGCCTGATGCATTTGTAGACACAAAGAAGGTGACAAAATCACATATACCAGCAGAAAATGCCCCTGCACGTATCGAAATTCCAACTGGGAATAAGGCCATAGAAAGTGAATCTCAAGCACGCAGAAAGCGTGGTAGACCACTTGGTTCAAAAGATTCTAAGCCAAGAAAATTGAAAAGATTGGATGGAATAGAAAATGAGACTAATGATGTTCCCCCGCCAGAAGGTCAAGAAAGACCAAATGTGGATGAAAGTAAAGAAAATGATGATAATTCAAAAGGGGACGAACAAGAAGACAACCCTACGGGAAATGAACGAGATGTTCAAAACATCGATACCAATGAGATTTCAATGAATTACGTCTCTACCAAGAGTCAATGGAATAGGAAAGATGTTATCGTGGATGAAACATTTGCGAATTCCATCGCAATCGACATTGTGTCTGATGAAAATGATGTTGAACCAAGAACAGTAGAAGAATGTCGACGTAGGAGTGATTAGCCAAAGTGGAAGGAGGCAATGCTGGCTGAGTTAAAGTCACTTGAAAAACGAGAAGTTTTTGGAAATATAACCCTTACACCAGCAGGTGTAAAACCCGTTGGATACAAATGGGTATTTGTGAGAAAACGTAATGAGAAAAATGAAATAGTTAGATACAAGGCAAGACTTGTGATAGGTTGTCGTACACCTATCAAAAATAAATTCCTAACAAAACCAACTAACAATGTAGTAGGGTAAGTAGGGTCGAATCCACAGAGCTAGAGATGGTTATTCTATCTAACTTCTAAGGTATGGAGAAACTCAACTATGTCACGAAATTGGGATAGAAAAATAGTCTAAATTAAAAGAGGGATAAAATAATTAATAAAAAGACCTAGGGTTATGGTTCACCATGTTTATAGTTCTAAATCTATCAAATATCAATAACAATTCAATCAATCAATTATCTAGAGCAATTGCTAAGCCTACGGCCGGGTCTTAACGCTCTCAATTCAACATATATAGTTCGGTCGCTAACATAATCAGAATTGCTAATTGTAGGGAAGCCTCTAAAAGTAAGGTCTTTCGATTCAAACTCTTATTAACATGAATTAATCAAAAAATTGATCAGGTTGCAAGATTAACAATAAAACACTATCAATTAGAGAAATCAATAATCAAAATATTAAAATTATCAATCAAGATTCATAATATAAACATGGATTCCCAAACCCTAGAAATAAACTACTCTAGCATGAAATAAATAATTAAAACTAAATCTAAGGAATAAAACATAATTAAAAACAAGAAATAGATCAATGAATTGAAATAATAAACCCAAGAATCATCCATGGAAGAATCCATGGAGATGCCATGAGAAACTAGGGTTCGAGAGAAAACTAAAAAGAATGTAAAATAATAAAAGATATAAAAGGCATAAGGGAAAATATTAATCACTTGGGATATTTATAAACTTCCTAATCTAATCTAAAAATAATTAAAGAAAAGAAATAAGAAAATAATATATACATAAGTTGCAATATTATTGGATGATAAAGGATGACGTGGCACGAAGACTAAGTACGATGTGGGACGACGAAGCTACTCGAGGCTTCAAGGGCTGCTCGACCAGACCTGCGGGCGCAGGCCTAGCCGCGGCCTGGCAGTAGCATCAGGTGGCATCGAGTGGGCGCGGGGCAGAGGCGCAGCCAGCCCTGCGGTGTTACACCTCGTCGCTAGCTGATTGCATTGCTCAGATTGAAACGGCCATATCTTCTGTTCTAGGAAGCTTCTTTGGGCGTGTGACCTATCATTGGAAATCTCTTCAAGTCTAGTTTCCAACGTAATTTGAATCGCTTCAATCCGATCTTTAAAACTCAAGTTATGATCAAAAGAGTGATCAAAGGTTTGTTTTGCCACTTTACAAACCTTCGTTTTTCTTCGTTTCTAACTCAAATTCATTTCCGTAAAGTACATAATGACCCTTGTGAATGCTATATTCATGTCTCATGCACATATTAATCAAAATCAACATCCACATACATGGGATCTCTAATTAATAAACTCAATTCATCGGCTTCCATCCAAATATCATCCGAATCAACTCCAAACACTACGAAAGCGTCCAAATGTCTATCAAATCACCTGAAACATTAAGAAAAACACAAACGGAGCGTAATAGAGTACAAAACAAACAACTTATGTATTTACGACCTAAAAAGCGACTAAAAGACCTAAAAAGCAACTATAAACTTAGCATAAATGTGCCTATAAATCCTATATAAATGTGATTCATCAACTTGTAGCCCAAGGATTTTCTCAAATTCCAGGGATTGATTATGAAGAAACATATTCTCCAGTGGTTGATGCAACCACATTAAGATTTCTGGTAAGTTTGACAGTCACAAAAGGACTGCAAATGCGATTAATGGATGTAGTGACTGCGTATTTGTATGGGTCACTCGATACAGTCATTTTCATGAAAGTCCCCGAAGGACTAAAACTACCAGAAAACCACAAGCCTAAACAATTGCTTTCCATAAAACTAAAAAGGTCACTTTATGGATTAAAACAATCTGGAAGGATGTGGTATAACCGTCTGAGTGAATACCTTATGAGAGAAGGATTCAAAAACAACCAAGTTAGTCCCTGTATTTTCATAAAGCGATCACAATCAGGATTCGCTATCATTGCAGTTTATGTTGATGATTTAAATATCATCGGAACCCCAAATGAACTCGAGAAAACTGCAAAATACTTGATGAAAGAATTTGAGATGAAAGACCTTGGGAAAACTAAATTTTGCCTTGGACTGCAAATTGAGCACTTGAGTCATGGTATTTTTGTCCATTAATCAAACTATACAGAAAGAGTTTTGAAAAGATTCTTCATGGACAAAGCAACTCCAACCAACTTCCCAATGATTGTTCGTTCTTTGAATATGAAAAATGATCCATTCAGACCCCGAGAAGAAAATGAAGAGATTCTGGGTCCAGAAGTACCATACTTAAGTGCAATTGGAGCCTTAATGTACTTAGCTAACAATACTAGACCCGACATAGCTTTCTCTGTGAACTTGTTAGCCAGGCACAGCAATGCACCAACATATAGGCATTGGAAGGTAGTTCACTAGTAGAAAAATTGAAAAAGCACCGCTCAATGGCCACCGGTTTTTGAAAACCGATGGCTTAATAAATGGGCGGGATGAGGCAAAACCACATTGCCACCGGTTCAAAGAAACCCGTGGCAATAATGATAAAGGCCACCGGTTTTGAACCGGTGGCAATAATCAGTTAAAAAAAAGCCCCCCTTATAAACCCCAAACCCTACCTCTTTTACCTCTCATCAGCCGCTCCTCTTTCTCTCTCCTCTCCCCTCTCCTCTTTCTCTCTCCTGCTCTCCCCTCTCTTCTCTGTTCTCATCTCCTTCTCATCCCCTATCTTCGATCTCCTTCTCCTTCTCATCCCCTATCTTTCTTCGATCTTTCGATCTCCTTCTCGTCTCCTTCTCTTTCATTTCCAAGACCAACACCGCGAAGACATGCACGAGGTTAGGGTTTTAATTCGATTTAATTATGGGTTTTTTTTTCCTTTTTTTTTGAGTTCGTGAAAATCAATCCGTTTTCAACTCTTTTTGTTTTTTTGAGTTCGATTTAATTCTCAATTTGTTTTTAATTCTCGTTTTGAAAATCAATTCGATTTGTTTTTTTGAGTTCCATTTAATTCTCGTTTTTTCACTGATTTCTGGGATTTTGTTTATTTTTTTTTTCTGGGTTTTTTTTTCTGAGTTTTTTTTCTTTTTTTTTTTCTGGGTTTTTATTAAATTTCTGGGTTTTGTTTTAATTTGTGTGTTTTTTCTGGGTTTAAAACTGATTTTAATCGATTTATTTTAATCTATTTTGGGATTTTCTGGGGTGAAATCGATTTGAAGTCGATTTTTTTTTATTTTTTATTTTAATCGATTTGATTTCGATTTAAATTCTGGTTTTTTTTATTGAGTTCTTGGTCATCAATATCTGGGTTTTTTTTTTCTGGGTTTTTAACTAATTTGTGGGTTGTTTTTCTGGGTTTGATTTTATTCGATTAAAGGGTACATGCAGATCGTCCTTTTTTTTTTTTTTTTGCAGTTTATTTATTTTAATAGATTTATTTTTTTGTTTTAATTGGTGCAGGTATGTTGATTTAATTTAAATTGAAAAATCAAGCCGAAGAATCAAGATGCAAGAATTTTGATTTTGATGTTAAATTTTTTTTTTTTTGATTTATATTGTAAATTTTTTTTATTTATATGTTGTAATTGTTCGTTTTTTTTTTGTAGGAAATACTTTCGATTTTATTGATCTATATTGTAATTTATTTTTGATTATATATTATAAATTTTCGATTATATTTATCGTTATTGTTTGATTTGGATTTTGATGTTCTTATTTTTTTTATTTTATTGTTCTATTATATTTCTTTAAGAAAAAGGCAAAAAAAAAAAAAAATTTACATAATGGACATTGCCACCGGTTAACCGGTGGCATTTATATTTAATACAAAAAAATAAAATAAAGCGCCAACTGTTTTTGCCACTGGTTAACTGGTGGCAATACTTAATTTTGCCACCGGTTTTGAACCGATGGCTTTTCAACTGAGTATTGCCACCCCCCAAATGACCACCGGTTCAAAACCGGTGGCAATGGGGGGTTTTCAACCGGTGGCCATTAGCAATTTTCGCCTAGTGGTTCGACACTTACTCCGGTACCTACGAGGGACACAAGACCTTGGTTTATATTACCAACCAAAACAAGATGCTGCTCTCATTGGGTATGCAGACGCTGGATACTTATCAGATCCTCAAAATGCCAAGTCACAAAATGGATATGTGTTCACTTATGGCGGCACTGCAATATCATGGAAATCAACAAAGCAGACATTGACCGCGACATCATCAAATCATGCAGAGTTAATAGCTCTTTATGAAGCAGGACGAGAATGTGTATGGCTGAGGTCGATGATCGGTAATATCCAAAAGGAGTGTGGAATGAACGCAATAACAGAAATCCAACCATCATCTTTGAAGACAATACAACATGTATCGCTCAAGTAACTGAAGGATATATTAAGGGAGATAAAACGAAACATATTGTCCCAAAACTGTTCTTCACACATGATCTGCAAAAGGACGAGGAAATAAATATCCAGCAAATTCAGTCTTGTGACAATCTTGCCGACCTGTTTACCAAATCACTTCCTTCGAAGAAATTTGAGCAGTTAGTTCACAAAATCGGAACGCGACATCTCCGTAAACTATGCTGAAATCAGGGGGAGTATTATATGTACTGCACTCTTTTTCCCTTCGATCAGGTTTTTATCCCACTAGGTTTTTCCTAACAAGGTTTTTAACGAGGCAGTATACCAAAACATATAATACACTATCGTTGTACTCTTTTTCCCTAGCTATGGTTTTTATCCCTTAGGGTTTACCTAGCAAGGTTTTTAATGAGACAACATATACTTTTTCTGTATAATAAGTATGGGCATTCAAGGGGGAGTGTTAGAAGATAAATGTGAATGCCTATTATTTGATTTGATTTCACAAGGTTCACACAAGTCCAAAGACTTGTGAACTTGTATGACATTCTATGTAAAGCTCTTGGCTATATAAGCCATGTTGCCGGTGCAATACTACAATTTACTCATCCCATTTTTACTTATTCTTTACTTCTCCTTTCACTGATTAAAAGACTTCCTATCGATAAACCTTTAACAAAAAATACATAATTCTTCAAAACAAAAAATAATAACGAACATAGTCGACTCATAAAAATTTCTTGGCGTTTTACCAATTACTATCCTCTCCCTAATTTAGTCACGCCTCCAAAAACCCGTCAAAACTCAAAAGAGGGGGGAGACGGAGACGGAGACTACGACATCCCAAACAAAAACCCCTGCAAAACCCTCTTCTCTTTGTCTCCTTCCCCACAAAAAAACCTCCTCTATTCTTCACCAAGCTCCATATCAATGGCGACGCTACTACGAAGCGTCAGACGATCTTCTCTGTTAACCCTAATCAACAACTCCAAACGATCTACTTCTTCTCCGTCAATTTCTACGCCATTTGCTCGTTACTGTTCTTCTTCTTCAACCTTCTCTGCATCTTCTGATCCCATTCTCTCTCATAATTCTACGCCTCCTAAATCTCGATTTCTCTCTCTTCTTAAGTTCTCCGTTGCTGCCGCTGTCGTCGGTGCTTTTTCTACCGCCGGATACGCTACTTATGGTCAACTCTCTCTCTCCTCGTTCTCTATTTGTTTGTTGAGTTGTCATTGATTGTGTTTTTTCTGTTTATTGTGCGATTGACTTGCTGAAATTGTAAATCGTCGTTTTTTTTTTGTTTTTTTTATTTTTGTTCTTAATTGTTCAAAATTCAGGGAAAAAATTTATTCTTTTTTTGTCGGAATTTGATATGAATAATGATTTTCTATACTTACAATTACGATTAATATCCCAGTATATATATATATATATATATATATATATATATATATATATATATATATATATATATATATATATATATTCTAAAGAAATAGAGTTCAACATTTGTTAAAATTAATTAAATAATTAATTAATTGTTGAAGTTGGCATGATGCCAAGTTTGAATTCCATAACCACTTGAGTTGGGGGTTTGACTAATGGCCTCTATAATTGATGTTAATGTATGGCAGTAATGAAAGTGAATTTTTATGAATTTTTGTTTGGGAAGTCTTCTGCCAATAAATCACTCTCTCTGTTTAATGAAAGACACAATTTTGACAAATAATACCTTTCATTGTCTGTTAGTAAAAAAATTAAACAAAAATGACCTTATGAATACGTACATTGTGAGTCTATGATGAATTCAACAACATACACAATACTTGTTAATATGTAAATAGTGTAAAAAGTCAAACCGAAAAAGACAAGAACTCAAGAAGTATCTTTTTTGTCATAGAATTTTTTACCGTCCAGTAACACTTTGGCACTTGAGGGTGGCACTAGGTAGTATTGGAAATTTTGGAAGAAAAACACTAGTTTGGAGATGAGTTTGTGTTACCTTAGGGTGATACATTTCTTGCAAAATCACACTTCAACTAATCCTCATCATTGCCATTAATTTCCAGTTATCAAACAGGTTGTTAGTGTAATAGGGTAGACCAATGGCAGTTACTTAAGTAGAAGACAACTGTGAGATCAATTACAATCAAATACTATGTGAATATATCCAATCCATCTGGTTGGAGTTGGAGGAGCTTATTTAAGGGATATTTTTGCTAACGTTATAAATATATTGTTTGTTTGACCTTGATTCATGTTCGTGATGGAAAAGATGTATCAACTTATTACCAATTGCATGGGTAGGTGTGATTAGAATGTAATTATGCAAGCAAATGCTTTTGGAAGCAAACATATTAATGCTATCCATCATATGCTTGAGGTTGCTTATCTTATTCTCTCTACATTCTATTTTAACGTGGATTGGTAATTATAGTAGGTACTCTGTTTGTGCAGAGCTCTATGGGGATTTAGTGTGTTTTATATTTTGTATGATCACACTACATGTCAATTTGCTGGCTAATCTGCAAATCATTATGCTTCGTGCTTTCTATTCAAACACTGGAGTGTGTGTATTTATATTTCGCACGTGACAATATTTGTCTCTTTGCTAGAAAATAATAGGTTGTGCTTGATGTTTTCATGTTGGGGTACAATTCGTACAAGTGAGTAGTTTTCTGTGTCCTTTAGATTTTGATGCTCAGCACCCAAGTTTACTACCAAAATTTGAATGTGGGAGTGTATGGCTTTCTCTATATTTAAATTTATGAATCTATGTGGAATACCTTAATTGATTGAGATTAGCTAAGCAAGCTGCAATGATATGTAATCAACTTAAATGGGAGATCAGTAGCACGCTTTTATAAATGGTGGTATTTGGAAGAGACATTTCATGCTGACTTGTTACTTTGTTATCTCCTAGGCATTAAACTATTATGACAAGAAGGCTAATCATGTGCATTTAGATACTTTAATTTCTTGCCTGTAATATGCGTAGACTGATTCCATACAAAGTAATGTTGTCATTCTTGTGTCTAGGTTGCACTTCTTATGTTAAGCATCTCAAAACTCAAATGATCTATTAAATTATCCTTTTTATATCATATAAACTACTAGTACCAATTAGTTTTTTAGATTTGAACATCATTTGATTGAGTTAGCTTTATTTTCACTGGCGCAGCATACACTGCTGATGAAGTAGATGAGAAGACCAAGGCCTTTCGATCTTCAATTAATCATCCCATGATAGATTCTTCTATCACTATTGAAGTAAGTTCCCATTATTGTTTAATGGATTTTAGCGAAAATGTTTGATGCTTCTTGATTTTAGTGTATGAAAGATTGTTGAATTACTGAATATTGGATGTGCTGAAGTGGGTGTAAGGCCCACTATTTTTTTTTTTTTATAAGTAAACATTGCCTGATATTTGTCAACGCAAAACATAATCTCCTATTCAAAAAGGATCAAGCAACATAGATGATTCATTAGACTAACTATTCAATATCCTATTTAAAAAGGAATATAGAATTGTATTTCAGTGGGTCTCTTAGAAGCTGAACTACAAAGAGTAAAACATTAGACTAATTTTAACATAGGAAGCAATCCATTCAAATATGCAATACCTCAGCGTTGTATATTGTGAGCAGTTCATGTATTACGTGGAAAAAAGAAAAAAGATAGGGCCTTTTTACTTCTTTTTTTTAGAATGACTTATATTTTGTGGACAATTTTGCAATGGGGCTACAATTTTGTGGACAATTTTGTAGCCATTTTAACTTTATAATCATGACCATTCATTTTTAATACTAAATCTACACCATTCACTAAGTTGACAAAAAAAAAAAAATTAAGTTGACCATTAGATATTTTAAATATTGTACCTTAAGCAGATCCTCTTTGGCTCTTTCATTCCCTCTATTTTCATGAATCTCGATATCCTCTCATTTCTAATGCAAGGCTTTAAGCTATTTACATGGCTAATTAGCGGAACGTCGTTCTCATTTTTATTTTATTTGTCGGTGTAATCGGCATTCTTAATTAATTAGTGTAAAAAGTGCTTTAATTAACATGATATCTTATTTTGCAATAGGCATTCTTCATCACTGAATGTGTATTATCTCCAGCTTTTTGCAATGGTGAAAGTAAAATCCATATTCAGAGTTTCTTTATCCCAGAAATGACATAGATGCTGTACTATAGAAAAAATTTAAAATCTTGATTTTTTTTTTTTTTCATGTTATATGATCTTGGTTTTCTTTAGCCCACATCTTGGTGAATTAGTAAAATAAAGCAACTTGATCACCATGAAAATGATATGAATATTTGACGGTACAGACTTCTACCATTTTGCAGTTTTTGCCATTTCTATGAAGAAAGCTGTTACGACGTTTTTTTTTAGGTTTTTTTTTTCAAGGTCAAAGTATAAGAAAATGGCTGAACAAGATTAATCCAAATAAATGAAGGGTTGAGATTTACCCTCATTATAATGGATACATTTTTAGTGTGGCTATTGAATAACCTTCCTATATTCTGTTTCAAAAAAATAAGAAAAAAGAATGATTTGTAGTGAAATTAATAGAAAAGTAACTTGCATCATTTGAAAGATCATCATAAAAAAAAAAAACTTGGATACTTACAATACCATGTACTGGGGATTTGTGCTTGTTAGAAATTGGATACACTGCCTTCACAATCAAAGCTAAAGAAGCACTTGAAGGTCCTTCAAAGCAAGCGCAATTGCAACGGCATGCCGCAATCTAGGAATGCAAATAAAAAAATAAAAAAAAGCTGTCAAGGAAAAAATTATTTTAAAATGTTTATGAAAAAACATGGTGGATTTTAAAAATAAAGGATCATAATTGAGTTGATCATGTCTTACCAAAAGAATATCTATGTTGCCTTGTCTTTGACCGTTTTATTAAAACCACCCTTCCATGTCTGCAACCCGTGGAAGAGGTAGGCCAAGAGAGTCGTTCCAAGTATGGTGCTTCACCTTCTCCAATTTCTCAACAAATAGGATAGACATACACTGAATGTTGCCCATTGGAGGTGGGGACAACCATGCAGGAAATGATTGCGAGGAGAAATGCAATCATAATGTGTTTAAGATCATTGGCCTTTTTAGTTGCAATTGCTTTCAACTCGGGACATACATGCATTATTCTTCTTCATAGGTGACAAATAGAACACCTGTTGAAAGGCAGTGGGATCATAGCCAAAGGAGGTGCTGAGTCAAGTACAATTCGTTCTTGAGTGTTGTAAGGTGTGGCTGGATAGATTATAGTAATCAACCCCCGAGGAGTGGACATATTTTGACAACAGAAAATCTATGAGAGGAAGTAAATTGCTAGAGCCCTCCACTTTAAGGAGGCAGAGTAGACAACTAGCACCATCGTTGCTTTCATCCATAAAGCATCAAAACTCTGGATCAAGGGCGAGGGCTTGGCATAGAGAGGCAATGTTAACAACTCTCCCACTACCCTTAGTTGCCATATTGTAAGAATTGTCCCAGCAGCAATTTAGCGTCAGAACTAAAAAACAGCGAACACAAGTTACCCCAAATCAACAAGTAATCAGGTAAGAGTAAACTGTAAACATCAATGACAATCGTAAAATTTAGTGCTGCTCTCAAAACCAATGATTTCAATGGATGTATTGTTTGGCTACGCAGGGTAGATTATCAAAGTTTTGATTCAATGTGATGCCCTTTGTGTCCTATGCATTCAGGATATGGAGAGCATCCATCACCTATTCTATGAATGTAGTGTTTCTGCTGAAATTAGGAGACAGATTCTCTTATGGTTAAGCTATGACAGACTGTAAAGCTGGCAATTGGAGATTCATTTTATGAGAACACATTCAAAGATAATTTAGTGACAGTGGCAGATCTAGGAATTTTTCCTTACAGGTTTGAGTCTTCAAGCACATATAGTGAAATCAAATACCATAATCTGAAATACAAATAAACTTATAATTCGAGTGTGCACGAGGTTCAATTTCTTGTATTGGAGGTTCCTTTTTTACTAGATATGTTTTAACATAATCTTACTAGATTTCCCAACTGAACCTGCTAAACTGCCACCAGGTAATACAATTAATAATATGCACATTGTCTCTTTACTTAAATTTACTTTTTTTTTTCATTTCTTGTCATGACTTGGGCATGGGTTGTCAAATAAATACAGTTGACCAGCTGTTACAGATGGATATTGTGTCCATAATCTAGAACATAGGCTTAAAAATGTTAGCCTGTTGGACTCATGGTAAATTCTGCTTAATTGATAAGCTGTATTAATAGTATACAAAGATCATGGTGTATTAAGTGTATTAAGTGTGGCGCTCTAAGTACTCCTAATTCCTAAAACTTCCTCCTTTGATTTCATGTTGTACCTGTTCCATTTTTTATGTTGTAACACTAACATTTCTTATTTGTATGTCAGACTCTCCCGCATCTGGTCTATTCTGCTGTTATGACAGGTAGATCTGCCTCTTTCCTCATCCCTGCTTCCCTTTTCTCCTTTGATGGTCTATTATTTCCTTCGGTTTGACATTGCTTCCCTCGCTTGATCTCCCAGGCATCTACGAGCCATCAATGAAAAGCTAAATTATGAAAATTTATTCTTCTGTAGTTGATTGTTTATTCAATGTTTTCAATTTCTCAATTAGCGGAAAGAAACACTCTTACAATAATATTAGACGGATATTATTCCCAGAAATCAGTATAACTTTGTGGATTATCTAGAATATGATAACAATAGCTTTGAGGTAGGGTGTTTGTTCCCATTGGATTATTCTCATTGGAACTCTTTACTCTATTCAGATGTGAGCTGATTTGTAGAGAAGTAGACGAGGAAGCATGATTCTATTTCATCTTTGAATTGAAATGAATTGCCTTAAAATTCTTAAATGAACTTGTCTTAACAAGTAGTCATTGCTATCTACGTGCTGCCGATGAAATAGTAAAACTTAATTTGACTTCTTGAATTGACATGCAAAAACTGGCGTGAGTTTAAAACTCTTGTCACCACTCACCATACCAATCTACGACCTGTTAAAGAAATGTTGAGGCCAAATTCTATTTTTTGCTGGCTACTTTTTCTCTCTTCTAATAGTAAGTTTTCTTGTGAATTTTTTTTTATCTTCGAATCGATTTCCAGTAATTGGTAATTGTTCTACTTTGTGCATACCAGAAATTGTGCTAGTTCGTTGAAATGTGTTATTCAATTTCAGTCTTTCTATCATCTATTACAGTATTATCTGTCCCCTCATTATATTCTTCTTTCTTATTCATCTTTGTAGTTCCTTCTAAAGCTGTTGATCTTTACCTGGATATAAGGCGCTTAACTGAAGGACATATACAGGTAATTCTATGATTTTTGCATTTCTATATTATGAATTTATGACCCTTGCTCCTTCGGTGGCTAAATTAACCTATATTTTCTTCCAGGAGATAGCTGAACCTAATTATGAAAAACTTCTCCCTGATTTGGTTAAAGAACACGAGCAATTAAGAATTTTCACACTTGTTTTGGATCTTAGTGAGACATTAATTCTTCATGACTGGAAGGTGAGTTTTATGTTACTATTTAAGCATTGGTATCCCCTGATGTTCCACCAATCCAGCATTCACTTCACTATGTTATTTGATTTGGATATTTCTTACTATGTCAGACGTCTTTTTCTTCTGGCGATCATTCATTATACTCCCTTACTATTCTTCTGTTGATATAGATAAATAAAATTTTGTGTATTGGCTTCTAAATTACAATCGACAACAGTGCAATATGGAATTGTTACCAGATCTTCTGATTATATGTTTTCTTGTTTCTATCTAAAGCGTGAGATAGGTTGGTCTACTTTTAAGAGACCGGGACTGGATGCTTTCTTGAAGCACATGTCTGAAATTTATGAGATAGTTGTCTATAGCGATAAAGTGGTATGTACTGAACTTCATAGTTCAAAACTTCAAATACTACCTAATACCATTTGACTCATATCACTTTGTTAAATTTGTTATTATGACTTGTTCAGCTGGAGGATAACATATATGCGAAGCTCATGGAAAAAGGTGTGCATCACGTTCTGGGAAGGGCCGCCACTAAATATCAGGATGGAAAGCATTTCCGGGTTTGTATTTGCTAACTTGTACTATTCTATTTTCCTTGTTCAACTGTTTCCAAAGTGACGAAAGACCTCAAATGAGATTTTTTTTTTTTGCGCTTTGGGTATATTGATTTGGGGAGATCTATGGAGTTATAAGGCTTTCTACTTGTTGCCTATTCTCCTATTTAGCAATCACGTAGAGAATTTATCATAGCTAGTTAACAGTTTGGTTAATCATGATGCCAAATGACTTGAAATCAAGGTCTGTGATAAAAAGCATTTGCTTGCATTTAAAGCGTGGGTAGATGGGTATATACGGTATTATAGATATTTGGCTTAATTTTTCTTTCTCTAATTGGTCATAATATGCAAAGGACGGTCAATTTTGTGTTACTTGATGTTTTGCATTAAACACCAGACCAAGAACTTTTTATAAAATGGTGAAACAGAACTGGTCACCCTAAGTATGATAATTCTGCTACTGCATGATTGTAATGAAGATTGATAATTAGACTATGAGATTTTTGAGTGTATATGCCTTTGCTTGTTATGCATCTTAATTTGTCCATTGTTATTTAAGGCGTAAGATCGACTATTACTTGGCTTTAGATTATATTGGATTAATCAGAATGTCTCAGATTGTTCTTATTTTGTTATGAGACAGACAATTAATTTCAGACCAAGGGTCTTGCAGAAACAGCTTTCTGTTCACTAGGGTATTGCTGCATACATTAACCCTCTTCCACCTAAGCCATTCTGGAAGGGAGACTCTTTAGACAAAGCAGAGCAATGTTGTTGCTATAGTTGTGTCTTCATATTCTTTTGTCCACAGCGACTTTTCTGTGGTGTGTTTTATTTTTGGCTGTATTTTCAGGCCTTGCCCTTGAGACCTGGGCTCAAGCCAATAGTTTTTGCCACTTTTATATCAAAATGAAAAGATATGTTCGCATTCTGATTTTTAGATAGGAGAGCATAGGAGCTCTGCTTGAAAGCTGGGCTACACTACCCTCTCTACTCGTCCATAATAAAGACTGTATCTAAGTTGAGAAGACCATTCTCTTTTGTAAGGTCCCTGATAGTTTTTGTTAGTGTTGATTTATTGAGATTATAGATTAGATGGTTTGAAATTTTGAAATACAGAGTGCGTAATTTCTTAAGCGTGGCTATCCTCTACAGTAACTTGTATCTTTGGTAATTTCCCATTTTTACTGCAACTTTAATTCATGTTCCAAGCTCTGCCGTCAAATTATTTTTGCTGTTGGCATTGGGATCTGTTGTACATGGTTTATCCTCCCATGTCATTCATTTGAGATAATGAATATGGCTTTTTGTCATCTGTCTTTTGTCACAACTATGCAGGATCTCTCCAAGCTAAATAGGGATCCTTCAAGGGTTATCTATGTGAGTGCACATGCACTAGAGACTTGCCTTCAGCCTGAAAATTGTGTTTCTATCAAACCTTGGAAAAAAGAAGCTGATGATACGACATTGATTGATCTTATTCCATTTCTTGATTGTGAGTACCTGTCAGGCTATATCAGCTTCTTGTAGTTGTCACATTTCCAGTATAGAATTTGTAGCAATGCATTTTTCAGAATGGTTGCAAATTACGATTAGCTGTTCACTCTCTCTCTCTCTCTCTGACACACTGATTTATTATATTTTTTTTTTTTTATCTTTGTAACTGAACAGACGTTGGTGTTCAAAAACCTGCTGATATAAGATCAGTTTTGGCGTCATACCAAGGGAAGGATGTTGCAAGCGAATTCATTAATCGTTCAAGAGAGTATCAAAGGTAATAGTAACTACACCTTGAACATTAGTAAACTACTGTACATGAGTATCAGCTTATAGGAATGCAGTTGATGTCTAAGGTGATTTTCTCACATCAAATAAGATGCACATTCCACTGCCTCTGCTCATACATAGGCGTGCTTTCTACCTATGCGTCATGTCAAATATGTCTGCCTGTCTGGAGGGTTCTCTCATTGATTAATAATTTTGATAAGAAATAACAAACGACCTGTTAAACTAAAGGGTATTATACAAAAGGTAGAATAAAAACGTTTCCTTTTAACTCGTATTCCACCTGGCGACAATTGTTCCACCTTTCAACTTGCATTGTTGTTTGAGTCCGTTTGCCGTGTTCATCAGATTACTGTAGTCTTCTATGGAGATTGATCAAGGTCATTATGTTGATGACTTTACGGCAGTGTTCCCTGACAACTTATGCTTTGTGCTCCTAACGAAATATATAAATGATGTTGCAGGCAGATTGGGAAGAAACAAAACGCCTTCCGTTGGAGCCGCCACTCATAGAAGAAGCAACTGTGCTTCCCATAGAATGTTATTATTTACTAGGGGCTGGTTAAGTGACACTTCTTTCAAATTTTCTGCTTGGCATCAAAATATGATACACATGTCTGACAGCTCGAGGAATTTCTGAGTAGTTTGTAAATCTTGTTCTTACTGAACCTGATAACAATTTTCAATCTATAGAGTATAAATCTTTTGTTCAGAATGATCTTAACATTGCAGCTAATTTACTTCCCGAAATAGTAAAGAAATTTTTTTTGCAGGCTTTGATTTCTCTTAAACACTAAATTTGCATACTGTCCAGGTTTCAAGTTTTGAACCTGTAAGATTCCATGATGTTGATTTAAGTTCTTAAAAAGCTCTTAACTAATTTAACTTTCAAATGAATGTTAAGGATAGAAGTTCAATGGATACAAAGTCTGCGATTTTTTCATACATTCGCTGTGATTGTCCCAAGTGCAATCAACATCATCTAATCATATTGTTCAATTTCGTATCAAAAAGATATGTGTTTTTTACATATATTTGTTGTATTCTCTATCTTTTGTGTGATTGGTATAGTATGAGAGAAACTAACAAAATTTTGAAACAAAATATATTTTTTTTGTTTATTTGTATAATGTCATCATTGATTCATTGGTTGGCTGAGTAAGGTCATACATAACTCAAACTTACTCGTATTACATAGCCTTCAATCTGACTTATGTCACCTCATATTGTGTAGATCCTAGAACACTGCATTCACAAGCCTACTGCATTCACAACCCTACTGCACAACTTTTTTGTAAAAGATATATAATCAAAAGTTGCATTAATTTTTGTGCTTTTATTTCAATATTTATTATTAATCCTAACAACGATTATATACCCGAGAGCAAGGTGCATCAAAGGGTAATATTAAATGAGCAAAAAAACGTCCTTGGATGTATCTACCTGGCCACCTCTGTACACCCGGAAGTATATAAAAAGGTGATGCAACAAACCAATCCAAACCAAACTGCAAAAACTATGGTTTAGTTAGTGGTTTAAATTAACTTTATAATTAATAATTAAATACCAAGAGACTTGGGAAGGAGAGTACAATTCAAAGAAATTGAATGATTGGATGCTAGAAATTACTTTGTTTACTTAAAAAAAATGGTAGTTGGAGTTAATTTAATAGTGAAAAAGTTAGGTCTTAGGTGTTGTAGCAATTTTTCCTTTTATTAAAGTTGTCATCTTTTATGTAAATCACATTTATGTATCACATATAAGTGAATTTACATATTTGAAGATAATATATACTCCTTTCGTTGTATATTACTCGCAACAAAGGATTATTTTTTTTTTTTTTCTTTTTGTGACGATTAAAGGTAATGTTTCATTTAGGAACATTATGCCTATTTCATGATCCCAATTCACAATCAATCTCGTGTCAAATGCCAAATAAATCTAAACATTCACAACCAATCCCGACCCTTGACAGTTTGAACTCATGTAATTTTTATTATTATTATTATTATTTTTTTTTTTTTTGACAAACTCATGTTGGATTTGATTACATGTAATGACTTGTGTTAGAGTTACACCCTGTGCTTTTTATTACTGCCCCCATTTATCACTTGTGTCAATGTGTAAGTTTGAAAACTATGCATTAAGATAGTTTTAATAAGTACTCACATAACTATTTTAAACCTTAATTTTTGTAAGAGAATTTTTAATCTTAAATACTCCATACTGTCAAGGGAAGTATATTTTACCTTACCAATCTTTTTCATTTGACCTCACCTATGTGACCATTTGTCAAAATGTGATTTTGAGAACTACTTTTCATCCTAAATTAATTCTCCCAAATTTATATTAGGAAAATTCCCTCAAATTCTAGAACATAAGTTGTCTTACTATTTGTTTCAAAAAAAAAAAAAAAAAAGTTGTGTTAATATTAAGTTTTTATTGGTGTAAAGTTTCTCCATAAAAAAAAGTTTTAATTGGTGTACCATTTTTTAATTGTATTTTTCAATATAATGCCAGAAACAAATAAAAAAAAAAATCAAAATCAAAATCAAGTAAAAACAAAATATCCCTTTCTATAAGAATATTTTCTCTGACAATTCTGGGTTATTTGGGCCACTTTCTCCGACCTCTGCCACTCTCTTCACCTCCACTGCTCTTTTCTCCTCACACCAATCAACAGGTTTTTCTCCTTTTCCATTTTTCCTCATTTTTCTGTTTAGATTTTGCTTTTTAAAAACCCAATTTTTTTATTTCTGAATCATTTTTTTTTTTCTTTCTTTTTTGAGAGATTCTATGATTATGATTATTATTTTTGTGATAATCATCATACACGATTAAATTTCATTAAAAAAAACGAAATTTTCAATCACTATTTTGATTCTTTCCCATCTTCATAATAAGAAATTGTGTTGAATTTAACATTTTTTTTGGTTAAGAATGATAATGCTTGAGAATGAGGAAAGGTTTATTTGTTAGTTTTGTATTATGGTTATTAGATTAAAGTGGGTCAATTTTTTTTTTTTTTTTTTTTTATTTTTATTTTTTTTATTAAAGAAATCATAAAATTATGAATTATTATTATTGTTATGTATATTACTAGAATGAATGATTATTAATAACTTTTTTTTTTCTTCCCAAAAGTATTGATTACAATTGTAATTGTTCTAATATGTAGTTCTCATCTTTGAAGACTTGAAGTAATAGTAATGGAATTGTTAAACAATTGCTTGCAGGTTTCCTTACTACAACCTCGAGTTATCTTGACTGTGAATGTTTCTTGTCGATGTTGTAGCTTCTAGTCGATGCCTTAACCCGGCCCTTAACGAGGAGGAGGTTGATGTTATTGTAGGAGGAGGTTGATGTTGTTGTAGCTTCTCGTCGATGCCTTAACCCCGAATTTGCCTGTTTCGACGAGGAGGTTAATTGATGTTGTAGCTTCTCGTTGATGCCTTTTTGTCATTGTCATTATTTTGCTTGTTTCGACGAGGAAGAGGTTGATGTTGTAGCTTCTCGTCGATGCCTCTACTATTACAATCAAAGAGGCTATGTTTCTCTTGCTTTTACCTCTTTGCCTCGCTCATCCTCGCCTTCTATGTCTCTATCTCCCCTAGCATGAAATGCCTCCTTTTTCGCGCTGCTCCCTATGATCCCATCCAATTCCCCCTCTTCTCTTACCCTTCGTCTTATGGCGAGCACAAGCATGTTCTTCCTACTCTTCGTTCGTCCTGTTCTTCCCCTGTTTTCTTCTCAGGTATAACTATCCAACTATATATTTGGGGTGGACTAATCTTCCCTTCGTCGTCTTCTTGTTATATATAACTTAAATGTGTTTTTCCATGTTTGTTAGATTATCCATCGATCTTCAAAGAGATACAACAAGGTTGTCAAGATCGAATTGATTCGACTTTGAGGTATATGCAAGGGAAGGCTGTTACATTTGGTGGGAATTTTAGCTTAGAGAAGAGGATTAATTTTTTTGATGCATTTGAACAAAATATAGAATTCCCTTGTGGATTCTTTAAGCCATTTCCTATCAATGATTATGGTTAGTACACTTAATATTATGACTAACAAATAAACATTCAATAATATTGTTCAATTGATTTTGAAAACGAGTTTGTATGATACATAGTACTATAATGATTGTTTCAGATCGAGCAGAAATGGAGAGGTGGAAAGGAGTGGTAGTAGTATCCGCGATTTTTGGTGATCATGATAAAATCCGGCAACCAAAAGGGATTGGTTCTAAGACATTAGACATCACTTGTTTCATCATGTTTGTTGATGATGTTTCATTGAGAGGCCTTGTTAACCACAACTTAATTTCGAAAGAATCGAATGAATATAAGGTTGGTGTATGGAGGCTAGTCAATGTCTCATCCCAAGGGTTGTATCGAAATCCAGCCATGAATGGTGTGATACCAAAGTATCTTGTTCATAGACTTTTTCCTAATGCAAAGTACAGTATTTGGGTGGATGCTAAATTGCAACTTGTGGTTGATCCTTTGCTTTTGATTCATTCCCTTGTAATCAAGGAAGATGTGGACATGGCCATTTCGAGGCACCCGTTTTTCACACACACCATGGAGGAGGCTATGGCTACGACACGGTGGAGAAAATGGTTAGATGTTGAAGGAATAAAGATACAAATGGAAACTTACTGTGAAAATGGGTTACGTCCTTGGTCATCTAGTAAACTACCTTACTTATCCGGTAATCTTCTTTTCTATATTATTATTATTATTATTTTCCGTTCAATATTGACTTTTAATAAATATTAAAAATAATATAAACAAACCGATAAAAATATACTCGCATATACTTAAATTAAACAATGCATCATGTATGGATATAGATAAAATGGAGTTTAATAAAAATATCATAGCAAAACGTGCATTAACAATTACAAAGCCTCAAATCTGAAAATTTGATTTATTTGCTTTACTATGACCTTAATTTTAAAGTAGTAGAAAAATGTTTATTATAGTCTCTTGAAATTAAGACTAATATTACTTGTAAAGTGTACTTGAACCTCTAATTTCGGCTTTTTTGTTTAAGAATTAAAAGAAGCGTACGTATGTAAAAATCAATGAGGATTTGCACTAATAATTAAAAAGAGTGTAATTGATCACTTATAGCTTAAAATTGAAGTATAAGACACACTTTTTCTTGTTTAAATATATATAAAAATGGATTAGCCGTATATATGAAATCTAACTATTACAAGTAAACTTGTAATGTAGGACATATCCACCTAACTTGCATGCGTATCCTTATGGTATATAGATAAAGCAAGGTTAGGAATTTAGGATTGATGATTGTACTAATCATAGTAAAGTCATTGTCCCACTTAATTAATACTATTAATTAGTACTGTTTTGGTGTTACCTGCTCCAATATCTACTAAGTAATCATATATTCTAGAAGAGCATTTGTGCAAGTTCCCTCCACTCCAACAATGATGTAGGTTTTGGGCCGGTTTCGAGTTCTTTTTATCCCGATATGACCTGACTTGACCTTTGAAATAGGAAGATTATAATCCACATACATTTCTTTCTTTTTTCTTTTCTTTTTTTGAAAGAAAATTTTGTTTTTAATTGAAAAAAACTTGAGCCGACAATATATTAATTATTGGAGGGGAAAAAGTCATTATTTTAATTAGAATTTTTTATTGATTCATCTTTGTGAACCTATATATTAAACAATAAATTAAACAAAACATCCAAAGAATCATGTTACAGAAGCATTTAATATATTATAACAATATCCATGTCTAATATATATACCTGGGTGCATCTAGTACTAAACATATACTTACACACACGAGTTTTACACACACGAGTTCCAGTATGGAATATAATGAAATATTTGGATATGATTCATTATTTTGTGAAGTAATTAAATAGTGTATTATGTCCACATATCGACTTGCATTAGCTAATACGTGGATTGAGAAGTATGAATTAATATTGTCCATAATTTGTTAAAGGACAAGATGATGCATTGCTGGATCTAGTTGTTTAACATTAAATTACCACATTTATGTGACACGAGATCCCCATCTATTATTAAATTCTTTTGTTAATGGATTTTAGGATATGATGTTACTCACATGACTGATAACTCTTAGCAAAATTGGGTGTTTTAGTTTTTCATCTTTCTTCCATCTTTTCACTTGTAAAAGTAAAAGTAAAATCAGTATATGCTTAGATAATTTTTTGGTACGAATGAGTTACAAGGGTAATGGATTTTTAATTTGCGACCTGTTGTATTCGTACACAAACCCTCAGTCTTAACCACTAGGCCAAGACCTTATTGGTTGTGGGTGGGGTTTGTTGACGAATAATAATACCATATGCTTTAGAACATAGATGGTGTGCAACATCAGAAAATGGACAAGAGGTAAAATTGAAGTGTCATTGTCTAGCTAATTTAACACTAGTTACCATGAAATATTGAAATGAATGAAAGTGAGATCTTTGAGATGGATTTTGTCAACATATATACAAGTATAATAATAGGTAGGATTAATGATAAATGATATGAGAAGGTGATCTGAGTTCAGAAAACTACAACTTGATTCCAACATTTTCAAGTTTCAATTTTTTCTGAGGGCCCAGACCTTGTATGTTCATGTCTTATGATAAGTCACTTTGATTTTACTGTTTGTAGCTTTTTGGTCTACATAAAAAGAATGTCTCTTTCAATCTTTTATTCAGTCCCACAGCCAGCTATATTTTGGAACCATACTTTCTCATTTGTAATGGAAGATAGATAATGGAAGATCAGGAAACTTCGCTTTTCAATTTTTTTTTTTATTTGTTTTTTCTAAAATTATTTTTATTTGAACTTGTAACTTGAAAGGTGGAAAAAACAATAAGGTTTTGGCTTAGAGGTTAAGATCGAAGGCTTGTGTACGAGACAACACTTTGGTAGTAGATAGATGATTGCTTTAATTTGATGAATCCTCCTTGCTATTGGCTTAAATTAATACTTCGTATGAATAATTTTTTTGCTATCAACATTTTATGCAAGTGTTTTTGAAGGTTATGTGCATATTGTAACGAACTGGTGGTTGTTGCATTTAAAGTTGACAGTACAAATAATGTTGCATTAGTATGTACTCCCTCTGTCCCCAATTGTTTGCCCCAAACCATAAATTCACTTTATTAAGGCTTTGGGCAAAAAATAGTGCACATGGGTTGACACAAATATCAATGAGGAGAGAGATAGAGAGAGTGCAAGTGGGAAAACATGTCAAAAATAGTATTGGGCAATCTTTTGGGGACACCTTAAAAAGGAAAGTGGAGCAAACAATTAGGGACAGATGGAGTATTATACTTACAAAGTTACAAATTATAATAAATACGAGCAATACCCAATCAATTCCTTAGATAAACAAAATTTGTTTATCTGGGGGTATAATTGTCTTTTCAAGTATCAGTGGAGGGGTATATGCGTCTTTTCATGTACTAGTTGAGGGGTATATGTGTAATTTCCTCATCAAACAATAAAAGCAAACAGTAATTGGACAGCTCACCAAAAGTACTGAATAAATGACCCTGCTTATAAAATATATTTACAAAAATGTCATCAGATTAACAAAAATTCGTTTATCTGGCAGATTAACTTGTATTTTCCCAATAAATACTTACAAGTATATAATGTATTGATGATATTTAAACGATAGATGACTTATCATTTGTTGCATGCTAGATTGTTCAATATGTGGTCGAAAAATTATGTTTTGAGAAAGGGATAAGACTTGATTCTTATTCTTAGCAAGGATAAGTTTTCGATTTTTCGGCCTCTTGTTTAAAACACTTACATGCATAATTTTTATTGCGATGTACTATCTTATGAGTTGTGTGTATAAACTAGTACATCCCAAATTCATAGACATATTTGATTTTCAAAACATGCTAATTGTTCCAACAAAATTGTCAAAAACTATACTGACTTGTGATGTAAATAACAAAACATTTGATGAGGCAACAAGTTTTAGCAGCAGTGTATGAAAATGAGTTGTGTTGATTTCAGACGTGCCAGATACAGCCTTGATACTGCGAAAGCACGGAGTAAGTAGCAATGTCTTCTCATGCCTGATGTTCAATGAGTTAGATGCCTTCAATCACAGAGATCAGCTGGCCTTTGCATATGTGAGGGACAAGATGAAGCCTAGAATCAAAATGAACATGTTCGAGGTGGAAGTACTTGAACAGATTGTATTGGAATACCGGCACAACCTTAAGCGTGGCAGCTCTTCTACCACTCCTGCAGACAAAATCAAAGTCACAAGGGCTCAACCAGATGTTTCGAGGGCCAACGGCCTTGGCAAGTGTCAAGGGTATTTTTTGGAGATGTGGGGGGAATCACATTATTGATCCTTCTTGTTTTGGAGCAAGTATAGTAGGTTATTCTTTTATTGTTGTTTATAGTCATATTTAGATAGGTTTTAGACATATTTGATCGAGTAAGGAGGAAAAAAAGGTGTAGAAAATGACATTTTTCAGTACTTTGCATGGCATTTACATCAGATTTGGTGCTAATTTGTGCACCATTTATTCTTATGTTAAATGCATTCTAAGTCCCTGCTGTTTTGTACTTCATACTTCTTCAATTCATGGTGTATATAATTTACGTAGTTAAAAGAGATACAGATGATCTACTCACAAAGTTGACCAAATTTTATGGAAACCTATTAACTGATTTATTTGAGAAGTTTGCTCAGAAATATGTTCTTTGTTAAGAAAATATGGAATTGTTGTGTATATGTTTGGATTGATAAGTTCAACAAGTTTCATCATTTGGAGATTTAATAATACTGAGATGGAACGGAAATTGTTGATTTGCATATTGAAAATGAACAATCTAAAAGAAATCCTGTGATTAAAATCAATATGGAGGATTGTCTGCTTTGCTTTCGGGGTTAATCAACCATTTGCAGTCATGGAGTAGGAATACTATGAATGTAGCGGTGAACGTACAACAGTAATGAAAACCCACACATTGTGCTGTATGCAACGACATAGGAATGAGGCTGCAGTGAGAGAGGGAATGAGAGAAGGATAAGGTATGGGTGCCTAAACCTGTGTAGAAGCAACAACAGGTCTCAAAGCCCTGTCGCGGATACTGGCATTCCAACTATCCAGAATGCCACCACAGAAGCTGATTTTGACACCAAAGAATAGGAAGAGGAAGGTGCTGACCCAAAACTGCGTCTATTACGATTTCTAATACGGAGTAGATTTTAGGCTGCCTCTGATGCCTATTGAAAATAAGAGAATCAGATCCGGAGAGTAAGGGAAAGAGAAGTACTGCATTTTAAACACCCTGTATAATGAAGGCTGTAAAAGTCACTGGCATATTTTGTAAAACCCTGTATATTCGGTAATTATTTGCACTGATGACTATATAATGAAGGCTGTAAAAGTCACTGGCATATTTTGTAATACCCTGTATTTTTGGTAATTATTTCACAAGTATTTAAATTTTCAGTAAGTAACTGAATAATTATGTACAAGGTGAGGTGAAAATTGTGAATCATCACTAAACTAAGCTAAAAATGCAGTAGGAACTTGCGTTGCTAATGCAATTTTAACTAAAATCCCACATTAGGGTTTCCAGATCCAACGGCTGCAACTCCCATGCCACCAACCTGATCTGATACAAGTTCTGGTTTATCCTTGTCAACAGATTTTGCTAGAACTTTGTCACCATTGATCTTCTTAACAAGCTCATCAATTTTGCGGAATTGAAATGGCCATCTCGAGTTGTACAAGAATTGACGCAGATCAAACCTATTGTCCTCTGGTGAATAGCTCTTCAAGACAGCAACAATACATATAAGGATTTACAACAATCAACAACATAACCTATGCCAGGAAAACAGTGTTCAGCAGAAAAAAGATACCTCTGCATGGTAGGAAGGCGTAAGGACAGTCATCTTGTGTCGATTGATGGAGTAGTACTTGAAGAAATACTTCACCTTCTCAGCAATTTCTGATGGTGTCAATACTGAACCCCATCTAAAGCAAAGATCCTGCAAGAAGTTGAAAATATTGATAAATAGCGAAAGCCAACCCCAAAATGTGAAGGATCACTTTTTAAAATTAATGCAGGTTTTATACCTGACTGAAAATTATGCATATTTTCTTTTTATCCAATTTATAATCTAGTACTGTAGATAATTTTCTGGAAGCCCCAAATTATGCTGGGGCATTGACTGGTGAGTGGTGACAACTAAAATATTCCAGATTTCAATACGTGAAATTCATGTCCTTGAATGAGGTTAGAACTTTTGCTCACTTCTTAAAGGACACATTTACTCAAATTATCACCAACTGCTATCAAGGAAGGTGAATAATCAAAATCCTAGTTCATCACTCTACAGGCTACACTAAATTTTTTAATCAATCTATTGTTCACTTCTTCTCGCCATCTAATTACCCATCAATTAAATCCATTTTGAGTTGTCACTGGCACCTGTTAATAAGCTGTTACAGTACTTGCTAACAAAACATAGCATGGCCGCCTATGATTGTACACCCATATAAACACGCTTTTACCCAACTAGGGTTTCTAGAAGCTCAGCTTTAAAAGGACAATATCATACTTGTCCTGTGCAATGACTTGTGCTTTAAACAATTAAACATTGTAAATGATTGTGAATTCTGTAATATCTAGTCATTAAAGCAAAATAAAGTTAACTTCCGCCATGCAAATTACAAAACCATTCAATTCTTATGACACTATCAACCTAATTGCTTGTAGATAGTTGAAGGAAAACTGGAAAACAAAATGTGTTCATCAATATGAAGCAAAGTTATACATACCGTGAACATAGATACTGGACCACGACGATAAATTTTACGCAATCGGCCATAAACTGAAAGGTCTTCATATGTCATTCCCATATCCACTTCATCCAGCTGTGAGCAAACATAATATAAAGAAACTAATAATTAACTATCTACTTGGCATAGCAAACGAAAAATTAATGGGTGTTCAACAAATCAGCAATTTAACTACTATTATTTTAAGTCACAAGGAAAACACGAAAAAAGGACCAACAAGAATTATTAATGAGATACAACTAAGTAACAACATTTGACACAAGAATATTAGTGATACATCTACCAAAGAGTACCTGTGTGTAATCTGAGCGTATTGGCTCCAGTTCAGCCGTTGGTGGAGCAGCTTCAACATCTGCCAAAGAAGAGTAGCCAAGATGGACAGCAGCCCACCGCAAGAATGCTCGAAGATCAGTCTTACTAATACTTCCAATAGGATTTATGTCGGCCGAGCTACAATCATACTAACAAACAAAGCCAAAAGTATTAGTAGCACAATCAACGGATGACCAATAGCTACAAATTTGAACTACCAATTTGATCAGTTCTGTCATGATGGAAGAGAATCAAGATACTTCAACTATACACTAAAGACATGAGGTCAGACCAGAAAAAGATTACCTTTGTCAAGTAACCACGCAATGCCTCATCGACATTGGAGCTACCAAGGACAAGATAAAACCCAGATTTGCTATGAACCCAAGGCATAAGCGATGCCAACATGAAAGCCAAAACCATTCTGATACGAGCTTGAATGTTCTGTAACCCTAAGTTCTCAGCATTTGATCCTCCATCAACCTGCATAGAAACCAAGACATATACAATTTCAAAGATCTATAGTAGCATTTCATTATTGTAGATTTGTAGAATTAGCTACTTTTAAAAGCAAAATACAGTATTGCACCGAATCATTAACAATATTAACACAAATAGTGAAATCCAAATGAAGTACACACTTCAAAATCCACCCTCCTATTCTCATAGTCTTTTCAGTGATCACCTTATAGCGAGGGCGTTTTCCTGTTAGTGTCTTAAACAAAGTCAGTAGTGCTGAAATTACACTATCTATGCAGACATCAAGATGCCATGACCCAATCTCATCTGCAAGTTCTTTGGCACGTGATTTTGTTGTTTCAGAGCTGCAAAAAGGATTATATTGACAATCATTATTAAATTACATAATCTAAACAGCAACAACCTCACCGAAAAAATGTGGGCAGGGTATTACAAAAATCCTTACCTCTAATCTTTGACATATTGTGCCTATTCTCATAACTACTATTTTGAATCATAAAATAATAGCCATCTATGTAAGATCGAAATCATCATGCTCAATCATTTTTGAGCTCTTATCATTGCATACTTTAGATTTGCAATATTCATGCCAATGTAAATTTGAATATATTGACACAAGATAACATCTTAGATATATAGATAAACAAAAATACATTTGAAGTTTTGCTCTTGAGTGAAACAGCACTTCAGCAATGGAAATTCATCGTCTTATCATAGTTGTGATTGATGTGATAGTTGAGTAGTGAGCATACATCTTGGCACTAGTATGATAAACAAAACAAAAGTACAATGCTTGGAATTACATAGAGTAGCATATAGTTGTACCTATTTTCCGTTCCCATGAACACGGTGTAAAATATGCGTTTTGCAAACTCTTTGCTATCAGTTGGAAATTTGCCATCAGGATACTGGCCAATCCTTATTGCATCAGATTTAACTCGTTCATCACCATTATGTATTTCTGGATACCAAACAGCATGATTTTATTTTAACGAGTCATAGCAAAAAGAGTAATAATTGAAAAAAAAAAAGAGCCTTGAACATTAAGATAATGACCATATTCCTATGTAATAAGAAAGCTGCAAAAATAAGCCCAAACTAAAGAGTTAACTTCAGCATATGATAGAAAGGCTCATCATGAACTCACCTTTAACAACTAGCTGACACATGCAGCCAACAATTGCAGCAACAGAGGAGCTATCAGCACCTCCAGAAAGTGGAAGCAAAAAACCAGAAGCTCCACTTCTTCTTAAATAGTCCCATAGCCAGCAAGCAGGTCCCAAAGCTATTTCTTCCTCAGGTTTGTGTTCACGAAATTTGGTCTACAAGACACCATTGCATTTCCTTAAGACAAATGTACTTGTATATGTAAAACAATGTTTTTTAAGGGCAAAAAGTGCACTTTTGTTTAGCAATGTGGAAACAGTTTGCTAAATTGGCATTAAACTTCACACACAAATGTACATTACAAAGCATTTCAATTACCACCAACTAAACAGGACATAACAACATCGCATAGTTGAATAGAAAGAGCTTACGAGTACACAGATGAGATAAATGAATTTTTATGCAATACAACGATACAATAGTTCGATATCCAAAATCAAAACTGGACCAATAGGGGGGGAGCTTAATTATTGACAATATACCATGAAAAATCTGTAGGTTGTACCCAATAAATAGCAGCAAAAAAGTTCTACCTACAGTCTCTTTATAATAATTGTACTTTGCTTAAGTAATTGGATTTATAAAAATTAAAAAAAATATTGTCTCGCAAAAGACCCTAGGCAACCTCTACAGAAACTCAAAGATGAAGAATCCTTCTCCTCCAATAAAATGAAAAGCATACTTGGAGAAAGTGATTACTTTTGAACAACATTTTACTTGAATAGGTGATAGGCTAACCTTAAGTGGACATGAAATAGGTTCGTCCAAATGAAATGATTGGCAAAGCTTGTACGGAGCTACAACAAATGGGACATCTACTTTTTTGCTCGCCTGCTGCTGAAGACTACTTGAGGAAAGTCGTAGGCTAGTAATCTGTGATGAATACATACTATGATCAGATAAAGAGAAATCAAGCACAATATGTAACATAGCTAGAAGAAAATAGAAGTATAATACCATCACTTTAAATATATGAGCATAAGCATTCAGATCATATAACTTCTATGACACAAAAGGCAAATCAGCCTGATAACAAGAAGGCTGAAAATTTTCAAGACCAAACATTGAAACTTACTGCATCAAGATCCACGTGAGCAATGACAACTTCCACATCCTTCAATGAAAATTGTGAGCCTTGTGCAACCACATCTCCGTTCACAACAACACAGGAACATCCATCTGCCAAATCAATCCAGGGGGTAAGAAATAGATAGGTAAGCTATATGAACACTATTAAATCACGATAATAAGATCTGCCATTCATCGGAATGATTGATGCCAATATAAAGTGAAAACAAAGAGATACCGTAATATAAGCGTCCACCATCACAACCCTGCTGATTACTATACATGTAAAGCCCTCCACGAGCTTGTGTAGCACCTATAAAAGCATCCATACGAACTTTGAGCTTTCTTAGTTGATGGTGACTTCCACTAGCATTCATAAAAACTTCAACACCATTTAGTGCAAGCTGGGCATGTGGTGGATCTGGACAAAATAGCTCCTCACAAATTTCAGCAGCAACAGTTCTGACAAGAAAATAAATGCTTGAGCAATAGTCATATCCAATCAGGGAGGGGAAGGAGGGGGGGAATAATATGCAAGAACCACAAATAGTTTGTAAAAGGCAAAGCTCAAGATTAGGAAAGAAAACATCAAGGAGTGCTCAATAAGATTTTGTACAACAAAGTGCTGTGAAACAATATGCAATACATAAAAGTATGTAACATACGTGTCCAAGAACTTAATGAAACCATAACCAAAGGGCACTGTTGTTTGCGATATGGCATCCGCAATATCTCGAGGTAGCTGAAAGTCCACCATCTGGTCTGTATGCTTCCAGGAAGTGAACCAACGCAGCTCTCTGTAATTACCATCATTGGCAAGCCACATCTTTGGTCGTATCATGATGATCTTTCTATTCATACAAAGAACTTGGCAATTGTAACGTGCCGATCCATTTATAACAGGCATCCCGAAGCTACATAGTATGCCATCTGTCCAGTCCTCGAGCAAGATTTCTTTCAGACATTCCCATCTGCATGTTAGTCATCAGTGTTACAATTACTTCCCACTCACAACCCTCACCATTGTATAACATGAGGAAACAGAAAGAAGGGATAAAGCCTTACGTAGCCAGCTAATTTACTAAAAATACAAACATCATACATATAGACAGGCGCATCAAATCAATACAATATCTATATCATGCTAACTAATTCTATCTATACACAAGTAAATGTTACATGCTACATCTGTCTTAAAGTAGTTGCTCCATTTTCTTTTCAAATGTGAAAGTTTCATAAACTTTGACCGAAGTTTTCTTCTATCATTATTTTATTTTATTTTGGTAGGTAAGGAGAAAGCCCAACTCGACCAGATCCTTGTACATGTTAACCAACATGATCTCTTGGGAACGAGAGGGAAGTTAGGCCACCCCCAAAGTGTCCCTAATAGAGATTGGTCACACGACTTCAAGATTGGTTTTTCTTATTGTATATATACTCATATAACATCTTGTTAAATTGGTTTATAGCATGTATCATCAAATATCAATTTTTAAAATAATTAGTAGTTTCAAACATGGTTAAAAATATTTAATGATCACAAGTGTGTCTTGGCAAATGTGAAAACAATAAGAGAAGTAATTTGAGATTGAAAATGAACGTCCGAAAATACACCCTGCAAATGCATAAACACATACGGAGTACAATATCAATGATACGTAGTATCATATTCACATAGTATGAAACAACAAACATAATAAATTAACAATTTGCTGACATTATAGCACATCATTTCCCATTAATCAAATAATGTACCCTATTTTAGTCCAAATGATCCAGTTAAACAACAAAATAAAAATCCAAAACAAATATAATAACCCAATTATCAATCTAAACTTAGAGTAATCAAAAGTAAAATATAACATGAATAATTGATTGAAAAGGAAGAAGAATGTTACGCATGAGAGACAGTATCGAGCTCTAAGAAATGATCTTCGCAGCCATAACCAGTGATTTCGAGCTCAGGACCTAATCGGATAGTAGCGCCAGCATGTTTAGCCCTAGAAATTGAATCCTTAATATTCTTCAAATTGCAATCGAAATCCATTGCCCATTGATTTAAATTGCAAGTTGCAACTTTGATCAACCTCATTGTTTGATTTCTAATTTCTGAGAAAGTTGAAGTTTAGGTTGAAATTCAACAATTTAAATTGGTTGCGGTGAGGACTGAGGAGTGGCGTCAGGACCGGGGGATTGTAGTGTTGGTGGTGCCAAGGAATGCAGGAGGTAATCTCTTTATCATAAAAGCAAAAACAACAACATAAAAATGGTCAAAATAAAAAGTAGAAAGATAAAATATATACAAGTATATATATAAGAAGAGAATACTTGCATCCACTCCATACTTTAATTGTAAAGACTTGCTTGCAATATGCTCCCTCCTTTTTTTTTAAATGCATTATTTGATTTTTGCATTATTCATATATCATAACTGACTTGATTTTTTCACCTCTATAAAATAAATAAATGTTATTATATAATATATCATTATATTCGTCATATTGTCTAGTTTTATAATATAATTTTTATTAATTAACAATTAAAGATATTAATGGTCAAAGTTGTATCTCCACAAATGTGCCGATTAATCTGATGCAAAAAAAAAAAAAAAAAAAAAAAAAAATGAGGGAGTAAATAAAATGTCTAGCTACATGCTTATCATTGGTAAACAAAAGAATGAACGGGTTGCAACTTGCAAGCTACTATAGTTTAAACAAGCTACACACTTGATTAGAAAAGAGAGAACCAAACTCCACCCTTATAGTGACATGTGTACAACTATTAATTTTTTTTTTATACTACGTATATATTTTAGTTTTTGCAAATTACAAAATGTTGTACTTCCATTGAAATACTTTGTAGCCAAAATGTGTTTTACCTTAAAAATTGATGTGGCAAGACAAGGCCGCTTTACAATTAAATATACAAAACACTATAATGATTAAACTGTGAAGTGTTTTATAATGTTTTCACTGAATTCACAAATGTTGTTCATTTGTCTTAAAACAAACAAACATCTCACAATGTTAGTTTGGTTTGTCATTCTAAATTTTTGATCCAATTAACCATTACCGATTTTAATGTTATACGTGTAATTAACTAATTACCTATATAAGTAATTAAGTATAGCTTAGGTTGTATTGTTTTAATTTTTTTCTATTCAAATATACAATAATACTTCTAACTATTTTGTACTCCACAAGCTCCAGCTTCATACCTAGGGATGTCAGTGGGGCAGGTCAAGTAGGAGACCCGCCCCATCTCCGCCCCAGTGGGGCGGGGATGGGTCTCGGTTTGACGGGTGGTGGGGCGGGGATGGGGATAAAAACTATACCGTCTAATCCCCACCCAAGACCTACCTAATGCCCGTCTCTCAAATACACAATCCTACATAATTAATACGGATGATAATAATAATAATAATAATAATAATAATAATAATAATAATAATAATAATAATAATAATAATAATAATAATAATAAATCTTAATATTACACACATTTTTGTTTATAATATAAGTGTAGCATAAAGTGTAGCATAAAGTTACGAAGTGGGGTGGGGCGGGTACAGCTTAAAATCCACCCCCGCCCCATCACCCATGGTGGCCTCATACCCACTGCCATATTAGACACTATTACTGATTGGCGCAAAGCTTTTTTTAAAAGGAAAATTTAACATAGGTGGACAAACCTTTGCCCGGTTCTCCAATATTGGACCAACCTTTAAATCTTCCCATATTAAACTTAAAAATGTAACTTTTCTCCCATAATGGACTGTGGTGACTGGGAACCGGTTTGCGAAGTCAACAGAACGCATGTTGACCTTTGGGAAGTTGGTTTCGCTCCCAAATTAATTGAAGCGCCATTACTGTCTTCAACCAACTGTGTCGAATGCCATTAATGCTCAAAAAAGCACCCCTCACCTCTTCTTTTTACCCAATTTTCACTCTCTCTTTCGCTTTCAATCCTACTCTCCTTTCCCTTTCTGCTAATAGCTGGTCCCCAATTTTTTTTTTCCTAAATTGGCTATGCAATTGTACTGGATTCGTGTAACCATTGAAGTGAATTTGAAGCAGCTGGGGAAGGTCTTTCAGTGCTCGCTTCCTCGATTTATCAATGGTACGTATTCGGAAAACCCTAATTTAGTTTAATTATGTTGAATTGTGCAAAATTGTGGGCTAAATTGCGAATTTTGTTGAATTTTTTGCATTGAAATTGCACTCTTTTGGTTGTGTTTTGTAGTTAGGTTTAGTTGCGTATGTGATTGTTATTGCTATTGTTGTTATATTTGTGTCTGAAAGATGGTAAATTTATGTTTAATGCTAGATGGATGATCCTTTTGTTGCTGTAACTCCTAAGTACTGGTTTGGGGGGCGTTTTAAAACCTCGCGTAATGGTACTTTAGTGTATGAGGGTGGAATGGGTAGGACTTTTAGTATTGATCCTGATCAGTTATGTTGGTGGTGGTTAGAGGATTATGCAAAACAGTGTAGGGTTGAAAATGTAGAGTCTTTGCTGTATTTGGGACCAGGGGAGCCATTAGAGAGTGGGTTGAGAAAGGTTTATTCTGACAATGAAGTGAATAGGTTGAGGGATATGCTGCTGAAGTTTAGGTGTGTGGAGATATATGTACATAAAGGGGTTGAATTACCTAAGTTAGATCCTATTCCAACACAAGTACAAAAAAAACATGCACAACCTTTGACCCATGACTTTGCACAGCATAAACTACCAATAAAGAGGGCCCCACAATTACCTTTAATGATAAAAGATGCTCCCTCACAGAAAGATGCTCCCACATCAATTGCTTTGTGTCCTTCCACAAATACAGATACAACCACCCAACCTATTTCTGTTTTCCCAAAAAACAAAGGCAAAGCAAAACAAAATACTCTTCCTTTAGCTTCCTTCTACCAGCCTGCCCCTCTTCTTATTGATAACTCTCCATTTCCAGATCTGACCTCAAACAGTACACTCCTAAATGATGATGATGCTTGGGTTGATGACAGACCAGGAAGTCCTTTGGATTGGGGGGAGATTCTAGGGTTGGGTGATGAGGTAGAGGGAGATGAGAAAGATCCCCTTTATGATCCAGCTGTTGATAAAGGGAAAAGTGTTGTGAGTTTGGGCAAAGGTGAAGGGAATGAATCTGATGGTAGCTTAGATTTGGATGATGATGAAGAGCAAAATGGTGAGTTGTTAGCTGGTGGTATTGATGGTTATGACTCTGAGGTGGATGAAGAGGCTTTGACAGCAAGGGAGAGGGTGAGAACTTGTACTGCAAAGTTACAGCAGATTGCAAGTCAGCTACAGAAGGAGGCTGCTGAGGGTAAACTAGGTTGTGAGGCTGATAAGGAGGGTTGGAAAGCACCTGAAGTAGTTGCAGAGGGTTATGCTAGTGAGTATGATGAGAGTGAAGATGATTTAATAACCCCACCAAATAGTGGAGATGAGGAAGAAACTAGAGAGCAAAGGAGGAATAGGGCTGGGAATTCAGTGAGTGCAGACACTGATTTCAGTGTTTTCAGTTGGAAGGTGGGGCAGAGGTTTTCATCCAGGGAGGCTTTCAGGGATGTTGTATCTAAGTATGCTATTTTACAAGGAAGAGATTTGTATTATGATATAAGCAACATCAAAGTAAATCAAAGATTAGGTGTGAAGTGTGTGGAGGGTTGTGCTTTCTATTTGTATGATGCTTGGGAGAGTAGGAGGGCAACCTTTATTGTAAAGACAGTGCAGTTGGAGCACACTTGTCACAGGAACATGAAAAGGAATAGACAGTTAAAGTCTAAATGGGTAGCTAAGCAATTTTTAGAGGTTTTCAAGAACAGACTCCATTGGCCAGCAAAAGAGATAGTTGAAACTATCAGAAGGGCCTTTAAGGTAGTTGTTCAAAGAGGATTTGCATACAAGGTGAAGTATGCAGCTCACAGAATGCATCATGGGTCAATGCATGACCATTATGCTAAGGTTGGAGGCTACATAGCAGCTTTGAAGGGTAGCAGCCCTTGTAGCTCTGTTGAGTTGGTGACAGTAGCAAAACTCAGCAAGCAGCCTGCACCACCCATATTTCAGAGGCTGTTTACTTGTTTTGAAGGTCTGAAAAAGGGTTGGGTAGATGGCTGCAGGAAGGTGATATGTGTGGATGGGTGTTTTTAGAAAACTTTTTTAGGGGGGCAGTTACTGTCAGCTGTTGGTAGGGATGGGAATGAGCAAATGTACCCTATAGCTTGGGCAGTTGCAGAAGGGAAGAACAACTTATCATGGGAGTGGTTTTTTGAGCATCTGAAGAGAAATCTTGGCCTAGGGGATGGTGATGGTGTGTGCATCATATCTGATGAACATATGGTGAGTTTTTGTACCTTTTTTTGATGTATTCTTTTTTTTATATGTGTGGATGTGATAATGTGTGATGTTTGATGTCTACTAGGCAATTTTAAATGCTGTGAAAAATGTTCTCCCTAAGGCAGAACACAGGCATTGTGCTAGGCACATATATGCTCATTGGCACAAGACTTACAAAGGGGATGAACTGAAACTGATGTTTTGGAAAATAGCCAAGTCATACAACATGGCAGATTACAATGAAAACCTTGAAGCACTGAGGAAGCTGGACCCTGATGCAGCAAATGCTTTTACAGCATACAATCCAAAATTGTTCTGTAGATCCCACTTAGATACAAAAGTCAAAACAGATGCAATCACAAGCAATATGGCAGAAACCTTCAATGGCTACATCATCAATGCAAGAACAAAGCATCTGATTTACATGCTTGAAGAGATAAGGGCCAACTTGATGCAGAGGCTTGTGCTGAAAAGGCTGGAAATGCAGAAATGCAACTCCTTTCTGTGTCCAAACATCCAGACAAGGTTGGAAAAGGAGAAGATTAAGGCTGCATATTGTGATGTTATGCCTTCATCAGAGACATTGTTTAATGTCAGCTACAAGTTGGATTCTCTGGTTGTTAATTTAGAAGCAAAAACTTGCACATGTTGAAAGTGGGACATGGTTGGAATACCATGTTGTCATGCAGTGGCTTGCATTTTTTTCTTGCACCAAGAAGCTGAGTCTTATGTTGATAGCTGTTACTTGAAGGAGATGTATTTGCAAGCATATGCAGGTATGAAGCTTAATGCTAGTCTAACACTGACTTTATGTTATACCTATGTAAGTCTAACTTCTTTTTTTTTTTTTTTAATGCAGGATCAATTCCACCTTGTGAAGGGGAGAGACACTGGTCTGCAGTTCAGTGTGTTATGGACCCTCCCCCTATTAAGATAGGGCCTGGCAGACCCAGGAAAAACAGGATCAAAGACCCATCTGAAAATCCATCTAAGCCAGGTCACCTCACTAGAACATGGATGGAGATGACATGCAGTAATTGTCATCAGAAGGGCCACAACAAAAGGAAGTGTGCTCAACCAACTTCCACTGCCACTCAGCCTCCCACCAAGAAGCAAGCAACTGCAGCTGCACCTCAACAACAACAAACACCTGCTGCTGCTGCTCAATCACATCATGAGGCTACAGCACAGCCAAGCCAACTTGGGAGGGGTGGTAGAATGATTAGAGGAGGGAGGGGTTCTAGAGGAGGGAGGACTGGTTCAGCTTCTGGTGGAGAGAGCAGCAGTGCATCTACAACAGGACTAGGAAGGGGATCAAGAGGAGGCAGAGGCTCAAGGGGAGGCAGGGGCTCAAGGGGTGGAAGGGGCTCAAGAGGTGGAAGGTTACCACTTGGTGTGGGAGTCCTGTTTGGTGCAGATGGTTCTGTACATAACCAGGGTCCTTCTCAATCTGATGTACACCAGGGTCCTTCACAAGTCAGCCAGGTTGATATCCCCACTCAAACAAGCCACATCTGATGTATGGCACTACAAGCTGCTGTAATGCACCCTTATTTTGGCAAGAGCATGTTTCTTGATGTTGCTTTTGATTAGTGAACAATGTCTTTTGATGAACAATTTGGTTTTTTTTTAAGCAACTGTGAACTAAATCAAGTTGATGTACTTTGAATCAGCTTTGACTTTTTATTTTGGAAGCCTATTATTTTAGCATTTGATTGCCCACATTTGTGTTTGTTTTGAGTTATTGCACAAATATCACAAACAAAATAGTATGGAAAAATAGAACTCTTTTTTTTTATTGAAAAAACATTCTTAACATCACCAAATAACAACTACAAACAAACAACAACACTGCAAATTCATGTTCCTCCTACATCATTGACATAATCACTATCCCAAACAAAACCCAAGACAAAATCAAAGCCAAAGAAAAATTCCTCTCATTCCTTGCACTCTTCATCAACTCAATTCTCAATTGACTGGTTTCCCCCTTCAGTTCTTGAAGATCTTCTTCCAAGTTCTCTTTTTTAAGCTGAACCCTCTTCACCTTATCTTCCATGCTTGTGCATCTCTAACTCAGCAATGGTTGTTTCTTTTTCAAACAATTGAAACCGTAGATCATCAACTTCATCCCTCACACCACCTATCCACTTAAAGAACCCACAATCCGTATCCTGCACATTACACCACAATTAGTAAATTAAAGCATAATACAATGAAATTAAATTGGATAAACCAGATCGCTAATGCCCCAATTAAGTTCTTACAGGCCATAATGGACAGCCATGGAACTTCAACCCCACATTTGGACCATTCTTCACCGATCTCACAACCGCATCTCTTCCACAATTACATTTAATCCTGCCAATTGACCCTCCCCTTGATGAAGAAGAAGACCCTGATGTTGCAAATTGATGCTTTGACCTCTCCATTGATGACTAATTCAAGGAATTGATTTTCGAAGATTTTTAATCGAGCAATTTTGTTCAACAATACAGGAGGCCGTTGCTATTTAAATCAAAATAATTAAAAATAAAAAACAAACCCAACGGTAAGTGCCACGTCATCCCTAAACCGGTTACAACAGGTTACTTTACATGTTCAGTCCATTATGGGAGAAAAGTTACATTTTTAAGTTTAATATGGGAAGATTTAAAGGTTGGTCCAATATTGGAGAACCGGGCAAAGGTTTGTCCACTATTGTTAAATTTTCCTTTTTAAAACAGCTTTTTTTAAAACCACAAAAAACAAAAAACAAAAATCGATACTTGTGCAGAATCAATAAGATGAAGACGAAAGGGTTGAACAAGAGAGACTGAGAGCCTGAGAGGGGGGCGGGGGTACTCAGGATTCAAAAACAAAATCTCATTTCAAAAAAGGATATACAATGTATAAACTTAGAATACAACTAGTACAATTCCCACCCTAGCTGTAAAATGTGGAAGTTGTATAATTTAGCAAAACTGTGAGCTTTCGGAACCCCTGGGGGTTTGATCTTCTTCAGATAATATGCTGGGCAGAGAGTTTGTACCATATAAATCCGATCCTTTGCTTCACACCGCTTGCATCAATTCAGGAACATATGTACTACTTTCAAATTTCCAAGTATCCTGCATCAAATGATACAACTTGCTATATAGCTTCATCATAGGTGTCAAACTCCATTTCAAGCTCCTACTCCATTACTTAGCTCGAGGGTCATCTTAATATTCATAGCGGCCAGTTCTGCTGCTAGATATCTAAAAACATAAGGCATAGCGACTGTTTCCATTCCTTTGCTGGTCTGACAAGAATGGCAAAAAACCTTTTTGGGAGCCCTTGCAGGAGGTAGTCCATTAATTTTTTGCACCACCTGCTTGTGTGGCTCGATAATAGTTGCAGAGAGGATGCTTCCACAAAGAGAGCACACATCAGCAACATGATAATCTGAGCTTTTATGTAGCCTGTCATGCAGTAAATAAGCAGCACCATGGGCAAGCATCGCATCCCTTTCCATTTCTCCAAACCGAACACCTCCACCAAGCTTTCTACCTTTTATAGGCTGTCGTGTTATCGGGTCCACAGTTCCAGTTGAACGAACCTGTGAAGTAAGAAGAAAGGAAAAAGGTGATTAACTTTACAAACACGTCATGGTCACATAAACTTTGTGCCCAAGGATAATAAAAAGTGAAGTCACACATTTCAGGCATAATTTCTGACTATTTTTCTTCTGGGCAAGACTGGTTTGCAGTACAATTGAGGCCCCACCAAGGATAGAGTCAATATTGGGTTGTCAAAGTTGGTTGGGTGTGTCATTTCCTTGTCTATGTGAGTGGACAAATACTTAAAACCAGCAACAGCTTCCGGTTACAGAAGTAAAAATCTCACATCTCAGTCCATCAATAATAAATGATGACAGGTCACATGAGCAGGAACAGGGCATTTTTGGTTTAAATTAGATGCAAGTTCAATAATGCAGCATAACTGAACGTATGCATGAAACAAAAACACTACTACGAAATTTTCTAAAACTGTAGTTTGTACATACTAGAATGCAAGCATCACAAGGACTTTCACAAAAATAACCCAAAACAGAAAAAATACAACTTTAACATGCAAGCATGCACAGCTTATTTTGCTGAAATGGTTTCCATGTGTTTCAATATTATATTCTTTACTTTCATAAATTAAAAAGAACACTACTATTCTTTTCTGAAAGAGGAAGCCTTCTCAAATGAGTCTACGATAGAAGCTTTCAATGTAGACCGGGAATTTCATTCAAGCTCCCACCCCTACTTTAGGTATATTGGGTTATAATAGCTCTGTTTAAAGGCAGCACAAAGGAA